>NC_090378.1:6624908-6939243 GCF_036365525.1 Heterodontus francisci | reverse complement strand
CAAAAGCCTTCTCCTGGTCCAGGCTGATAAGGCAGGTGTCCACCCTCCTGTCCCGTACATAGACGATCATTTCTCTGAGTAGCGCGAGACTATCAGAGATCTTCCTGCCGGGTACAGTACAGGTCTGATCGGGGTGGATCACCAACTCCAGAGCAGACTTGACTCGACTGGCTATGACTTTGGACAGAATCTTGTCGTCAACATTAAGCAGTGAGATGGGCCGCCAATTTCTGATTTCTGCCCTCTCCCCCTTCCGCTTGTAAATGAGGGTGATGATGCCTTTCCTCATGGATTCTGACATGCTGCCGGCCAGGAGCATACTCTCATATACTTCCAGCAGGTCCGGGCTGACCCAGTCCCACAGGGCCGAGTACAACTCGACCGGTAAGCCGTCGCTTCCGGGAGTTTTACTCGTCTCGAAGGACTCGATGGCCTTTGTCAGCTTGTCCAGAGTTAGCAGCTTGTCCAGTCTCTCCCTCCTGCTGTCATCTAACACCTCTGTGATAGATGACAGGAAGGACTGGGAGGTTCTGCTGTCTGTGGGCTTCGCGTCCTACAGCCCAGCATAAAAGGATTTGCTGATCCTTAGTATGTCGGACTGCGAAGACGTTACCGAGCCATCTTCTTCCTTCAGGCTGCTGATAACAGAGCCCTCTCTGTGTACCTTTTGGAAGAAGTAACGCGAGCACGTCTCATCCTGCTCAATGGAGCGGACTCTGGACCGGAAGATGATCTTGGAGGCCTCCTTGGTATAGAGCGAGGACTGCTGGCTCTTCACCTCTTGGAGGTCCTCCTTGACCTTAACCCCCATTGACTGCAACCGGAGCAGATTTTGCATACTTTTCTGGAGTCGGGACATTTCCCTCTGTCTCTCTCTCGCCCTCTGAACACCTTTGTGGATGAACCTCTTGATGTTCTCCTTAATCGCTTCCCACCAGTGAACTGGAGACTCAAAGACGGGTTTCACGGTCCTCCAACCTCTGTAATCCCTTTTGAGTTCCTCAACGTTCTCTGGGGTCAGCAGTGTAGCATTGAGCTTCCACATCCCTCTGCCAACCCGCTGGTCGTCCTGTAAGTGACAGTCGGCCAGTAAGAGGCAGTGGTCGGAGAAGAACAGCGGCTTGACGTCGGTGGATCCGACCGTGACGGCACGGGACACAAACAGGAAGTCAATCCTGGAACGGGCAGACACGTCCGATCTTGAACATGTGTATCTGCGCTGCGCTCCGTCTGCAGGTTTGCTGAAGACGTCGTGACATCTTGGTCTCTTTTTTTTTTATTTCCAAAATATACTCTATTCATAAAAATATGTAAAATTACATTGCCAAACAGTTTGATCAAGGAAAACCCTAAGGCTTTCGATAGGTATATCAGGAATAAAAGAATGACAAGAGTTAGATTAGGGCCAATCAAGGATAGTAGTGGGAAGTTGTGTGTGGAATCAGAGGAGATAGGGGGAGCGTTAAATGAATATTTTTCGTCAGTATTTACAGTAGAGAAAGAAAATGTTGTCGAGGAGATTACTGAGATACAGCCTACTAGGCTAGATGGGATTGAGGTTCACAAGGAGGAGGTGTTAGCAATTTTGGAAAGTGTGAAAATAGATAAGTCCCCTGGGCCAGATGGGATTTATCCTAGGATTCTCTGGGAAGCCAGGGAGGAGATTGCAGAGCCTTTGTCCTTGATCTTTATGTCATCATTGTTGACAGGAATAGTGCCGGAAGACTGGAGGATAGCAAATGTTGTCCCCTTGTTCAAGAAGGGGAGTAGAGACAGCCCTGGTAATTATAGACCTGTGAGCCTTACTTCGGTTGTGGGTAAAATGTTGGAAAAGGTTATAAGAGACAGGATTTATAATCATCTTGAAAAGAATAAGTTCATTAGCGATAGTCAGCACGGTTTTGTGAAGGGTAGGTCGTGCCTCACAAACCTTATTGAGTTTTTCGAGAAGGTGACCAAACAGGTGGATGAGGGTAAAGCAGTGGATGTGGTGTATATGGATTTCAGTAAGGCGTTTGATAAGGTTCCCCACGGTAGGCTATTGCAGAAAATACGGAAGTATGGGGTTGAAGGTGATTTAGAGCTTTGGATCAGAAATTGGCTAGCTGAAAGAAGACAGAGGGTGGTGGTTGATGGCAAATGTTCATCCTGGAGTTTAGTTACTAGTGGTGTACCGCAAGGATCTGTTTTGGGGCCACTGCTGTTTGTCATTTTTATAAATGACCTGGGAGAGGGTGTAGAAGGGTGGGTTAGTAAATTTGCGGATGACACGAAGGTCGGTGGAGTTGTGGATAGTGCCAAAGGATGTTGTAGGGTACAGAGGGACATAGATAGGCTGCAGAGCTGGGCTGAGAGATGGCAAATGGAGTTTAATGCGGAAAAGTGTGAGGTGATTCACTTTGGAAGGAGTAACAGGAATGCAGAGCACTGGGCTAATGGGAAGATTCTTGGTAGTGTAGATGAACAGAGAGATCTTGGTGTCCAGGTACATAAATCCCTGAAAGTTGCTACCCAGGTTAATAGGGCTGTTAAGAAGGCATATGGTGTGTTAGCTTTTATTAGTAGGGGGATCGAGTTTCGGAGCCACGAGGTCATGCTGCAGCTGTACAAAACTCTGGTGAGGCCGCACCTGGAGTATTGCGTGCAGTTCTGGTCACCGCATTATAGGAAGGATGTGGAAGCTTTGGAAAGGGTGCAGAGGAGATTTACTAGGATGTTGCCTGGTATGGAGGGAAGGTCTTACGAGGAAAGGCTGAGGGACTTGAGGTTGTTTTCGTTGGAGAGAAGGAGGAGGAGAGGTGACTTAATAGAGACATATAAGATAATCAGAGGGTTAGATAGGGTGGATAGTGAGAGTCTTTTTCCTCGGATGTTGATGGCAAACACGAGGGGACATAGCTTTAAGTTGAGGGGTGATAGATACAGGACAGATGTGAGAGGTAGTTTCTTTACTCAGAGAGTAGTAGGGGCGTGGAACGCCCTGCCTGCAACAGTAGTAGACTCGCCAACTTTAAGGGCTTTTAAGTGGTCATTGGATAGACATATGGATGAAAATGGAATAGTGTAGGTCAGATGGTTTCACAGGTCGGCGCAACATCGAGGGCCGAAGGGCCTGTACTGCGCTGTAATGTTCTAAAAAAAAAATTTCAAACTGCACCAAAAGATATAAACATTGCAAGGGAGATCAGTTTCCTTCAATACTATCATGAGTTTTTTCACAACCCTTCCATTTCACAATTGTCATGCCAATTACAGTTTTACATTTACAGCAAATGAAAATATTAACGATACAGTTCGAGGGGTTTTCCATGGATCCAGCCCCTCAGTTCAGCTTGGTGAGGGGACCTTACACAGTGGTCTTTCCCCATTGAGCCTTTGCTGCGGCTGCCCCAAGCTTTAGTGCGTCCCTCAGCACGTAGTCCTGGACCTTGGAATGTGCCAGTCTGCAACATTCGGTGGTGGACAACTCTTTGCGCTGGAAGACCAGCAAGTTTCGGGCAGACCAAAGGGCGTCTTTCACCGAATTGATAGTCCTCCAGCAGCAGTTGATGTTTGTCTCGGTGTGCGTCCCTGGGAACAGCCCGTAGAGCACAGACTCCTGTGTTACAGAGCTGCTTAGGATGAACCTCGACAAAAACCACTGCATCTCTTTCCACACCTGCTTTGCGAAGACACATTCCAGGAGGAGGTGGGCGACCGTCTCTTCCCACCACAGCCACCGCGGGGGCATTGTGCGGAGGGGGCGAGACTTTGGGTGTGCATGAAGGATCTGACGGGGAGGGCCCTTCTCACCACCAGCCAAGCTACGTCTTGGTGCTTGTTTGAAAGTTCTGGTGATGAGGCATTCCGCCAAATGACTTTGACGGTCTGCTCGGGGAACCATCCGACAGAATCCACCGTCTCCTTTTCCTGTAGGGCCTTGAGGACATTCCGTGCGGACCACTGCCTGATGGACCGGTGGTCAAAGGTGTTTTCCCGCAGAAACTGCTCCACGAAGGATAGGTGGTCTCTAGTTATTTTTTTTTTCCAAAATATACTTTATTCATAAAAATCTGTAAAAATTACATTGCCAAACAGTTTCCAAACAGCACCAAAAAATACAAACATTGCAAGGGAGATCAGTTTCCTTCAATACTGTCATGAGGTTCTTCCCAACCCTTCCGTTTCACAATTGTCATGTCAATTACAGTTTTACATTTACAGCAATTGAGAATATTAACGATACAGTTCGAGGGGTTTCCCATGGATCCAGCCCCTCAGTCTAGCTTGGTGGGGGAACCTTACACTGTGGTCTTTCCCCATTGAGCCTTTGCTGCGGCTGCCCCAAGCTTTAGTGCGTCCCTCAGCACGTAGTCCTGGACCTTGGAATGTGCCAGTCTGCAACATTCGGTGGTGGACAACTCTTTGCGCTGGAAGACCAGCAAGTTTCGGGCAGACCAAAGGGCGTCTTTCACCGAATTGATAGTCCTCCAGCAGCAGTTGATGTTTGTCTTGGTGTGTGTCCCTGGGAACAGCCCGTAGAGCACAGACTCCTGTGTTACAGAGCTGCTTGGGATGAACCTTGACAAAAACCACTGCATCTCTTTCCACACCTGCTTTGCAAAGGCACATTCCAGGAGGAGGTGGGCGACCGTCTCTTCCCCATCACAGCCAACGCGGGGGCATTGTGCGGAGGGGGCGAGACTTCGGGTGTGCATGAAGGATCTGACGGGGAGGGCCCTTCTCACCACCAGCCAAGCTACGTCTTGGTGCTTGTTTGAAAGTTCTGGTGATGAGGCATTCCGCCAAATGACTTTGACGGTCTGCTCGGGGAACCATCCGACAGGATCCACCGTTTCCTTTTCCCGTAGGGCCTTGAGGACATTCCTGATGGACCGGTAGTCAAAGGTGTTTTTCCGCAGAAACTGCTCCACGAAGGATAGGTGGTACGGCACGTCCCAACTGCACGGAGCGTTCCGCGGCAATGTGACCAGGCCCATCCTTCGCAACACCGGGGACAGATAGAACCTCAGCACGTAGTGACACTTGGAGTTTGCGTACTGGGGATCTACACATAGCTTGATGCAGCCGCACACGAAGGTGGTCATCAGGATGAGGGCCACGTTGGGTACATTTTTCCCGCCCATGTCCAGAGATTTGAACATCGTGTCCCTCCGGACCCGGTCCATTTTAGATCCCCAGACGAAGCGGAAAATGGCTCGGGTGACTGCCACGGCGCAGGAGTGGGGTATGGGCCAGACCTGCGCCACGTAGAGCAACAACGTGAGCGCCTCGCACCTGATGACCAGGTTCTTACCCACAATGGAGAGAGATCGCTGCCCCCACATGCCCAACTTTTGTCGTACCTTGGCTACTCGCTCCTCCCATGTTTTGGTGCACGCCTCGGCACTTCCGAACCATATCCCCAGCACCTTCAGGTAATCTGACCTGACGGTGAAGGGGACAAAGGATCGGTCAGCCCAGTTCCCAAAGAACATGGCCTCGCTCTTGCCGTGGTTAACTTTGGCTCCCGAGGCCAGTTCGAACTGGTCGCAGATGCTCATCAGTCTGCGCACGGACAGCGGATCCGAGCAGAAGACGGCGACGTCATCCATGTACAGGGAGGTTTTGACCTGAGTGCCTCCGCTGCCTGGGATTGTCACCCCTCTTATGCTCGCATCCTTCCTAATAGACTCAGCAAAGGGTTCAATACAGCAAACAAACAAGACCGGGGACAGAGGACAGCCCTGTCTGACTCCAGATTTGATCGGGAAACTTTCAGATTCCCACCCGTTGATTGACACTGCGCTACTGATGTTTGTGTAGAGCAGTTGGATCCAATTGCAGATTCCCTCCCCAAACCCCATTTTGGAAAGCACGTCCATCATGTAGGTGTGCGATATCCTGTCAAAAGCCTTCTCCTGGTCCAGGCTGATGAGGCAGGTGTCCACCGTCCTGTCCCGTACGTAGGCGATCGTATCCCTGAGTAGCGCGAGACTATCAGAGATCTTCCTGCTGGGTACAGTACAGGTCTGATCGGGGTGAATCACCAACTCCAGAGCAGACTTGACTCGACTGGCTATGACTTTGGACAGAATCTTGTAATCAACATTAAGCAGTGAGATGGGCCGCCAATTTCTGATTTCTGCCCTCTCCCCCTTCTGCTTGTAAATGAGGGTGATGATGCCTTTTCTCATGGTCTCTGACATGCTGCCGGCCAGGAGCATACTCTCGTATACTTCCAGCAGGTCCGGGCTGACCCAGTCCCACAGGGCCGAGTACAACTCGACCGGTAAGCCGTCGCTCCCGGGGGTTTTACTCGTCTCGAAAGACTCGACGGCCTTTGTCAGCTCGTCCAGAATTAGCGGCTTGTCCAGTCTCTCCCTCCTGCTGTCATCTAGGACCTCTGTGATAGATGACAGGAAGGACTGGGAGGCTCTGCTGTCTGTGGGCTTCACGTCATACAGCCCAGCATAAAAGGATTTGCTGATCCTTAGTATGTCGGACTGCGAAGACGTTACCGAGCCATCTTCTTCCTTCAGGCTGCTGATAACAGAGCCCTCTCTGTGTTCCTTTTGGAAGAAGTAACGCGAGCACGTCTCATCCTGCTCGATGGAGCGGACTCTGGACCGGAAGATGATCTTGGAGGTCTCTAGTTATTTTTTTTTTCCCAAAATATACTTTATTCATAAAAATCTGTAAAAATTACATTGCCAAACAGTTTCCAAACAGCACCAAAAAATACAAACATTGCAAGGGAGATCAGTTTCCTTCAATACTGTCATGAGTTTCTTCCCAACCCTTCCGTTTCACAATTGTCATGTCAATTACAGTTTTACATTTACAGCAATTGAGAATATTAACGATACAGTTCGAGGGGTTTCCCATGGATCCAGCCCCTCAGTCTAGCTTGGTGGGGGAACCTTACACTGTGGTCTTTCCCCATTGAGCCTTTGCTGCGGCTGCCCCAAGCTTTAGTGCGTCCCTCAGCACGTAGTCCTGGACCTTGGAATGTGCCAGTCTGCAACATTCGGTGGTGGACAACTCTTTACGCTGGAAGACCAGCAAGTTTCGGGCAGACCAAAGGGCGTCTTTCACCGAATTGATAGTCCTCCAGCAGCAGTTGATGTTTGTCTCGGTGTGCGTCCCTATTTTTTTTTTTTTTTATTTCCAAAATATACTTTATTCATAAAAATCTGTAAAAATTACATTGCCAAACAGTTTCCAAACAGCACCAAAAAATACAAACATTGCAAGGGAGATCAGTTTCCTTCAATACTGTCATGAGTTTCTTCCCAACCCTTCCGTTTCACAATTGTCATGTCAATTACAGTTTTACATTTACAGCAATTCAGAATATTAACGATACAGTTCGAGGGGTTTCCCATGGATCCAGCCCCTCAGTCCAGCTTGGTGGGGGAACCTTACACTGTGGTCTTTCCCCATTGAGCCTTTGCTGCGGCTGCCCCAAGCTTTAGTGCGTCCCTCAGCACGTAGTCCTGGACCTTGGAATGTGCCAGTCTGCAACATTCGGCGGTGGACAACTCTTTGCGCTGGAAGACCAGCAAGTTTCGGGCAGACCAAAGGGCGTCTTTCACCGAATTGATAGTCCTCCAGCAGCAGTTGATGTTTGTCTCGGTGTGCGTCCCTGGGAACAGCCCGTAGAGCACAGACTCCTGTGTTACAGAGCTGCTTGGGATGAACCTTGACAAAAACCACTGCATCTCTTTCCACACCTGCTTTGCAAAGGCACATTCCAGGAGGAGGTGGGCGACCGTCTCTTCCCCACCACAGCCAACGCGGGGGCACTGTGCGTCCCTATGCTCTTCCCCACAAGTGGAAGCATTCTCTCTGATTACCAGATTTGCTCAGTTTTCTGTGGACAGTCTCTGTCTCATCACATTGACGTCAGCCTGACCTATTCTGGAATCTGAGTAGCTGTTTTGCATATCTCCCTTTCAAACACCATCTCGAACTAATCATTTTATCATTGCTATTAGATAAATGTTGACTCGCAGTTAGTCTGTTAACTAAATCTGTCTCCTTACTCATTATTAAATCTAATACAGCCTGCCCCTTTGTTGGTTCTAGGGCATATTGTTGCAGGAAACTATCCTAAACAGTCAAGAAATTCACCACCTTTGTGAAACGAGCTAGTTTGTTTATCCCAATTGATATGAAAGTTAAAATTCCCCATCAAAAGCATTCTCCCTTTGCTATATGCTTGTCTAATCTCTGCAGTTATACATTTTACCACAACAAAGCTGCTACCAGGGGTCTAAACATGACTCCCATTACAGTCTTAAATCCTTTTCTATTTATTCCATAAATTCTCCACTGCCTGCTTACCACTTGTGATAACCTCGCATAGAATAGAAGTGATTTCATCCTTATTCACTGAGGCTATTCCTCCTCTCTACCATTTCACCCATTAATCCTGTAGACCTTGAAACTAAATACACTAGGTTATAAGTCATGACCATCTTGTAACCATGTCTCAATAATGACTATCCTGTCATATCCTCCATGTTGAGACATTTGTGTCTGAAATTAAATGAGTTTGTTCCTTATACTCACCCTCACCAGTGCTTCTGCTCAAATATTTTACTCACATATGTGTCTGTCTTGCTTCATGTTTTTATTTCTATCTAACAATTACAAACTCAATTTCAGGCCAGATATTGTGTACAGAATGTCAGTTTGCTCTACATTCACAATGCAATGTTAATCACTGTGACATTAGCAATTAATACTGGTATTCAGAGAGTCAAGGTCAAATTGTGAATGGTCTCACGACATCTTACATGATCTAGTGCTGTGCACAATACCACTTTGCTAACTGATAACATTGATGTAATTATCCATAACGAAGACTTAATGGCCTAATAATGGCTGGAGATCAGAAAGTTACAAAGGTAAGTCAAAATATGGGAGGTCATTCATTGACTCAATCTTCCATAGAAAGCTACAATCACTCCATCACATCCTACGTTCAAAATGAATGGTTGAGTAATTTCTGTACCAAATGTATATTGTTTTAGTTTTTAGTTTTAGAGATACAGCACTGAAACAGGCCCTTCGGCCCACCGAGTCTGTGCCGACCATCAACCACCCATTTATACGAATCCTACACTAATCCCATATTCCTACCACATCCCCACCTGTCCCTACATTTCCCTACCACCTACCTATACTAGTGGCAATTTATAATGACCAATTTACCTACCAACCTGCAAGTCTTTTGGCTTGTGGGAGGAAACCGGAGCACCCGGAGGAAACCCACGCAGACACAGGGAGAACTTGCAAACTCCACACAGGCAGTACCCAGAATTGAACCCGGGTCGCTGGAGCTGTGAGACTGCGGTGCTAACCACTGCGCCACTGTGCCGCCCATTGCTTTCTGGATTATTGTAGATAAAAATACAACATTGAATTACATAGTGTTTGCAGCACAAAAGTAGTCCATTCGGCCCAATTGGTCCATGCTGGTGTTTATGCTCCACACAAGCCTCCTCTCACCCTCTTCATCTCACCCTATGAGCAGAATATTAATCGATCTCTGCCACATCCTTTATATAGGAACATAGGAAATAGGAGCAGGAGTAGGCCATTCAGCCCGTCGAGCCTGCTCCGCCTTTCAAACAGATCATGGCTGATCATCTATCTCTACACGAATTTTCTCCACTATCCCCATATCTCTTGATGTCATTAGTATTCAGAAATCTATTGATTTCTGTCTTGAACATGCTCAATGATTGAGTTTCCACAGCCCTCAGGGCTAGAGAATTTCACAGATCCATCACCCTCTGAGTAAAGAACTTCCTCCTCATCTCAGTCTTAAATGGCCTGCCCCTTACTCTGAGACTGTGTCCCATTGTTCTAGTCTCACCAGCCAGAGGAAACATCCTATCTACATCCACCCTGTCACACCCTGTAAGAATTTTGTAAGTTTCAATGCGATCACCTCTCATTCTTCAAAACTCTAGAGAATACAGGCCCATTTTCCACGATCTCTCCTCATAAGACAATCCCGCCATCCCAGGAATCAGTCTGGTGAACCTCCATTGCACTCCCTCGTTGGCAAGTATATCCTTCCTCAGATAAGGAGACCAAAACTGTGCACAATACTCCAGGTATGGGCTCACCAAGGCTCTATACAAATGCAGCAAGACATCTTTACTCCTGTACTCAAATCCCCTTGCAATGAAGGCCAACATACCACTTGCCTTCCTAGTTGCTTGCTGCACCTGCATACTAGTTTTTAGTGACTCATGAACAAGGACACCCAGGTCCCTTTGGACATCAACACTTCCCAATCTCTCACCATTTAAGAAATACTCTGTCTTTCTGTTTTTTTCTACCAAGGTGGATAACTTCACACTTATTCACATTATATTCCATCTGCCATGTTCTTGCCCATTCACTTAGCCTGTCCAAATCCCTTTGAAGCCTTTGCATCCTCCTCAACTTACATTTCCACCTAGTTTTGTGTCATCCGCAAATTTGGAAATATTACATTTGGTCCCCCACATCCAAATCTTTTATATAGATTGTAAACAGCTGTGGCCTAAGCATTGATCCTGCGGTACCCCACTAGTAACAGCCTGCCGTCTTGAGAATGGCCTGTTTATTCCTACTCTCTGTTTTCTGTCTGTTAACCAATTCTCAATCCACTGCAGTACATTACCCCTAATCTCATAAACAAAGAAAAAAGAACAAAGAAAATTACAGCACAGGAACAGGCCCTTCGGCCCTCCAAGCCTGCACCGATCCAGATCCTCTATCTAAACATGTCGCCTATTTTCTAAGGGTCTGTATCTCTTTGCTTCCTGCCCATTCATGTATCTGTCTGGATACATCTTAAAAGACGCTATCGTGCCCGCGTCTACCACCTCCGCTGGCAACGCGTTCCAGGCACCCACCATCCTCTGCGTAAAGAACTTTCCACGCATATCCCCCCTAAACTTTTCCCCTCTCACTTTGAACTCGTAACCCCTAGTAATTGAATCCCCCACTCTGGGAAAAAGCTTCTTGCTATCCACCCTGTCTATACTTCTCATGATTTGTACACCTCAATCAGGTTCCCCCTCAACCTCCGTCTTTCTAATGAAAATAATCCTAATCTACTCAACCTCTCTTCATAGCTAGCGCCCTCCATACCAGGCAACATCCTGTTGAACCTCCTCTGCACCCTCTCCAAAGCATCTACATCCTTTTGGTAATGTGGCGACCAGAACTGCACGCAGTATACCAAATTTGGCCGAACCAAAGTCTTATACAACTGTAACATGACCTGCCAACCCTTGTACTCAATATCCTGTCCGATGAAGGAAAGTATGCCGTATGCCTTCTTGACCACTCTATTGACCTGCGTTGCCACCTTCAGGGAACAATGGACCTGAACACCCAAATCTCTCTGGACATCAATTTTCCCCAGGACTTTTCCATTTACTGTATAGTTCACTCTTGAATTGGATCTTCCAAAATGCATCACCTCGCATTTGCCCTGATTGAACTCCATCTGCCATTTCTCTGCCCAACTCTCCAATCTATCTATATTCTGCTGTATTCTCTGACAGTCCCCTTCACTATCTGCTACTCCACCAATCTTAGTGTCATCTGCAAACTTGCTAATCAGACCACCTATACTTTCCTCCAAATCTAATTTTGTTTACTAACCTCCTGTGTGCGACCTTATCAAAAGTCTTCTGAAAATCCAAATGCACCACAACCACTGGTTCTCCTTTATCTATGCTACAAGTAACATCTTCAAAAAAACTCCAACAGGTTTATCAAACATGATTTCCCTTTCACAAATCCATGTTGACTCTGCCCAGTCATATCATTATTTTCCAAGTGTCCAGTTATCTCATCCATTATAATTGATTCTAACATTTTCCCTATTATGGACGTCAAACTAACAGGTCTGTAGTTCTCCATTTTCTCTCTCGCTCCCATCTTAAATAATTTTTTGAAATAAAGCACTATTTTGTTCTCTGAGATACATCCTCTACTTCAATGTTGCAGTATCTTTAACATGATCCCAATTTGAATCTGGAAGTTTGCACAACCGTGTTGAAACAGGTTGTTTGATTGTCACGGGAGACAGCCGCTCAAACACAAATCCCATCTAAGTAGTCAATTAGAAGACAAAGCTGACATGTTATATGTCACAACTTGGGTACACATTGCTGCCCATTAACACAAGGCTTGAAGTTGTAGATGTTGTGTAAAAATACCTCCACTCACCCTAAGAAATAACTTGGGTCTGACATTTGATGAAAGAAGGAAATTAATTTACAAAACAAAAAAAAAATTGGAATGGTGTGGCTTGACAAGGTTATCCAACAAGCAAAGCTTTTTAATAGAACTTACCTTACCTTGGGGAGGTAAGTCTATAGGAAGCTAGCTTGATAGGTAACCTCCAAGTTCTCTTTTATAATGTCTTAAGAGAAAACATGCAAACAAATTAAGAGTCAGTGCTATCTTTAGAGTTATTTGTAGTGAATTGTTGCCAATTACATAGAACACAACAATCATCTCTAACTAAGCCTGCAACACAAAGTTCCTTTACATAAATTTCAGGTGAAAATAAATTGCTGTTGACGACCTTTTATCAGAACTGAATTGACCATCATTGATCTGAAACATTAATTCTATTTTTCTCTCCACAAATGCTGCCAGACCGTATTTCCAGCATTTTCTGTTTTTATTTTATACAATATGTGATGCTGTAAGTTTTTTTGCCAATTTTATTTTTGTCTTTGCTTTGCTTTATTTGTCCTCACATCTAGTCATTGATTCAAAAATTGCACAAATAGTTTATAGCAAAGAATGTACTAGAAATCAGGGATTTCTAGGTCAACTTAATATTTACACAGATTGGCAGAAGAACCAGTGGGGAGACGAGGAGAAAGTTGTTTTACAGAGTGAGTTATAATGAACTGGAACGTGCTGCCTGAAAGGGCAGTGGAAGCAGATTCTAGAATAGCTTTCAAAAGGGAATTGGATAGATACTTGAAGGGGAAAAAGTTTACAGGGCTATAGTGGAACAGCAGGGAAGTGGGACTAACTGGATAGCTCTTTCAAAGGGTAGGCACAGGCACGATGGGCCGAATGGCCTCCTTCTGTGCTCTATCATTCTGTGATTCTATAATTGCTAATAATATTTTTCTTTTCCTCTGCGAGACTGTCATTACCCATGCACCGCATTATAGGAAGGATGTGGAAGCTTTGGAAAAGGTGCAGAGGAGATTTACTAGGATGTTGCCTGGTATGGAGGGAAGGTCTTACGAGGAAAGGCTGAGGGACTTGAGGTTGTTTTCGTTGGAGAGAAGGAGGAGGAGAGGTGACTTAATAGAGACATATAAGATAATCAGAGGGTTAGATAGGGTGGATAGTGAGTGTCTTTTTCCTCGGATGGTGATGGCAAACACGAGGGGACATAGCTTCAAGTTGAGGGGTGATAGATATAGGACAGATGTGAGAGGTAGTTTCTTTACTCAGAGAGTAGTAAGGGCGTGGAATGCCCTGCCTGAAGCAGTAGTAGATTCGCCAACTTTAAGGGCATTTAAGTGGACATTGGATAGACACATGGATGAAAATGGAATAGTGTAGGTCAGATGGTTTCACAGGTCGGCGCAACATCGAGGGCCGAAGGGCCTGTACTGCGCTGTAATGTTCTAATTCTAGACCTGGTTCTTGGGAATGAGATGGGCCAAGTGGATCAAGTAACAGTAGGAGAGCATTTAGGGGACAGTGATCATTGTATCATAAGGTTTAGGCTGACTATGAAAAAGAACAAAGAGCAATCCAGAGTAAGAATAATTAATTGGGGGAAGGTCAACTTCAATGGGGTAAGAATGAAGCTGGGGCGAATAAATTGGAGTCAAAAGCTGGCAGGAAAACTGGTAGATGAACCTCGAAGGGGAGAAGTAGGGCAAACAAATCCAGAGCTCCCTGGATGACAAAAGAGATTAAGATAAAGAAGAAAATGTGTGCTTATGACAGATGTCAGGTAGAAACTACTATTGAGAACCAGGCTGAATACAGAAGGTCCAGAGGGAAGTGAAAAAGCAAATAAGAGAAGCAAAGAGAAAGCATGAAAAGAGACTGGCAGCTAGCATTAAGGGAAATCCCAAAGTTTTTTATAGGCATACGAATAGTAAAAGGGTGGTAAAAGGAGGAGTGGGGCCGATTATGGACCACAGAGGGGATTTACACATGGAGGCGGAGGGCATAGCTGAGGTATTAAATGAATGCTTTGCATCTGTCTTTACCAAGGAAAAAGGTGCAATCCAGGCAATATTGAAAGAGGAGGTAATTCAGACACTCGAGGGGTTTAAAATTGATAGAGAGGAAGTATTAGATAGGCTGTCTGTACTTAAAGTGGATAAAGCACCAGGACCCGATGAGATGCATCCAAGGATACTGAGGGAAGTGAGGGTGGAAATCGCAGAGGCACTGGCCATAATTTTTCAGTCTTCCTTAGACTCGGGGGTGGTGCCAGAGGACTGGAGATTTGCAAACGTTACACCTTGTTCAAAAAAGGGTGTAAAGAAAGCCAGTCAGTTTAACTTCGGTGGTGGGAAAACTTCTAGAAAAAATAATTTGGGACAAATTATTTGCATTTTACGTATCCCCAGGCTTTAATTGTCCCGAGGCGGGACTGCCACCCACTTGAGGGAGCGGGTCCCACCTCAGTGAGCTGCTGACCAATCAGCGGGCCGGCAGCTCTTAGGCCCAGCAGCGCCACTGGGAGCAGTGGCCTCTGCTGGGACTGCAGCCCAGCCAACTGAGGAGGAGGCCATGGAACCGGGACCGAAGGTATGTTGGGGTTGCGTCGCTGGGGGGGATCGGTCATGCCAGCAAAGCGAGGGTAGTCGTTTGGGGGGAGGGGGGACGTCTTGGGTTCCAGGGGTGCGTTGGGAGGAGGGGGCGGCCCTCAATCGGGCACCCTGTGCCCGACTGCAATGGCATCCCCCCCCCACCCCCGGCGCACTGAGAGGCCGGCAGCTGTCGCTGGGCTGCCTTTCACGTCCCCAGCACGCCCAGCTTGCCATGGGTAAAATACCCGTGGAGGCGGGCGAGGACCCTTAAGTGGCCGTTAAGTGGCCACTTAAGGGCTTTGATTGGCCTTGGGCAGGCGGGCAGTCCCCCACCCCCCCACCCGATCGCCGTAAAGTTGGCCGCAGGTGGGAGCGGGGCGGGAAGGCCTCACGGAGCCTCCCGCTCAATTTTACACCGCACCCATTCCACCATCCGACCTGCTGGGACGGCGTAAAATTCAGCCCAGTGCCACACAACAGACCTGAGAGCAGACTTGTAACTTATGGAATAAAAGGGATGGTAGCAACATGGATACAAAATTGGCTGAGTGACAGGAAACAAAGAGTAGTAGTTAATGGATGTTTTTCGGGCTGGAGGAAGGTTTGTAGTGGAGTTCCCCAGGGATCAGTGTTGGGACCCTTGCTTTTCCTGATATATATTAATAACCTAGACCTTGGTGTACAGGGCACAATTTCAAAGTTTACAGATGATACAAAACTTGGAAGCATTGTGAACTGTGAGGAGGATAGTGTAGATCTTCAAAAGGGCATCGACAAGTTGGTGGAATGGGCAGACAGGTGGCAGATGAAGTTCAATGCAGAGAAATGTGAAATGATTCATTTTGGTAGGAAGAACATGGAGAGACAATATAGAATAAGGGTACAATTCTAAAGGTGGTGCAGGAGCAGACGGACCTGGGTGTATATGTGCATAAGTCATTGAAGGTGGCAGGTTGAGAGAGCAGTTAATAAAGCATACAGTATCCTGGGCTTTATTAATAGGGGCATAGAGTACAAGAGCAAGGAAGTAATGTTGAACTTGTATAAGACACTAGTTCGGCCTCAGCTGGAGTATTGTGTCCAATTCTGGGTGCCGCACTTTCGGAAAGATGTGAGGGCATTGGAGAGAGTACAGAAAAGATTCACAAGAATGGTTCCAAGGATGAGGAATTTCAGTTATGAAGATAGATTGGAGCAGTTAAGACTGTTTTCCTTGGAGAAGAGAAGGTTGAGAGATGAGGTGATAAAGGTATTCATACTCATGAGGGGTCTGGATAGAGTCGACAGAGAGAAACTGTTCCCACTCGTGAAAGGATCGAGAATGATAGGCCACAGATTTAAAGTATTTGGTAAGAAAAGCAAAAGTGACATGAGGAAAAACTTTTTCACGCAGCAAGTGGTTAAGGTCTGGAATGCGCTTGCCTGAGAACGTGATGGAGGCAGGTTCAATTGAAGCATTCAAAAGGGAATTAGACAGTTATATGAAAAGGAAGAATGTGCAGGGTTACGGGGGGAAGGCAGGGGAATGGAACTGAGTGAATTGCTCATTCAGAGAGCCAGTGCGGAGATGATGGGCCGAATGGCCTCCTTCTGCACTGTAACAATTCTGTGATTCTATGAGAATATGGCCGACTTACTGAGACCCTCAGTATCAGACCAGCTTCAGTTGGATTCTGCTCCTCGGCATGCTCCACTCGGTGGAGAACTGTCTCCTGAAGTGTCATGGCTGACTGAGAATTCACCACAGAGACAGTCGGCAAGTCACAAATTACTACTGTTGCAAAAACTGCACCACCAGGAATCTGACAGTTTTCCACCTTATCAAATCTGTGCCATTAAATTCCTCCAGTGAAATTCAGGTAATGTGAAGGAACATATACTGAAAGACAACGCTGAACCATATTTGCTAAGAAAAGCATGACCTACTGGTTCACCTAGAGGCCCAGGGAGTCCAATAACATTACTGTCTTCTCCTGGATATCCCTATGAGGGAAAGAAAAGGGACATAGATTACTATTAATAATAGGCAATATTAATTCATAGCAGTCAAATAGGATCTGTGTTACATAAATTAAGAATCATCTTTAAATTTCTGTTACATGTTACTCTTACTTTGACTGAAAACATCCGGATAAGCTTGCAATAGCCACAATCCAGGCACAATGTGCAGTGTAAGTGTGCTCAAATAAGGACTCTGCAAGATCTCTGCACTCCTCCAATTCTGGTCTCTTGCTCATCCCTGATTTTCATTGCTCCAACATTGATGGCTGTGCCTTCAGCTGCCTGGGCCTTAAACTCTGGGAATTCCCTCCCTGAAACTCTCCAACTCTCTAAACCTCTGTCTTCTCCACAAAACCTTCTTGTTTGACTAAGCTTTTGGCCATCTGCCCTAATAACTTCTCACAAGGTTAGGTGTCAAATTATGTTGATTTACACTCCTATGAAGTGACATTTTGCTTCATTAACGATGCTATATAAATGCAAGTTGTTATTGCTTGACTGTTGGAGATATTTAAACCAGATCAAAGCTGGAATATTTTGCACAACCTAATTCTGGTTATTTTTATCCAAGAAATAGTTTTGAAAAGTACTAACTTTCAGCTGTTGGGACACAATCTTGATATTGCTGACTGCTGGTGTAAGAATGACAACACAATACTAAAGGATTACCTTCTCCCCCTTAGGTCCAGGTGCTCCTTGAGATCCAGGTGGCCCTTGATGACCCTGAAAGAAAGATGCATTGCCCATTCTTAAGCAGTCACAAAATGTTTTGAGAGGATTCATATGACATGTTCAAAAAAAATCCAAGAGTCTGGAATAACCTTGGGTAGACACTCAATAAGATGAAGAATGACATTGAAGTGACTCGCTGGATTCCTTCAAGCGAGAGCTGGACCCGTTAGAATCATCGAAGGTTTAAGGCACAGAAAGAGGCCACTTGGCCCATCATGTCTGTGCCAGCTGAAAAACGATCCACCTATTTGAATCCCACCTTCCAGCATTTGGTCTGTAGCCCTGCAGATTACGGCAGTTGAGGTGCATATCCAGACTCCTTTTTAATGAGTTGAGGTTCTCTGCCTCAACTACCCTTTCAGGCAGTGAGTTCCAGACCCCCACCACCCTCTGGGTGAAAAAGTTTTTCCTCATCTCCCCTCTAATTTTTCGACCAATCACTTTAAATCTATGCCCCCTTGTCACTGACCTCTTTGCTAAGGTGAATAGACCCTTCACCTCCACTCTATCCAGGCCCCTCAAAATTTTGTACATTGCAATCAGATCTCCCCTCAGCCTTCTCTGTTCTAAGGAGAACAACACCAGCCTATCCAATCTTTCCTCATAGCTGCATTTTTACAGTCCCGGCAACATCCTCATAAATCTCCTCTGTACCCTCTCTAGTGCAATTTTCTGTAATGAGGTGACCAGAACTGCACACAGTACTCAAGTTGTGGCCTAACCAATGATTTATACAGTTCCAGCATAACCTCCCTGCTCTTATATTTTATACCTCGACTAACAAAGGAAAGGATTCCATATGCCTTCTTAACCACATTATTGACCTGTCCTGCTACCTTCAGGGATCTGTGGACATTCACTCCAAGGTCCCTTACTTCATCTATACTTCTCAGTATTTTCCCTTTAATCGTGTATTCCTTTGCCTTGTTTGACCTCCCCAAATGTATCACCTCACACTTCTCCAAGTTGAATTCCATTTGCCACTTTTCTGGCCATCTGCCCAGACCATCAATATCTTCCTGCAGCCTACAGCTATCCTCCTCGCTATCTACCACACGGCCAATCTTTGTGCTGTCTGCAAACTTCTTGATCATACCCCCCACATTTACATCCAAATCATTAATATACACCACAAAAAGCAGGGGACCCAGTACTGAGCCCTGTGGAACCCCACTGGAAACAGCCCTCCAGTCGCTAAAACACCCGTCAACAATTACCCTTTGTTTCCTGCCACTGAGACAATTTTGTATCCACCTTGCTGCATTTCCCTGAATCCCATGGGATTTTATTTTTTTAACCAGTCTGCCATGTGGGACCTTGGCAAAAGCCTTGCTAAAATCCATGTAGACCACATCAACTGCACTACCCTCACCTATCTTCCATGTTACTTCTTCAAAAAAATTCGATCAAATTTGTTAAACAAGATCTGTTCCTGGCTGGTGTAGAGATTACCTCCTTCAACAGGAAGATCCGACAACAGGAAGGTACTGCAAGGGGTTATCAGACTCAGAGTGATCTCCCAGTCTAGTTTTGGTCACCCGGGGGAGGTTGAGGTGGTGGGGGGGGTGGGGGGGGGGTGGGAAATCAGTGAGGAATTTCCCTTCACTTTAGAAAGGATAGGTTTACCAGGATGTTACCAGGGATGAGGAGAGGTTGGAAAAGTTTGGACGGTTCTCCCTGGTAAAGAGAAGGTTAAGTGGTGAAATAATGGAGGTTTTTAAGATGAGGAGAGGTTTTGAACGAGGAGCTTGAGAAAAATTATAACTTATACCCACACTGACAATAGAATCGAATCCACCAGCCTAACTTGGCAATGATCTTCGTTGAACGTAAATGATGTGATGGACTCCACAGCATGAGAACAATAGAGGAGTGTGTACAGACTGTTGTCGGAACAGATGACTTATGTAATTCTGTTGGTTGCACTGACTCAGGTTTCAAAGCTTGTTTTTTTGGGACAGACCTTAACTTGAAAGTGAAACTAAAAACCTCAGGTTTCTGGGGAACTTGAAAGTGGTTGGAACCAGACAGGATGTACAGTCATTTGACCAGAGGCATGTGATTAGAGCTATCCAGGCTCAGATTTGAAGACTGCACAGTTCAAGCAGGCTGCTGGCTTTTTGGCAGAGAAGCTGCCGAGAGAGAAAACTTATTCTGGGAGCTGGCCATTGGCAAATATGAGTTGCGGAGGCTACTTAGAGAAATACAGGTGGAACCATACCAACAAGACCCTCGTGAGCAGAGCCAAGGATGTTTGAGAAGCAACAAGACTGAAACATTGAAGGGAAGACTGCAATATTCGCTATTGACAAGAAGACATTATATTGGTGTCTGCATCTTGGAGGATAGGAATTGGAAATCTACCTGAAGAAGTTCAAAGTTTTGAAGAACTTTGTGGCTGTTCAGTGCCATCTTTGCTGAGAGAACTGCCCAGTAAATCCATGAGATCTATCTTTGTTGCATCTGATAATTAATATGTAATCTGTAAACTATATATACTGATCGTCACTTGGTAGTACAGAATTTGAGTATTGCTGAAAAAAGATACATGCTGTCAAAGCTTTTCGTCTTGCACTCATCAGGACAAATGCAAGAATGCCAAATTTTAAAGGGACAAAAAATTATACTGAGTGAGAGAGATACAGCACTGAAACAGGCCCTTCGGCCCACTGAGTCTGTGCCGACCATCAACCACCCATTTATAGTAATCCTACATTAATCCCATATTCCCTACCACATCCCCACCTTCCCTCAATTCTCCTACCACCTACCTATACTAGGGGCAATTTACAATGGCCAATTTACCTATCAACCTGCAAGTCTTTGGCTGTGGGAGGAAACCGGAGCACCCGGCAGAAGCCCACACAGTCACAGGGAGAACTTGCAAACTCCACACAGGCAGTACCCAGAATTGAACCCGGGTCACTGGAGCTGTGAGGCTGCGGTGCTAACCACTGTGCTGCCCCTATGAGAAAAGGGTGCTGATTGGTTGGCAAGTCGACTCTGATTGGCCGAGGCATTGCCAATGCAGAATGCACCAGGATACTATTGTTGCCCATGCTTCTGTTTAATTCAAAAAAGGTGCAACGCCTTGACATACTCCTTTTACCTGCAGAGGACAGGTCCCTGTGTATGAATATATGGAGCTTCTAGCAAGCGTAAGTGAGCCACATTGCAAGCCCGACTGGTAATCTTAAATTGGTTGTCAGTATAATTCTTAGCACACTCAGGACTGTTCAGTAAGTGCTGTCCAATTGTGGAATCACATCTAATATTAGACATTGTGTTCCGGGTTTTGCAAGTATGGGCTGGTTGAGTACAGTCAATACTTGAGTTATAAAGTCATTTACAGCACAGAAGGAGGCCATTCGGCCCATTGAGTCCATGCCAGCTCTCCACAGAGTTATCCAGTCAGTCCTGCTCCCCCACTCGATCCCTGCAGCCCTGCACGTCTATTTCCCTCATGTGGCCATCCCAACCTCCACTTGAAGTCACTGATTGTCTCTGCTTCTACTACCCTTGCAGGCAGCGAGTTCCAGGTCATTATCACCCGCTGTGTAAAAAGGTTCGTCCTCATATTCCTCCTGCATCTCTTGCCCAAAACTTACAATCTGTGTCCCCTAGTCCTTGTACTATCAGTTCATGGGAACAGGTTTTCCTTGTCTACCTTATCTAAGCTTATCATAATCTTGTACACCTCCATCAAATCTCCCCCAATCTCCTTTGCTCCAGGGAGAACCATCCCAGCTTCTCCAAACTAACCTTGTAACTAAAATCCTCCATCCCTGGAACTATTCTGGTAAATCTCCTCTGCACCTTCTCAAGGACCCTCATATCCTCCCTCAAGTCTGGTGACCAGAACTGGACGCAATACTCCAGTTGGGGCCTAACCAGAGCTTTATAAAGGTTCAGCATAACTTCCCTGCTTTTGTACTCAATGCCTTTATCTACGAAGCCCAAGATCCCATATGCTTTACTAAGCACTCTCTCAATATGTCCTGTCACCTTCAATGATTGATGCACATGCATCCCTGGGTCCCTCTGTTCCTGCACACTCTTTAGAACTGCACCATTAAGTCTATATTGCCTCACGCTATGCCTTCTGCCAAAATGCATCACCTCACATTTGTAAGTATTAAATTCCTTCTGCCCATTCTGCTAGACAATCTCTGCCTATTGTGAACAGCCGAAGGCACTTGCTATTTGATACGATCTGCCTGTCGTTGGGACGTACGGCCTACGTACCTGGCATCGCACCGGCACTGAAACTCATATACCACATTACTCATTTGTGCGGTGGGCAGAATGTCTTTTTGGTTTGACGGCAGCGACATGTTAGTGGAAAATACCGCTTGTGTTGCTACTGCCTAGTCTCAGTGTGAAACGGCTAGCTTCACCTGTTGCTCAAATTTTTGAGATACCTCATCCTTCCAGGGTAATTTGAGGCAGACTGGGCACTTTTCAGATCTGAAAGTGGTGGCCTTAGGCCCATTCGTGAGTTTGTGCGATACACGGTGAGCAATGATCCGATCAGGGTAGCTACTTTCTCGCGGGATAGCTTTGATTCGCCCTATTTCGGCATCAAACATGCACGGTGAACAAATGGATCGGGCCCTATTTACGAGATTGCCGATAAGACCGACCTTATAGCGCATGGAGCTGTAGGAACCCTAATGCGTATATTGACCAGTGAAGATTGGCTAGTGGTAGACAGTCCTGATGAGTGCAAGATGAAAAGCTTCAACAGCATGTCTCTTTTACCAGCAACATATATTGACTATGATTTGTCTATCATTTCATATTTAAGATAGTTTGATTTTGGTATGACGATTGGAGCAAATTTATAAAAGTGAAATCGTGTCCCTTTGGTTTTTCTATTGAGCTCGGTCAGTAAATTTGATTATTTTGGATTGTTGACCTCCACAGGGATCATAACAATGAATAGAGTTGTCACAGGGGCACTGAATGTGAATGTTTTTTCATCGTTTGTGGACAATAATCCATAAACCCTGACTGAAAACATAAAATCTTACAGCACAGAAGGAGGCCATTCGACCCATTGTGTCTGTGCTAACACTTCATGCTTTTAAGCACCTTCTCAAATAGGATAGAATCTACTAATAAATAGCTCTGCTGTTCTGTGAATTAAAACACCAGTAGAAAAGGCTTGTGTGTGTGTGAGTGCCACGAAAGCTACGTTTAGCATTTTTAACCTATATTATACCACTTCTTGTTACCCCAATCCGTAAAAACTTGGCAATAGGGATATGCAAATTTGGGGTTTGGAATGAGAAATTAATCAACTTGAAATGAAACTGACAGAAAATGTTTGATTATGGCAGATTTCTTGCTCTGGAATGTATCATATTTTTTATCTTCCCTCATCATAGTACAGTTTTAATCAGTAAAATATATTATTTATTTAAATGTATGGATGTATTTCTTTAAAAATGTATGGGGGCTATTATTATACACATAAGAGTTTGTTAATTTGGTCTTTAAATTCAGATTCCAGCAGCCAGACATTCGTTATCCTGCTCCCAATGTTTTGTGATAAAATCCTGTTGTCTACAGACTGGTGGCAGATTTGGATATTTTGGGAAAACTGTATGGATGCCATTTCACAGGTGTGGGCTTCTAGAATTCAAACAAAGGAACATAGGAGTAAGCCATTCAGCCCCTCAAGGCTGTTCTGCTATCCAATTAGACCATGACTGGAGTTGGAAAAACTCGGATTGTTTTCACTGGAACGACGGAGGTGGAGGGGCGAGATGATAGAGGTTTACAAAGTTATGAGCGGCATGGACAGAGTGGATAGTCAGAAGCGTTTTCCCAGGGTGGAAGAATCAGTTACTAGGGGACATAGGTTTAAGGTGCGAGGGGCAAAGTTTAGAGGGGATGTGCGAGGCAAGTTTTTTACACAGAGGGTGCTGAGTGCCTGGAACTTGCTGCCAGGGGAGGTGGTGGAAGCAGATACCATAGCGACGTTTAAGAGACATCTTGACAAATACATGAATAGGAAGGGAATAGAGGGATATGGTCCCCGGAAGTGCAGAAGGTTTTAGTTTCGGCAGGCATCAAGATCGGCGCAGGCTTGGAGGGCCGAATGGCCTGTTCCTGTGCTGTACTGTTCTTTGTTCCTTGTTTGACTGATGTGTATCTAACTCCACCCAGCTCGACTCCATATCATTTTATATCCTCGTCTAGCAAAACACTTATCAACCTCAGATTGAAAATGATTAATTGAGCTTGAATCTACTGCTTTTGTGGAAGAGAATTCCACACTTCTACCACCTTTTGCGTGAAGAAGTGTTTCCTAATTTCTCTCCTGAATGCCCTAGACTGCCCCACCCGCAGAATAAGTTTTTCCCTATTTACCCTGTCAATTCCTTTCAAATTCCTAAAAATCTCAATCAAATCACCCCTAACCTTCTACATTCCAGGGAATTCAAATCTAGTTTTGTAATCTCTCCTCATAATCGAACCCTTGGATCCCCGGTAACATTCCGGTGAATCTGTGCTGCATTCCTTCCAAGGAAGACTGTGTGAACTTTCCAACTGGGAATAAATCTCCTGGTATTTAATCAAGATTAATGGCAGCTGCTTCTAACCCTGATCGATATTCACTCACCGGATACCCCACAAGTCCTGGTTCTCCTATTGAACCCATCAAGCCAAGAGGTCCCTATAAAAACAAAAATAATTACTGTTAAGATAAAAATAAACTCATTCAATATGCTATAGAAATAATTGCACACTAGCCAATACAATTCAATGTCAATCCAATATGTTTTTTGTTCACAACTTTTCAATCATCATCTCAAATTATTCCTGCCACTACCAGTATCAGGACAGACATGTAACTACCAATACTTCACTCCATACTGGAAGTTTGAAAGACTATATTTCACAGTTCAGGTCGACAAATAATGTGAAAATGTCAAGAATCAGCTGTTACATTTTACTGAGCTCCCAATGGGAAAAATAATTAGATTAAGAGTCTATGGGAATAGCACATGGTCCAACATTCCAGTTTACTGAAATCCTAATTACTGAGATGGCAGGACTGGCTTTCTATCTGTAAATCCAAAACCAGATTGATTGCATGACAATCTCTGTGTCCGTGAGAGCCACACAATTTAGTCAATCTCAACTGAATGGCCACCAGTATAAACCTGCTGCAGTGAGACGATTCCACTATAAAACTTCACAGGATGACTGGTGCAGTAAATGGAAAATGTCAAATAGTATTTCACGGTGGCGCAGTGGTTAGCACCAAAGCCTCACAGCTCCAGCAACCCGGGTTCAATTCTGGGTACTGCCTGCGCGGAGTTTGCAAGTTCTCCCAGTGACTGCGTGGGTTTCCTCCGGGTGCTCCGGTTTCCTCCCCCAGTCAAAGACTTTCAGGTTGATAGGTAAATTGGCCATTATAAATTGCCCCTAGTATAAGTAGGTGGTAGGGGAATTGTGGGGATGTGGTAGGAATATGGAATTAATGTAGGATTAGTATAAATGTGTGGTTGATGGTTGGCATAGGTTCGGTGGGCCGAAGGGCCTGTTTCAGTGCTGTATCTCTAAAATAAAATAAAAATTTCATTCATGGGATGTGGGCATCGCCAGTAAGGCCAGCCTATGTTGCCCATACCTAATTGCCCTTGAGAAGGTGGTGGTGAGCTGCCTTCTTGAACCGTTGCAGTCTCTGCGGTGTTACAGTGCTGTTAGGGAGGATTTTGACCCAGCGGTGTTGGTGAAATGGCAATATAGTTCCAAGCCAGGATGGTGTGTGAGAGTCGGAGGGGGAACTTGGAGGTGTTGTGTTCCCATGCACCTTCTGGGTGATGGGCGTCAATGTTCCCCCTAAACTGTGCATGTGTGCGGCTGGATAAAAAAACTCAAGAGACCGGTGCAATGAAGAAACTGCCCGTGCTTAACAACATTTTAAAGGGAACATTTGTGGAGATCACAAATTCGGGAGGTGCTGTCAAAGAAGCTTTGGGTGGGTGTGTGTGAGCAGCAAATTTAAAATGATCCCTACTACTTTCACAAGCTCCCTCTTACCTCCTATCTCATCCAAACTTCCCCCGACCATGCATTCCTAGGCTGCAGATTAATAAGCCTTTCCATAGGAATGTTGGATTTTTTTATTACTCTACAGGCTTGAGTACATAACCCAGGATGATATTGCAGTGCTGTACTGTGAGAGAGTCAGTGCTGAGGGGGTGCTGCATTGTTGGAGGGTCAGTGCTGAGGGAGTGCTGCATTGTTGGAGGGTCAGTGCTGAGGGGGTGCTGCATTGTTGGAGGGTCAGTACTGAGGGAGTGCTGCATTGTTGGAGGGTCAGTGCTGAGAGAGTGCTGCATTGTTGGAGGGTCAGTGCTGAGAGAGTGCTGCATTGTTGGAGGGTCAGTGCTGAGGGAGTGCTGCATTGTTGGAGGATCAGTGCTGAGGGAGTGCTGCATTGTTGGAGGTGTCATCTTTTAAATGAGATGTTAAACCGATGCCCCATCTACCCTCTCAGCTGGATGTAAAAGATCCCATGAGGTCTCCCTGGTGTCTTGGCCAATATTTATCCCCCATTCAACATCACTAACAAAAACTGATGATCTGGTCATTTATCGCACTGCTTTCTGTGGGATCTTGCTGAGTGCAAATTGGCTGCCATGCATCCTACATTACAACATTTCAGCAGTACTTAGTTGACCATACAGTGTGTTGGGACATCCTGTGGTCGCGGAAGTCACCATATAAATGTAAGATCTTTCTGTCTTTTAAAAGTACCATTGCTCCACGTGATCCCCTCACTCCTTTGGGTCCTGGCTTTCCTTGTTCGCCATGTTCACCTGGATCACCCTGTTCTCCGGAAGGTGCCCTTTGCCCTCTCTCTCCCTCAACAAAGCAAAATGCAGAATTAGACGTTCTTTGTTCTCCAACCACTTTATAAGTAACTGAATCAGAAATGATGGCCTGAATTTTTCTGGGACTCCGACATTGGGACGAAATGGGGGTCGCGAGCCTATACTTGCTGGCAATGAGACCAGCTCAATAATCCTCCAGGAGACCGACTCCGAATTGGTCGTCTCACGTTCGCTGTCTTATTAAGCATGGCAGGCGGGCTCTCGATGCCGCGGGGCAAGTCGGGGAACCGTGAGGGCATCTCAACATGGAGGCTCCCTCACTGAGTTGCACAGAAGAGATGAAATAATCAAGAGCTAGGCCGGCAGGTCCATTGGGATGGAGAAGAAACCCCTCCACTGGATTGGGATTGACCGCGATTATGGCCTTTCGTGCTCAAGGCCCCTGCAATGGGGCATGGAACCTCTGGTACCGATGATGTCACAGCCTGCCACAGCTGTGGGGCTGCTCTACTGGTAGCGAGGCTGCAAAAATCACCCTAATTTGGGCTTTAACGAGCATAATTGGCCGCCCATCTCCATGGAGCGGCTGTCGATCCAATTCCCAAACTGCCCTGGGAAAGATCCCCGGCAGTAGGAATGCATCATGGAGGCATCCCGATGCAGATCCCCCTATTTTCCCAGCTCCCCTGCCTTCAACCCCACCACCACCCCCCACCATTCAGCCCCATGTTTTAAGAGTCCGTGTTTAAAACAAAAATAACTTGAATATTTTCAACAATTCTCTCAACGGAAAACTAAAGGAAACCTTTTTTCCTGGCCGCCCTCGTTGTCCTGGTTTGCCTCGTTTCCCTTCAGGTCCCTGTGGAGTCAGAGTGAAACAGTCAACTTGTTTTCGGATGATAAGATGCGAGATTTTTTATAAATTACTCCCTTTTTTAAGTCAACAATGAAACTCAGCCCTTGGCAATTCATGCCCATTAATTTCACATTTTTCATTGGTTCCCCCAGCTAGATAGAGCATTGTCAAACAAATTCCTCTCCATCATCAGAGGCCCACATTTTCCTGTCAAAGTAACCCTGAGGGCTAGTGACGCTCAGCGTTATGTGCAATGGAACAGCAGCTTCAGGTGAGGGGCAGAAATGTGATTAAACTCAAAAATCTCGCAGTTGCTGTCCAAGTTACACAGCTCCACCACTAGCTTAAATAAAAGCAAAATGCTGCAGGTGCTGGAAATCTGAAATAAAAACAAGAAATGCTGGAAAAACTCAGCAGGTCTGGCAGCATCTGTGGAGGGAGAAGCAGAGTTAATGTTTCAGGTCAGTGACCCTTCATCAGAACTGCCAAAAAAGTATTACTGCTTCTCTCTCCACAGATGCTGCCAGACCTGCTGAGTATTTGCAGCATTTCTTGTTTTTATTCTGCCACAGAAACTATACATTGCTGTCAGCTGCAACGTTGAAATTTCCTGAAGTAGTTGAGCAGTAGATATGAACAAAATTTGCAAAGAAAACAAAGTCTTGCCCATTCCAGCTGAAGCACCCTTTCAATGATGTGATAAGTGTTAATCACTGCCAGTCAGCCACTCTGGCACTGAAAATGAACTATTACAAATGTAGAGGCTCATTCCTTCAGCTTTTAATTGTTGTTGGAGATTTTTAAAATGTTAAATTTGAAACAAAAACATTTATTTCTAACTTTTCCTTTCTGTCTCTATCTTAATCCGATCTTTCTTCCGCTCTCTTTATTTCTCTCCCTGTACGTGATTTGATATTGAATTCTCCCGCACTACCTTCTCTGCCCATGCACTTTTAATTTCACAATACTTCAATATGATTGGTTAAGGGGATACAATAGTTGCTTGCCCTGTTCCGGTCCCAGATATCCTGTTTCTCTCACTGCGACATGATCGACTTGTACTTTCAGCAACTTGACACGCAAAAATCTAAATGTGTAAATCAAATCTAACTAATGGTAGACACAGATACGTGCCCTGTTACAGCAAATTATTGCCCATTACATGGTGAGGGATTTAATATGATGCTAAGTAGCTCAGAGGCCACTTGCAGTGTTCTTCATCGTCACCTATGACCTTTGCAGATCTGCTCAGCTAAGTAACTTTTGACGTTCATTTACTGCCTGCTGAACCATTGGAAGGTGACAAACTATGACTCAGCGATAACTCTTTCCTTTCCTTCCTTTTAAGTAGGGCAGCAGAGCTTATCCCCACAACCATGTAACAAGTGACAAATCCCCTATGTCTGTCCTCCACTCAGGAGCATAACACAGGTGGCACGAATGAAGAACTCAGCAATTGGAAATTGCAGTTGCAGACCTATGTCACATGAACATAGGAACAGGGAGAGGCCATTCAGCCCCTCCAGCCTGCTTTGCCATTCAATTAGATCATGGCTGATCTGAACTTTAACTCCATCAACCCATCTTGGTTCAATCCCACTACCCCTCCTCGTTCAGGACTGCCCTCACACTGGATGAAATAGTTTCCCGTAAACCCATGTTGTAATAATTGAAGGTTTGAGGAAGACTCTACTTGTGGCCTTCAATAAAAAGTTAGTGATTGACGACTATACATAAGGGTAGAATTTCCCCCCAAGGTCTTGGGGACGTTGACTACAGATTAGAGCCAGGCCTTTCAGGGGTGAAGTTAGGGAATACGCAATGGGTGCAGAAGTTTGGAGCTCTCTTCCGCAAACAGTAACTGATGCTGGATCAATTCTTAATTATAAATCTGAGGTTGATAGATTTTTGTTAACTGACGTTATTAAGAGATATGGGGCAGAGGCAGGTATATGGAGTTAGGTCACAGATCAACCATGATCTAAAATGAATTGCAGAATAGGCTTGAAGGGCTGAATGGCCTCCTCCTGCAGATAATGATCAATGAGCAACATCAAAAAAATAGCAAATGCTAGTTCTTGGTTTGTTGTACATGAGCAACGGCACAATATTTAGCAATTAAAGTGTAACAGTTGCCATTGCCTGACACTGTTATGCAAATTACACAGATGTGTTCCAAGTGATATACTTACTGGCATTCCGTTAATCCCAGGTCCTCCAACTGCACCAATAACTCCCCGATCTCCAATGTCACCCCTTTCTCCCATCTCACCCTTAGGACCTTGATCACCCAGTTCACCCTGTAATAACAGCATATACATTATTAATACCAGAAACTAGAGTAATAATTACCACTGTACAGCATTGAACAGAACTGGAAATGAGCTAACTTTTAAACAGTCAGGGCAAATCACCATCCTGTGCATTTCTTGCACAATAGATACAGAGCATAGAACCACAGAATCGTACAGCGCAGAAGGAGGCCATTCAGCCCATCATGCCTGTGCTGGCTCTTTGATAGAGCTATCCAATTAGCCCCACTCCCCTGCTCTTTCCCCATAGCCCTGTACATGTTTTCTTTCCAAATATTTATCCAACTCCCTTTTTGAAAGTTACCATTGAATCTGCTTCCACCGCCCTTTCAGGCAGCGCGTTCCAGATCACAACAACTCACTGTGTGAAAAAAATTCTCCTCTTCTCCCCCTCTGGTTCTTTTGCCAATTGCCTTAAATCTGTGTCCTCTGGTTACTGACCTTCCTGCCACTGGAAACAGTTTCTCCATGTTTACTCCATCAAAAATAATTTCAAACACCTCTATTAATTATCCCTTAATCTTATCTGCTCCACCTGTGGCAATTTACTGATATTAGGTAATTTGTACTCTGCGATATGACCCTTTCATTGGCATTAGCAGTTGAGTTAATAAGAGGAGAGAAAGAACATCTTTCTGCCCTGTATCAGCTTTAATACGGGGTGACCTGATAGATTAAGATCATGAAAGGGTGTGACAGAGTCGACTTATAGAAGACGTTTCAACTTGTCAATGGGTGTGGTAAATATAAGATAGTCACTGTGTTGTTCACAATGAGCTGTTGTGACCTGGAACTGCCTGAAAGGTCAGAGGAAACAAATTCCAAAGTAACTTTTCAAAAGGGAATTCGATAAATATTTGAAAAGAGAAAAAAGGAATGAGCAGAAAAGTGGGACTAGTTGGATAGCTCCAGCAAAGAGCCACCACAGGTAAAATGGGCTGAATGGCCTCATTCAGTGCTGTATGATTCCAACATTCTTTGCTTAAACTGCTTTAATTTTCTCTCAGTAATACTTGTATTTATTCATTCACAGAATGGTGCTGGGAAGACCAGCATTTATTGCCGGTGAGTCACCTTCTTGAACCACTGCAGTCCATCAGTGCAGTTTTTGATACACTTGAGTGTCTTGCTAGGCTATTTAAGAGTCAACCACATGGAGTCACATGTAGGCCAGACCAGGTAAGGACGGCAGATTTCCTTCCCTAAAGGGCATGAATGAACCAGATGTGTGTTGATGACAATTCAATAGTTTCATGGTCACCATTACTGATACTAGCTTTTTTAAATCCAGATTTATTTAATTAAAAGAATTTAAATTCCTTTAACTTTAAATAAAGAAAATGCCTCACAAACCTTATTGAGTTTTTTGACAAGGTGACCAAACAGGTGGATGAGGGTAAAGCAGTGGATGTGGTGTATATGGATTTCAGTAAGGCGTTTGATAAAGTTCCCCACGGTAGGCTATTGCAGAAAATACAGAAGTATGGGATTGAAGGTGAATTAGTGCTTTGGATCAGAAATTGGCTAGCTGAAAGAAGACAGAGGGTGGTGGTTGATGGTAAATGTTCATCCTGGAGTTTAGTTTCTAGTGGTGTACCGCAAGGATCTGTTTTGGGGCCACTGCTGTTTGTCATTTTTATAAATGACCTGGATGAGGGTGTAGAAGGGTGGGTTAGTAAATTTGCGGATGACACGAAGGTCGGTGGAGTTGTGGATAGTGCCGAAGGATGTTGTAGGTTACAGAGGGACATAGATAGGCTGCAGAGCTGGGCTGAGAGATGGCAAATGGAGTTTAATGCGAAAAAGTGTGAGGTGATTCACTTCGGAAGGAGTAACAGGATTGCAGAATACTGGGCTAATGGGAAGATTCTTGGTAGTGTAGATGAGCAGAGAGATCTTGGTGTCCAGGTACATAAATCCCTGAAAGTTGCCACCTAGGTTAATAGGGCTGTTAAGAAGGCATATGGTGTGTTAGCTTTTATTAGTAGGGGGATCGAGTTTCGGAGCCACGAGGTCATGCTGCAGCTGTACAAAACTCTGGTGAGGCCGCACCTGGAGTATTGCGTGCAGTTCTGGTCACCGCATTATAGGAAGGATGTGGAAGCTTTGGAAAAGGTGCAGAGGAGATTTACTAGGATGTTGCCTGGTATGGAGGGAAGGTCTTACGAGGAAAGGCTGAGGGACTTGAGGTTGTTTTCGTTAGAGAGAAGGAGGAGAAGAGGTGACTTAATAGAGACATATAAGATAATCAGAGGGTTAGATAGGGTGGATAGTGAGAGTCTTTTTCCTCGGATGATGATGGCAAACACGAGGGGACACAGCTTTAAGTTGAGGGGTGATAGATATAGGACAGATGTCAGAGGTAGTTTCTTTACTCAGAGAGTAGTAGGGGCGTGGAACGCCCTGCCTGCAGCAGTAGTAGACTCGCCAACTTTAAGGGCATTTAAGTGGTCATTGGATGAAAATGGAATAGTGTAGGTCAGATGGTTTCACAGGTCGGCGCAACATCGAGGGCCGAAGGGCCTGTACTGCGCTGTAATGTTCTATGTTCTATGTTCTAATAAACACTGCATTCTCTCCCTGTGAGTGGGATAACTAACCATTTCGCTTGGTCACCTCAATCAAATGATCAGGCTATGGCTTGTGTTTTGAACTTGTTCAGCTATCTGAACAGGACCAGCTCCTTGACTGCCTTTATCAACATAAATGATCGTCTGTCCCAGAACCCTGGCTTCCTTTGATCTACTGAATAGAAAGTTGAGAATTCGGCATCTGTCCTCTTCCTTATCCAGGGATTGGCCTGTCAGGCTTGCCAATCAAACCAGATACTGAGCGCAGATCCTGTCAACTGGCTTCTGCTACTTTCCAAATGGAATGAATGCATTGAGGCCCAAACCGTGAAGCTGGATGGAAGACAGGCAGAATTCCACATAGCACATCCATATTGCTTTAATATACATGTGCTGCCTGACCCTCTGCCCTGTCCCCCAGTTTCATGCTCTGTGAACTCAGTTTAACTTAAAAGTAACACTTTAATATAAATCATACCTATAGTTTCTGCAGCAAAACGGTTGAACATCTCGAAACAGAGAGGCATTTAAACATGTGTGAGTAACTTATGTAATGTTGGGACTCCAGTATGAGGAGACTAGAGGGCGCTTTGTTCCGAAAGTGTAAATGTTTTAAGAAGCTACAACATGAGAAGCAAAGACGTTAAGTTTCATGAAGTACAATTATACCACAACAACCTGCATTTATATAGCACATTTCATGCAGCAAAACATCTCCGGGTGCTTTGCAGGTGGAAAACTAGTATCTGTAATAACAGAGTAGATAGGGAGAAACTGTTCCCATTGGCAGAAGGAGAACAAGAGGATTCTGGTTTAAGGTGATTGGGCAAAGGACCAACAGCGACTTGAGGAGAAACATTTTTACACAGCGAGTGGTTAGGATGTGGAATGCACTGCCTGAGTGAGGTGGAGGCAGGTTCAATCAGGGTCCTCAAAAGGGAATTGGACAAGCACCAGAAGAGAAAGAATTTGCTCGGCTATGGGGAAAGGGAGGGGGAGTGGGATTAGCTGGATTGCTCTTGCAGTGAGCCTGTACGGACATGATGGGCTGAATGGCCTCATTCTGCACTGTAACCATTCTGTAACCTAGCCAGAAGTGGATGTGTGTGGATGCTGGGTTAGGACATGGTCAAGTTTAGTTGTGAGGGACGCTTACATCCTTCCTATAGTGTGGTAACCAGAATTGATGATCTATCTGGCCTCATCTCTCTGAAGTGTTCATCAGTCTTTCTCTCAGAAGACTTTATTGTGAGGACATACACAGGATTATAAAATCTCGTCTATATAACAAGACGTTCCCGTTGTTACGTCCATGGGCCATGCTGTAGTACATTTATGTAAAGTAATGAACTTGCATTTGCACTTTGCCTTTCATAAGCTCAGGACATACCAAAGTGTCTTACAGCTAATGAAGTAATTTTTTTGAAGTGTTCTCACGGTTTTAATGAGGGAACTTGGCAGCCAATCTGCGCACAGCAAGTTCTCCGACACAGCTCCGAGATACACCAGGCAATCTATGTTATTTTTCAAGTGATGTTAGTTGATTTATAAAATATTGGCCAAGACACTGGGAGGAACTCCCCTGCTCGTCTTCGAATATCACCATGGAATGGAGTTCAGAGGGCAGACGAGGGCCCCAAGTAAGGTGAATGAGTTGGACAGTGTTAGTATAATCCTGATCATAAGGGATATGTGTTTAACTGAAGACTCAATGACATTCAAACACACGCAATATTTCAGGCAGACTTAAAATTTATAAAAGTGCAAGGACATTATAAAGTCCAATATTTGAGTCCTGGGTATCCTGACAAAATATGATGAGCAGGCAGCGTTAAATTTGGAATTTTGTGAGGTTGAGGAGCTCGCGCTGCTTGTACTGGACATAGCGGATATAAAAGAATATTTCTTCACCTTGAATTTGCATTGGATTTCTCCCAAGTTTAGTTCAAACCAAGCAATATTGGAAGATCTGCTTAAACTTGACAAATAGAATTGTCATACTGTCAAACGCTTGGCTTTCTGCGTGGGCTGTGAGTATACTATCTGATTTCACAGTGCTTCTTTTAACTTCTGCAAGCCAAGCAGTATCTTGTGAACATGCACACTGGAAAGAGTGAATTTCCATCCATCCTTCGCCACTATCCCAGCTGCGCTCAATGACTGACATCGGCTTCCTTTCCAACAGCACCTCAATTTTAAAATTCTCATCCATGTTTAAAAATCTCTCCATGGCCTCGCCTCTCCCTATCTCTGTATTCTCCTCTCGCTTAGCAACTCTCTGAGATCTCTGCGCTCCTCTAATTCTGGCCTCTTGAGCATCCCCAATTTTAATCGCTCCGCCATTGGAGGCCATGCCTTCAGTTGCCTGGACCCTAAGCTCTGGAATTCCCTCCTAAACCTCTTCACTTCTCGACCTCTCCTCCTTTAAGACTCTCCTTAAAACCTAACTCTTTGACCAAGCATTTGGTCATCTGTCCTATCATCTTCTTATGTGGCTCGGTGTTTGATGATGCGCCTTTGAAGTTCCTTGGGATGTTTTACTCCATAAAAGGCGCTATATAAATACACTTTGCTGTTGTTGAATTGATTGAATGGGCAGGGGGCTGGTGGCAATCGGATTTCTGCCCTTAGTCAGACTGACTTTCCAAAAAGACATATTTAATTGTTAACTGCAAGTGGCAACAACAACCCATTTCTGGGAAGCTAATAACACTCAGCTACAGATATAATCCAGGCTTGTATATGATAAACATTTGGTATATGGTATACTAATAACACTCAGCTACAGATATAATCCAGGCTTGTATATGTTACCTTTATCCCATCTTTTCCTTGAATTCCATCTTCTCCAACTGGACCCGGTTCTCCCTAGATTAGAAAGAGAGACCATTATTTTTATTCTGGGGGAAGGGGTTTAGGTGTATTAAGATTTATTATATAATTGTCTTCTTTAATAATAAAACAAATCAAAGTACATTGGAAGTGTGACCTGTTGGTAAATGGGCTTGATAAGGTAGACATGTAGAAGATGGGGTGAATTTTACAGACCCCCCCCCCCCAACATCAGAGGTTGTGGCGAGGGGGGTTTGGGGGGGGAGGGGGTTCGTAAGTTGCCTCTGGGGGAAGGCCCGCCATGGGGCTTCAACGGCAAGAAGGCCCCGCCCCATATTGCCAGAGGTGGTGAGGCCTCTTGCCCATTCCTGCCATCGGTCCCAGTGCGATATTCATGCCAGTGGCCGGCACTCCCGCTTCTTTGGATTTCCGTCCGGAGATCCGGTGCGGGACACCGGTGGAGAGGGGGGAGCAGGTAAGTATTTCAGTGTGGGAGTTGGGGGGGAAGCGGAGTCAAAGCAATCTGATTGGTGTAGGTGATGGTGGGAAGGGGTTGAAGTGAAGAGTTTATAAACTTTGGGGTGAGAAGGTCAGCTACACAAGGTAAGTATTTTGTGTGGGGGGGCGGTGGTGGAGAGGGCAAGGAATGAACTGGACGATCATTGGGGGAGGGGTGGGAGAGGGGCTAGAAACATTCAGTTAATTTTTAAAATAAAATTTTAAAAGCCTGTATCTTTAAATATTTAAAACTAAATTGAAGGGTGCAAAAAATGGCGTCGGCACCTGACGTCGTTGCTGGGGATGGACATCCATCCCCTCACCATGCCCATTTAAATGAGCCACCAGGCTTAATATCATGGGGGCTCCAATGTTTCCATTTGTGGCCATAAAGATAAGACAGTCACTAATGAATCCAATGGGGAATTAAGGGGAAACTTCTTTACCCAGAGAGTGGTGAGAATGTGGAACTCGCTATCACAGGGAGTGGTTGAGGTGAATAGTATCGATATATTTAAGGGGAAGCTGGAGAAACACGAGGGAGAAAGGAATAGAGGGATATGCTGATAGGGGGAGAGGAAGAGGGGGTGTGAGGAGACTCGATTGGGGCATAAACGCCAGCACGGAGCAGTTGGGCCGAATGGCCTGTTTCTGTGCATTCTATGCGATGCAAGAATCACCGATATTTATTCAATGGTATAAAATCATTCAGATTTATTTCCTGACAAAGGTTTCATGGTGTGTAGATTGATGACAGAAATTGCTTGCCATAACTAATTGCTGCCTGAACTTTGAAAACAAGTTCTATAAGATGGCATGCAGTCTCCATGGATAATTTATAAATAGAAACATTGCCTTTCACATTAGGGACCTTAATACAAAAAATATTATGAATCCCAGTTTATGCCAGGACAACATTAATAATGCTTAACCTAACCACTAATTATGTGGAGATGGAATGTTTGTATATCAAAGCTCCACAGCTTGTTTCTGACTGAGCAATGGATTATGAAAGTTAAGAACCCATCTTATTAATTAACTGCTTTGTGTGTAAGGAATCTGATACACATCGAGATTCTGACCGATAAGCGATTATATAGCAGCAGATGTGGGGAAATGTCTTCCAAACACTTTTTGAAATAGAGTTAGAAAAAAAAAGACTTGCATTGATATAGCGCCTTTCACGACCACCAGGTGTCACAAAGCGCTTTACAGTGCTTACAGTATAATCACTGTTGTCATGTGGGAAACATGGCAGCCAATTTATGCACAGCAAGCTCCCACAAACAGCAATGTGGTAATGACCAGATGAGCCATTTTTGTGATGTTGATTGAGGGATAAATATTGGTCAGGGCACCTCCACTGCACTTCTTCGAAATACTGCCATGGGATCATTCACATCAATGTGACAGGGTCTCAGTTTAATATCTCATCCAAAAAACAAAAACACCTCTGACAATGCAGCACGCCCTCAGTACTGCACTAGTGTGTCAGCATTGACTTTTGGACGCAAGTCCTGGAGTGGGACATGAATCTACAACCTTCTATGTCGGAGGCAAAAGTGCTGCTCACTGAGCCACAGTTGACACTTAGCTTAAGTATATTGTTGTAATACCAAACTTTGCAGGATGAATATGACAGCAGTTCTTTACTCTACCAAAGCAAGGCTTGCATGCCTCCACAAAGAAAGACAAGGTACAATTTAATTGATTTGAAGGGCCATAAATACCCTATGGGGTAGAATTTCCACTTTTATCTGAGATGCAGCAGACTGCTCGAAAAACAAGGGAGAATGAAAATGGTGCCTGACCAACACGCAGGGGCGGAACTACCTCAGCTACATGTAGGACAAAAGGTCAGGGTCATACACCCGACAGTGAAAACATGGTTGCCTGCAGAGGTGTCCGGAGTGTGCGGTGAGTGTAGGTCCTATGAGATTACAACATCTAGTGGAGCGATGTTGAGAAGGAACTGAAGCCAACCGAGGGAGGTGTGCAGTACTCCAATTGCGCCTGGCGGACTCAAGGCAGCACGCTCTGAAGGTGGGGGTGTAACAGATCAACAGGACGACAGCCAACGCATTGACAACAGTACAGCCAGGGGTGAAATCCACATCCCTCGAAGGTTATAACATAACCAGATCTGGAAGAGTTGTCAAACCACCAAAATGGTATATTATGGACTCTTAAGCCTCTACATTTATAAAATTCATAACGTCTATCCATATGTAAATAATTCTGATATTATCTAAATTTATTTATTTTTACTTTTGGCATAGGAGACTTATCTTTGGAAAGAAAGGGGATGTTGTATGATTGCCTTTAGGAGTGACGTCCCTTTAAGATCGTAGTATGCTAATGAGCCAAGTACCAGGACGCAGTCATGTGACCTGAAGCCTGAGTCACTCTGTAACTGGAGCATCTCGAGGTAGGTGCTGTAAATAGTTAGCTCTGTACTGTGTATAATAGTTTAGCTGTAAATAAACCCGCTGAGATCTTCAAACAACTGGACACCATGCATCTCATTTATGTTGCATCAGCCAACAGAAAAAGAACTCATTACATGGTGGCAAGTCCTCATTTAACAATCAGGAAATTGCATCCAAAATGATCTCGAAATTGCGCTGGTTAGGTTACAGTTCAGGTTACCGATAAAATAAATTTGCATAATCACAAATAAAATCTTCCATGAACCAGCACAACTAGGCAGTGTAGTAGAAAGTAATTGCTTCCTTTTTCCATTAAAAAGTATTCCTTGATGTATTTAAGATTCAGTTTGATTATTACAGCCGCAAATGGGTTTATCACCAAAAATAAGTATTTTTAATCAAGGTGTCCAGTGAACTGCGAGTGACCCAATTTAAAATCATGGAAAATGACTTAAGAACTGTACTGAACAGTTTAATAGTTTCACAGGTGTACACTAGTCAGTATCTCAGTAATTTAATTATTTTTTGTTGTGAAAAACCTTCTAAAACGTGCTGACTAGGGCCCTTACGCCTCAGAAAGTGAGCGTAATTTAAAGAGCCTTCCTGAGCATTCGGCAAAGTTCGGAATTTCAACCTGGGGGTGTTACCAGTTTTGAGGCCGAGGCCCAATCTGGGCAAATTGAATTTCAAACCAGAGGAAAAGATTGTGCTAAACGTGAGCGTAAGTTAGATTTGGGTGTAACTCACTGACGTTTAAAATGGCCCGATCGTTTGCTGTGGTTTAACTGATTCCACCAGGATTGGACTGATATTAATGGTGGAACTAAGCAGATGACCTTTCGTCAGAACATTTCAGCCAGTTCTGATGAAAGATCATCGGCCTAAAACATTAACTCTGTTTCTCTCTCCACAGATGCTGCCAGACCTGCTGAGTATTTCCAGCACATTGTTTTATTTCAGATTTCCAGCATCCACAGTATTTTGCTCTTGTTTTTGTAACATCTGCCACTTTGTTCAACACAAAATCATAACAAACATACCAACATACGAATTAGGAGCAGGAGTAGGCCACTCGGCCCTTCGAGCCTGCTCCGCCATTCAATAAGATCATGGCTGATCTGACTGCAACCTCAACTCCTCATTCCCGCCTACCCCTGATAACCTTCCACCCCCTTGCTTATCAAGAATCTATCTACCTCTGCCTTAAAAATATTCAAAGACTCTGCTTCCACCACTTTTTGAGGAAGAGAGTTCCAAAGACTCACGACCCTCTGAGAGAAAAAATTTCTCCTCATCTCTGTCTTAAATGGGCGACCCCTTATTTTTAAACAGTATCCCCTAGTTCTAGATTCTCCCACAAGAGGAAACATCCTTTCCACATCCACCCTGTCAAGACTCCTCAGGATCTTATATGTTTCAATCAAGTCGCCTCTTACTCTTCTAAACTCCAGCAGATACAAGCCTAGCCTGTCCAATCTTTCCTCATAAGACAACCCGCCCATTCTAGGTATTAGTCTAGTAAACCTTCTCTGAACTGCTTCCAACGCATTTACATCCTTCCTTCAATAAGGAGACTAATACTGTACATAGTACTCCAGATGTGGTTTCACCAATGCCCTGTATAGCTGAAGCACAACCTCCGTACTTTTGTATTCAATTCCCCTCGCAATAAATGATAACATTCTATTGGCTTTCCTAATTTCTTGCTGTACCTGCATACTAACCTTTTGCAATTCATGCAAGAAGACACCAAGAGCCCTCTGCACGTCAGAGCTCGCAATTTCTCACCATTTATATAACATGCTTCTTTTTTATTCTTCCTGCCAAAATGGACAATTTCACATTTTCCCACATTATTCTCCATTTGCCAGATCTTTGCCCACTCACTTAACCTATCTATATCCCTTCGTAGCCCCTTTATGTCCTCTTCACAACTTACTTTCCTACCTATCTTTGTGTCATCAGCAAATTTAGCAACCATACCTTCAGTCCCTTCATCTAAGTCATTTATATAAATTGTAAAAAGTTGAGACCCCAGCACAGATCCCTGTGGCACACGACTCGTTACATCTTGCCAACCAGAAAATGACCCATTTAGGCCTACTCTCTGTTTCCTGTTAGCTAGCCAATCTTCTATCCATGCCAATATGTTCCACTAGACCACGAGCTTTTATTTTCTGCAATAACCTTTGATGTGGCACCTTATCAAATGCCCTCTGGAAATCTAAGTACAGTACATCCAGCAGTTCCCCTTTATCCACAGTACATGTTACTTCTTCAAAGAACTCCAATAATTGGTTAAACATGATTTCCCTTTCACAAAACCATGTTGACTCTGCCTGATTACCTTGAATTTTTCTAAATGCCCTGCTATAACATCTTCAATAATAGCTTCTAACATTTTCCCTAAGACAGATGTTAAGCTAACTGGCCTGTAGTTTCCTTCTTTCTGTCTCCATCACTTTTTGAATAAAGGAGTTACATTTGCTATTTTCCAATCTAATGGAACCTTCCCCAAATCTAGGGAATTTTGGAAAATTAAAAGCAACGCATCAACTATCTCTCTTTTTTTGACACCCAAGCATGAAGTCTGTCAGAACCCGGGGACTTGTCAGCTCACAGCTCCAACAATTTGCTCAGCACCACTTCCCTGGTGATTGTAATTTTCTTGAGTTCCTCCCTCCCTTCCATTTCCTGATTTACAGCTAATACTGGGATGTTACTTGTATCCTCTATAGTAAAGACCGATGCAAAAATTCTGTTCAATTCATCTGCCATCGCCTTATTTTCCATTATTAATTCCCCAGACTCACTTTCCAGAGGAAGAATGCTCACCTTTTTTTAAACACTTTTCTTTTTTAAATATCTACAGAACCTCTTACTATCTGTTTTTATATTTCGAGCTAGCTTTCTCTTGTACTCTAATTTTTCCCTCCTTATTAATCTTTTAGTCATTCTTTGCTGTTTTTTATATTCTGTCCAATCTTCTGATCTGCCTCCCATCTTTAGGGCGGCACAGTGGCGCAGTGGTTAGCACCGCAGCCTCACAACTCCAGTGACCTGGGTTCAATTCTGGGTACTGCCTGTGTGGAGTTTGCAAGTTCTCCCTGTGTCTGCGTGGGTTTCCTCCGGGTGCTCCGGTTTCCTCCCACATGCCAAAGACTTGCAGGTTGATAGGTAAATTGGCCATTATAAATTGCCCTTAGTATAGGAAGGGGAATATAGGGACATGTGGGGATGTGGTAGGAATATGGAATTAGTGTAGGATTAGTATAAATGGGTGGTTGATGGTCGGCACAGACTCGGTGGGCCGAAGGGCCTGTTTCAGTGCTGTATCTCTAAATAAATAAATCTTTGTGCAATTATAGGCTTTTTCTTTAATTTTGATACTTTGACTGTTTTAGTTACCCACGGATGGTGGGTCCTCCCCTTAGAATGTTTCTTTCTCATTGGAATGTATCTATTCTGTGTATTCTGAAATATCCCTTTAAATATCTGCCACTGCAGTGTGAAGGAATATCAGTATAATAGGCTTGATTAAGTAGAATTTGGAAATAGTTGGTGTATTATGCCTTTAGAATTAAAGATTGAATAAATGGTTAGTTTTCAGAGCTCAGTGAAGTTCCCCTTTATGATGGTAGAGTTAAACATTTCAAGGTCTCTTAGAATAGAACTGCTGTTACCAGGGACTTGGGAGATAAACACACACATTTAAAATATCCTGTGTGACCTCAGTAAAAGGCAGCAATAAAACTTAATTGGTTTATGGGGTTGTTTTTCAGACATGTCGGCTCCGGAGGTTGCTGTGGGTACCATGGAAAGGGCAATTAACAATAAATGGAATGTACTCACAGGAACAAGAGAGGTCAGGTAAACACAATTATGAACATTTTGACCAGATAAAAGCTCACAACTTCAAATTCCAGTAAAACATTAACTTAAAGATATGGATTTTAAAAGGAACACAGAAAGGTCACATCTAATGCAAAAGTCATATGACGTCTTAGAAATTGTATAAAAATACAAGGTTCTGAAGCAAACACTTACAGTGTTGATTCCTTAACAACACTTCTCATCCCATGCCTTATTCGGGGATTTAAGGTACAAGTTTACTTTAAGTTTTGATGGATATTCTGGATATTCTAAGATAATTTTGCTGTAACATTAGCAAGGCTAAACTTTTGGATTCTATGTTAGAAATAAGACTATGTGTTACATCTCTCAGTAATATTTGATAATGTGATATACGTATCCACTTAAGAAATTTATTACGTTAAATTCTTTAATAAATATATAAAAGTTAATAAATTGTCTCATATAGTATTCTGTATACAACTACAAGAACCCCGCTCACTGTGTCTCTTTAAGTGGAGAGATACGTTTCCCAGACCCTTATAATATCTGGGATATTTATGACTTAGCCATAAAATATTAGAAATTGGCTATCCAAAAGATGGTAAAATTCTCTGTTCGTTTTCTTTTTTTGAGGAAAAGCTAGTGCAATTCTTTGGACCCAAATAAGTGTCTGAGAACTTGTCTGGTTTGAACTTGATTAAAGGAGATTCATGGGGATGTGCTCCTGATTTGGTTTAGTCCCTACAAGGGGTTAAAGTCATAAATCACTTTAGCATCTCTATTGACCTATCCCTTAACATACTTTGCCAGTTCACTTTTGCTATCTCTGCCTTCATGCCCTCGTAATTGCCCTTATTTAAGCTTAAAATATTAGTCTGAGACCCATACTTCTCTTCCTCAAACTGAATGTAAAATTCAATCATATTATGATCACTGCTGCCTCAGGGTGCCTTCACTATGAGGTCATTAATTAATCCTATCTCATTGCACAATACCAGGTATAGAATAGCCTGCTGTTTGGTTGGCTCCAGAACGTGCTGTTGAGTTGTTGCATTGTGCACTTGAAGGCTATGCCAGCATATAATTTGCACATATCAATCAGAAACTATGAATTTGAACAGTGATAGGATGCTGGCACGGTAATCTGACTGCGATATTATATTAACTCACCCTCAAACCGATTTGTCCTGGTTCTCCTACATTTCCAAATGGTCCTATTTCACCCTGTTTTATTCCAAAGACAATTTACATTAAAAGTACATTATAAAAAAAACTGAAGAATTAAATTCAACATTCACACTTGTATACGTGTGGTTTGATAGTATTGGCAAATTGTTTGTTTTCTCTAGTTATCGCACATGTAGATCATTTCACCCGAACACACAATCTAAAACCTTATTCTGTGGCATGTTTCTTCTTTACTTGAGTTTATAATATTTTCTATTCTAAATGAATACAGGTCAGTGGACATAATGGCTCGGATTTCAAACTCAACAGCCAAGCAAGGGCGCTCACCACTGACCGTGAAAGAAGCTTCACACTGAGAGATCTAGCGATCTGTAGAGCCAGAGCTTTACCTCTCTCGCTGTATAATTGACTGTAGTGTTGTTTAATGGAGATTCCCAGCATTTGTTTTATTCGTTTGTGGGATGCGGGTATCTCTGGCCAGGCCACAAGTTATTGCCCATCCCTTACTGCCCTTGAACTGAGTGGCTTGCCAGGCCATTTCAGATATTTCAGAGGGCATTTAAGAGTCAACCACCTTGCTGGGGTCTGGAGTCATATGTAGGCCAGACTAGGTAAGGACAGCAGATTTCCTTCCCTGAAGGACATTAGTGAACCAGATGGGTTTTTACAACAATCTGCAATGGTTTCGGGGTCATCATTAGACTAGCTTTTAATTCCAGATTTATTAATTGAATTCAAATTTCACCATCTGCCATGGCGGGATTCAAACCCATGTCCCCAGAGCACTAGCCTGGGCCTCTGGATTACTAGTCCAGTCACAAGACCACTGTGCCACTGCCTCCCCCTGAGCAGCTGCAGTGATGTCATCAAGCTGTCCAGGTAGCCAATCACATGAAAGAATTCTCACAGACAGCCAACCAGAATACTAATTTGCATAAGAACATAAGAAATAGGAGCAGGACAAGGCCATTTGGCCCTTTGAGCCCATTCTGCCATTCAACAAGATCATGGCTGATCTTCTACCTGAACTCCACCTTCCCGCACTATCCCCACATCCCTTAATTCCCTTACTATGCTAAAGTTTATCTATCCCAGTCTTAAATATACTCAACAACTGAACATTCACAGCTCTCTAGGATAGAGAATTTCAAAGGTTCACAAGCCTTTGAGTGAAGAAATTTCTCATCTCAGTCCTGAATGGCCGATCCCCTCATTCTGGAATCTAGATTCCCAGACGAGGGAAACATTTTTTCAGCATCTTCCCTGTCAAATCCCTTGAGAATTTTATATGTTTCAATGAGATCACCTCTCATTCTTCTAAACCTCAGGAAAAATAGGCCTAGGCTGGGATTTAACATAGGGCGGATGGGAGCTGTCCACAGATGTAAAAGTCGGTGGCGGACCTGCTTCCGCCTCGCCTGGGATCCGTTCGGTATTTTATGGGTCCTCAGGTTTTAAGTGTCCGGAGGTGGGATATCCACCCACTTCAGGGAGGAAGTCCCGCCTCATTGAGCTGCTGGCCAATCAGTGGGCTGGCAGTCCCAGCAGTGCCACCAGGAGCGGTGGCCACTGCTGGGACTGCAGCCCAGCTGAAGAGAGAAGAAGACATGGGGCCAGGAGGAGAGGTAAGTTTTGGTTGCCTCGCCGGGGGTAATCAGTCAGGCCCCGGCGAGTCAAGGGTGGTTGGTTGAGAGGGAAGGAGGCGTGTTGGGTGCTGGGGGTGGTTGGGGTGACCGATGATCGGCAGCCGCCTGGTTTTCCCAGGTGGCATCTCTAAGGTCCTGGATGCCCGCTTGCCACGTGCAAAATGTTTGTGGAGGCAGGCGAAGGCTCCTAAGTGGCCTTGATTGGCCTGGGGCGGGTGGGCCGTTTCTTGCCCCCAGGGGCCTACGTAAAGTAGCGGCGGAGGTAGGATCAGGTCGGGAAGGCATCTCGGAGCCTCCCACTCCATTTTACGCCACCTCCACAACACTGTCCCATTCCCTGGGGTGGTGTAAAATTCCAGCCCTAGTCTACTCAATCTCCCCTCATAGGACAATCTCCTCATCCCAGGAGCCAGTCTAGTGAATCTTCATTGCAATCCCTTTAGGGCAAGGAAGAAGACCAAATTTGCTTATTGCCAACAGAATAATTTGATCTCTGGCAGAAGTGGAATATCTCCCAGCTGTTAATGTTGACAGGAAATTGTAACTCATTTTCCAACACGACTCTACCTGTACAAGGTAAGTTACCTCCCCCGCAGTTGCTTGCATGATAAATTGCATCTACCTTAATTCCAGGTTCCCCCTGGTGACCAGTTTCTCCTATAGTTCCTGGAAGTCCCTGTGTAATTAACAAACCATTCAGTTATAGCGTGAAGCATTTTTCATAGAATCATAGAACGATACAGCACAGAAGGAGGCCATTCAGCCCATCATGCCTGTGCTGACTATTTGAAAGAGCTATTCAATTACTCCGAACTCCCACATTGTCCTTTCCCCATAGCCCAGTAAATATTTTCCCTTCAATATTTATCCTTTTGGAAGTTATTATTGAATCTGCTTCCACCGCCCTTTCAGGCAGTGCATTCCAGATCACAACAACTCACTGTGTGAAATTGTTTCTCCTCATCTCACCTCTGGTTCTTTGTCAATGATCATAAATCCATGTCCTCTGGTTACCGACCCTCCTGCCATTGGACACAGTTTCTCCTTATTTACTCTATCAAAACCCATTGGGATTTTTAACACTTTTATTAAATCTCCTCTTAACCTTCTCTTCTCTCAAGAGAACAACGGCAGCTTCTTCAGTCTCTATATCTAACTGATAATTGTCAGTTAAATCAAAGTCATTGGCTGAGAAATATGACCCATGTCCCAACTGGGTGCAAAATTGGGGTGGCGATGGTCTTGAGGTAAGAGCCAAATGCAGCTGAGACCCGAAATGATATGCTGCCGGGGAGCTGTCAACACTGAACCAGCAGCCGTTGGTACCCATGGTCAGGGAAGGCGGGAAATTTTTGTTTAATTCGTTCGTGGGATGTTGGTGTAGCTGGTTAGACTAGCATTTATTGCCCGTCCCTAATTGCCCTTGAACTGAGTGGTTTGCTACGCCATCTCAGAGGGCATTTAAGAGTCAACCACATTGCTATCACATGTAGGTCAGACCAGGTAAGGATGGCAGATTTCCTTCCCTAAAGGACATTAGTGAACCTGATCATTTTTTACAACAATCAATTATGGTTTCACAGTCACCATTGGACTAGCTTTTTAATTCCAAATTTATTAATTGAATTCAAATGTCCCCTTTTTTTATTTGTTTCATGGGATGTGGGCGTCACTGGCTATGCCAGCATTTATTACCCATCCCTAATTGACCTTGAGAAGGTGGTGGTGAGCTGCCTTCTTGAACCGCTGCAGTCCATGTGGGGTAGGTACACCCACAGTGCTGTTAGGAAGGGAGTTCCAGGATTTTGACCCAGCGACAGTGAAGGAACGGCGATATAGTTCCAAGTCAGGATGGTGTGTGACTTGGAGGGGAGCTTGCAGGTGGTGCTGTTCCCATGCATCTGCTGCCCTTGTCCTTCTAGTGGTAGAGGTAACGGGTTTGGAAGGTGCTGTCTAAGGAACCTTGGTGAGTTGCTGCAGTGCATCTTGTAGATGGTACACACTGCTACCACTGTGCGTCGGTGGTGGAGGGAGTGAATGTTTGTGGACGGGTTGCCGATCAAGCGGACTGCTTTGTCCTGGATGGTGTCGAGTTTCTTGAATGTTGTTGGAGCTGCACCCATCCAGGCAAGTGGAGAGTATTCCATCACACTCCTGATTTGTGCCTTGTAGATGGTGGACAGGCTTTGGGGAGTCAGGAGGTGAGTTACTCGCCACAGGATTCCTAGCCTCTGACCTGTCTACCGTGGTGGGATTCGAACTCATGTCCCCAGAGTAGTAGTCTGGGCCTCTGGGCTACTAGTCCAGTGACATTACCACAACACCAACACCTCCCCGTAAATCAGCCAGCTCCTATGCCGACCCTGGGGTGTAACGATCTGGGGGCAGGTGGGAGGGTTGGGGTGGTGGTGGTGGAGTGTGAAGCTATACAGGGAGGGACCTTGAACACGCCGGCACACAGAAATATAAACGGAAGAATTCCTGGGCCGATCTTGGACGACCTCCAGCAGGCCCTTTCTGGATTGTTTGGTTTGGTCACTCAACACCTGGTACAAGAGCATGTGAGATGCAAGCTCCACCCAAGTAGAACAATACAGCAGAGAAGGAGACCATTCGGCCCGTGTCGGCTCTTTGCTAGAGCTTCCCAATTAGCCCACCCTCCCCTGCCTCTCGTATTCTGGGTCCTATAATTCGCATATTTAAGGGGGCCTGACACCTGTTTCAGGCAGGTGCCTTGGATGTCTAAAAGTTCCTTAAGACAATATGGCCTCCGGGGCAGTTCTGGCCTAGTTTGCCAAATAGCAGCAGAAAATTTGATGACCTTACACCAATTTTATATGGGATTAACTGGTGCTAAATTTCTCCCCCCATCACTTCTAATCACAAATTGAATTCAACGGTTTAACACTAAACAGTGTGCAGGTAGAGACTATTAAAGGATAATAAAGTGCTGAAATAATTACCTCAAGACCAACTCCTCCGATAGCACCAATCTCACCTTGCTGTCCTCGAGGACCCTATGTGGGAAAGTCATCGGAAAAGGATTGCTATTTTAAACCCTGAATAAATTGTTCTTTTTTTAAAAAAAGCAACAAAACAGCATTCCATTGACTTGGAGTACCGAACAAATATTTACACAGCAAAGGAATTATTCTATACAATATGGATGAAGTGGTAAGCTAACAGAAAGGTTGTACATTAACAATAAAAAGGTGAATTTACTGCAGTAAATACATCTTATCTTGCAGAACCTCCTTCAATCATATTCTTGCATGAACTAATGTGTCATTATGCTCTAAATACATTGGTAATGAATCATAGAATTGTTGCAGCACCGAAGGAGGCCATTCGGCCCATTTTCTTCAATCTATCCACATAACAGAAGTCCCTCAAACCTGGAACCATTCTCCTAAATCTTTTCTGCACCCTTTCAAATGCCTCCCTAAAGTGTGGTGCCCAGCATTGTACTAAATACTCCACGAAATAGTTCAAAAATGTCATAAAACATTGTGATATACGCATGAGAACACCTCAGTGTGTCACATTTTATGGTGAATTTTGTGGGCATGTTTTCTTGCATGTGGACAAATAGTTCTAGCCAGTAATGAACCATTCAATCAGCTTAATTATAACTGTAGCAGAAACTCACTTATTTTTCTGCGTTTTAAATATTTGTGCCGATCATCACTGAAAAATTCTGGGCTCCATATTATAAAAGTGGCACCAAGAAGGTATGAAAAAGATTTTCTAGATTGATAGTGGAACTGAGAGGTTTATATCTACAAGGAAAGATTGAACAGGCTGGGGTTCATTTCTCTCAAACAAAAAACTGAGGTGACCTGATAGAGGTAAGGGTTTGGCGTAGAGGTGTTTCCACTTGCGGCTAAGACCAGAGCTAGGGGCCATAAATATAAGACAGTCACTAATAAATCCAATAAGGAATTCAGGAGTAACTTCTTTACCCAGAGAGTGGTGAGAATGTGGAACTCACTGCCACAGGGAGTGGTTGAGGTGAATAGTATCGATACATTTAAGGGAAAGCTGGATAAACATATGAGGGAGAAAGGAGTAGAAGGAGAGGCAGATGGGGTGAGATGAAGAGGGGTGGGAGGAGGCTCGTGTGGAGCATAAGCACCAGCATAGAGCAGTTGGGCCGAATGGCCTGCTTCTGTGCTGTAAAAACTATGTAATCAGAATATACATATGATTCCATACTTTCGTTGGTTCATTGTACTTATATTACAAAGAATTTAAATTGGAGAACTTTTTTCATAACCTTTATGTCAGGGGTATTTCTCTACTTCCTTCTTCTTTGGCCTCCTTGTCTCGAGAGACAATGGGTAAGCGCCTGGAGGAGGTCAGTGGTTTGTGAAGCAGTGCCTGGAGTGGCTATTATTTTGGAGGCTTTCTACATTTTCTATTCCATACCTAACCTCGTTATTCCGTTCTGTAGAATGTACTTCTGGACCTGCATCAGTAATACCTTGGAAATTTTTGTTCCTTGGATTCTAGGGACAAGTCCAAAAGGAATGACGATAACTGGAAACGACCACATTGGGGGAAAGATATCCTTGGTTCACTATTCATAATTGTAAATGCAAAGGGAGGGGGGTTGTTCAGGAGCAGAGAGACCTGGGGGTGTATGTACACAAATCTTTGAATGTGGCAGGACAGGTTAATAAGGTTGTTAAAAAAAACATCTGTGATCCTGGGCTTCATTAAAGAGGCAAAAGCAAGAAAGTTTTAAAGTTATACAAAACCTTTCGAAAACACTGACTAGACCCCAGCTGGAATACCGCGCCCAACTCTGGACACAGCACTTTAGGAAGGATGTCAAGGACTTGGAGAAGGACGAAATGGCCCCAGGGATGAGGGACGTCAGTTACGGAGAGAGACCGGAGAAGCTGGGATTGTTCTCCTTGGAGCAGAGAAGGTCAAGAGGAGATTTGGTAGAGGTGTTCAAAATACTGAAGGACTTTGATAAAGTAAATAAGGAGAAACTGTTTCCAGTGGCAGGAGGTTTGGTAATCAGAGGACACAGATTGAGGATAATTGTCAAAAGGGGGGGAGATGAGGTGTATTTATTTTACACAGTGAGTTGTTGTGATCTGGAACGCGCTGCCTGAAAGGGCGGTGGAAGCAGATTCAATAATAACTATCAAAAGGGAATTGGATAAATACTTGAAGAGGAAAGGTTCACAGGGCTCTGGGGAAAAAGCAGGGGGAGAGGGACTAATTGGATAGCTCTTTCAAAAGACCAGCACAGGTACGATGGGCCGAATGGCCTCCTTCTGTGCTGTATCGTACTATAGCTCTAACTATCAAAGGTTTACAATTACAAATAAGGCAGTGAGGAAACCTTTCCTGCAATTATGTAACTGAAGGTAAACTCAACTGGTTGTCCTGGGGGTCCCATGTCTCCGGTGCTCCCAGGAGGTCCTGTCAATCCCTGAAACAGAGATTGTAAAGGTGAAAACTGACAGTGTGGTAACGGATTTCAGGATTGCCATTCTAATGCACATTCTAAACAACAAATATGGGGAATTACACAGGGAAAATAAGAACAGAAACTATTCTAACAATGTATTACATCTTGTGTCATTAACAAAAGAACTTGCATTCATATAGCACCTTTCATGACCTCAGGATATCCCAAAGTGCGTTATTGGAGTATGTTTGCAGTTCAGTCATTGCTGCAATGTTGGGTGCATTGGCTCCCCTGATCAATTCTACAGTTAACAACCTAATCAAAATGAGAATCAGAGCAAAGGTTTAATCTGAAATTCACATCAACATTGGAAAACAGAGCTGCAAAGCAAGATCAGTACATTAATGAGTAAATAAAGACCTGCATTGGGATTCCACCTCTCAGCAACATCTCACAACCACTTCATAAACTGACTTACCTTGAAATGCAGTCATTGCTATGCTGGTAAACATTTCAGTTATTTACAAATAGCAAACCCTGACAAACTGGAATCCAACAAATGGTCTGTTCCTCTATCTTTGAAAGATGAAGGTTGGTCAAGGGAAAGCTCCCTGCTCTTCTTCAACTCTTGGCACGGGAATTTTCAAGTCCGCATCACCTTGGTATGCTGAGAAAGGCATGAACCCTAGACATTAAACTTCTCTTTTGATTGGTAGTGATGGGCTTGTCTTGTTTTAGATGTCCAGCAATTGTTTTTCTTATGGTCGCACATAGTTATTCTGCATTCTCTACCTGATTATAACTTAGCATTTCCCTTAGATTTCAATAAACACATCAGGCTGAAAGGATTAGAAGGATATACTGATAAGGGTCAGATGAAGAGGGGTGGGAGGTGGCTCGTGTGGAACACAAACACCAGCGTAGACCAGTTGTGCCAAATGGCCTGTTTCTGTATAACAATGTTACTAAGTAATTTCCTCCATCTTTCTAGAAAAGACAAACAGATAGGAATGGGTTAGGACTTGTCCAGGGACTGAACCTCTTCGGCCCCGGGTTAAAATAAATCTTTATCCTTAAAAGTTAATCACCGTGGAATTAAATACAAACTGCAGCACAGAACCAGACCTTTCAGCTCAACTGCTCCATCTAGTGTTTCTGCTCCACATGAGCCTCCTCCCTCCCTCTTCCTCTCCCCCTATCAGTAGATCCTTCTATTCCTTTCTCCCTCATGTGTTTATCCAGCTTCCCCTGAAATGTATCGATACTATTGACCTCAACCACTCCCTGTGGTAGTGAGTTCCACATTCTCCCCACTCTCTGGGTCAACAAAATGTGCAAAATTCCAGGGAACCATCACTGTTTTTGATGGCACTCTACACTTAGGCTGGAAATGTCTCTATGCTTTACATTTTCCTCACACACAAAGTTATATTTCCATGACTGCTTTGAAATTGGATTCTTTGCTGAGAAATGCTTAAGGTGGTTTGTATGAGGTTCCTTTTTAATGGAGGTGCTAACGCATTAAGCATCTGTGTGTTAATATTCGAGGGGCCAATGTTTTCTACCTTTGCCTGGTGCCATCATCTTCAAAGTGGTGGTTTGTAGCCTTATGGTTAACAAGGGCAATGTGACTGCAGGATTGTCTCGAGGATTGGCCAGGAGTCTCCAGCGATTGAACATTAATCTCCAGGTTACTGCTGCGACCAACACAGGCTGTTTGACTAATGTTTTTTTTTCATTCATGGGATGTGGGCGTCGCTGGCCAGGCCAGCATTTATTGCCCATCCCTAATTGCCCTTGAGAAGGTGGTGGTGAGCTGCCTTCTTGAACCGCTGCAGTCCATTTGGGGTAGGTATACCCACAGTGCTGTTAGGAAGGGAGTTCCAGGATTTTGACCCAGCGACAGTGAAGGAACGGCGATATAGTTCCAAATCAGACTGGTGTGTGACTTGGAGGGGAACTTGCAGGTGGTGGTGTTCCCATGCCTTTGCTGCCCTTGTCCTTCTAGTTGGTAGAGGTCGCGGGTTTGGAAGGTGCTGTCTGACATGAATCGAATTGGGTCACCGAGAAGAAGATTTACATGCACAAGGGTGGGTGGGTTTGTGGGTGAGTGGGTGGTAAAAATATTAAAAAGGTTCACACCCCGACTCTAACCTGGCCACTTGCGGGTTTACGGGAGGTGGGATGAGGAGCTGCTGATCAATTCAGTCACAAGAGGAACGTCACCACGCACATCTTTTAAAGCAGTTGCGTACCTACATTGTCACTCAATTTTATTTTTATCTCATGTTGGTTTCCCAGGACCTGGGAATCCCGGCAGGTATAAGAAGGCCAGAAGGACTGGATCCATGAGGTAAGTGCCTTTACTGCACTGCTTGTGGCCCAGGAGGAGCAGGAGTGATTCCTCCAGACGTAACAAGCTTACCTCTGTACACATTACTCAATCTATCTGAGCCTCCCAACCCCAATCCTCACTATCACCAACTCCCCAAACCACCCCCCCCCCCCATATCTATCCCTATCTCCTCCTGACCTCCAAAAACCCTTGACCTCCTCCAACCCCCATTACCTCCCACTCCAAACTCCGCCATCTCCCCCTTTGACCTCCACGATCTCCCCCAATCTCAAACTCCTCCCGCAATCTCTCCCGGCAACAACCGCCACACCCCCCCCAATCTGCTTGCTGACGGAAGCCATGTGTCACTGGCTTTCTTGCCCAATTGGCAGTGAGCCTGCCAATCAGACCGCAGTCGGGAGGGACTCACGCTGAAAAAATATAAAAGGCGTCTAGCGGGTTAATTTCCACCAGATGACTGGGAAAACCTTACTTCCGGGATTCCCTCTGGAAAATCCACCTCCTGCCCTGTCCCTGCTTTCGCAGGCTCTGAGTAAATATTGGGTAACAGAGAGTCAGTTCACTTTTCGATTGGCTGTGGGAAGGCAGTGCGCTCAGACGATAGACCAATAGCGGGAGTGTGGAGGCGGGATGGCTCGGTGTGGAGTTCATGGAACGAAACCTCCAGGAAAACTATCAACCACAGTTGGCAACCCTATTGCGACCAGCTCCATTTTGAAAGGTGAGGGTTTTCTCAGTCTGGGCTGGATTGAAATGTAGGTCCTGGGGTGAAAGACAAGTTGTGCTAATGCACTTCATCACCCTGTCCCCATCTCCAAGGGGCAGGGGTTGGAGGCCCCTTCAATATGGAAAGCAGCAGTTTCTCTCCACAGGTGATAAAACCAAAGAGGACTGCCAAATGTTAAGGGTCAAATTGTTTTTGAGGCCGCCCCTCTGCTGCCTGGGACACCCTCTCACCTCTGAGTCAGAAGGGTTCAAGTCCCCCTGCAAAAAAGTCCAGGCTGTCACATCCAGTGCAGTACTGAGGGAGTGCTGCTCTGTCAGAGGGTCAGTACTGAGGGAGCACTGTACTGTTGGAGGGTCAGTACTGAGGGAATGCTGCACTGCTAGCAGGGCAGTGCTGAGGGAGTGCTGCACTGTCAGAAAGTCAGTATTGAGGGACTGCTGCACTGTCAGAGGGTCAGTACTGAGGGAGTGCTGCACTGTTGGCAGGGCAGTGCTGAGGGAGTGCTGCACTGTTGGCAGGGCAGTGCTGAGGGAGTGCTGCACTGTCGGAGGGGCAGTGTTAAGGAAGTGATGCACTGTTGGAGGGGCAGTGCTGAGAGAGTGCTGCACTCTCGGAGAGTCAGTACTGAGGGAGTGCTGCACTGTTGGAGGGTCAGTACTGAGGGAGTGCTGCACTGTTGGCAGGGCAGTGCTGAGGGAGCACTGCACTGTCAGAGGGTCAGTACTGAGGGAGAGCTGCACTGTCAGAGGGGCAGTACTGAGGGAGTGCTGCACTGTCAGAGGGTCAGTACTGAGGGAGTGCTGCAGTGTCGGAGGGTCAGTACTGAGGGAGCGCTGCACTATCAGAGAGTCAATATTGAGGGAGTGCTGCATTGTTGGAGGGTCAGTACTGAGGGAGTGCTGCACTCTCGGAGGGTCAGTACTGAGGGAGTGCTGCACTCTCAGAGGGTCAGTACTGAGGGAGTGCTGCACTGTCGGAGAGTCAATATTGAGGGAGTGCTGCATTCTTGGAGGGTCAGTACTGAGGGAGTGCTGCACTCTCGGTGGGGCAGTACTGAGGGAGTGCTGCACTCTCGGAGGGGCAGTACTGAGGGAGTGCTGCACTCTCGGAGGGGCACTACTGAGGGAGTGCTGTACTCTCAGAGGGGCAGTACTGAGGGAGTGCTGTCAGGGAGGCTGCCTTCGGTTAAGATATTAAACTGAGGGTCTGGTCTGCCCTCTTAGGAGGATGTAAAAGATTGCATGGCCAAAACTGGATGAAGGGCAGAGGAGTTCTCCCTCGTGTCCTGGCCAATGTTTATCCCTCAATCACCATCACAAAAACAGATTATCTGGTCACTATCACACTGCTGTTTTTGGGATCTTGCTGTGCGCATACTGGCTGCCGCGTTTCCTACATTACAACAGTGACTACATTTCAGGAAGTATTCCATTGGCTGCAAGCTCTTTGGGGGCATTGTGAGGTCATTAAAGGTGCTATAGAAATGCAAGACTTTCTATCTTTGCTTTACATTAATTGAGTTTTGGGTTATAATACTCAATTGTACTCACTGCAACACCTTGTGCTCCCCGTTCTCCAGGATTACCAGCCTTGCCCTGCAATTCAGAAAATGAATGACCTTGAATGTTGAAAAATGCACAGAGCAGATATCAGAGGATTGATTGGAGGAGGCTTGAATGGGATTATTTACAAAATCTTATCAATGCTTGACACTTACAATGAGTCCTGTTTCACCTTTTTTGCCAAGTTCTCCTCTTTCTCCCTGCAAGGCAAATATATCTTTATGGTTTGACATGATAAGAATGACTTCCAGTGCTCTGAGGAGATATTAACTTTAACACTCACAATAAACAGACTCATCCCCATTGAGAGGAATAGCTCCTCAAACCCCTCGACCACCCTTAAGGCTAACTTCATGAAATCGAGGTTTACAGCATTGCTGCAAGTGTGGAAACAAGCCATGTTGAACATTAGGTTATGCCTCTAGCTATTCATGTCAATACAGAATGAGAACACTAAAACATCAGCCATCCAGGCAGGTGTCAGCATTGAAACACTTTTTCAATACAGTAGCTGTAATTCCTCAGTTCAAAAAATAATTTTAAGGAAATATATTTCCACAGGCAACAAATAGTTTTCTTTTTCACTTGTTCACGGTGTAATTCATCTACGTATTCATTTAGTGACTTAAATTCCCTTGAAATTGTGTTCCGGGAGTACTACTCTTTGAAAATAAATAATTACCTTGTTACCTGGGGGCCCTTGCTCTCCAGGGGAACCGTCCAGTCCTCTCGGTCCCTAAGAATAGTCACAGTAAATATTATTAAAGACTGCACTTCTTGCATTGTCTCTTCTGGGATCGTGATTTTGAAGCTGAGAGACAGCTTTTAGTGTTTGTCATCTGACTAATCATTGAAACGTATAAATTGCAAATGTCCTGGCATAGAGATTCCATGCGGTTATGCTGCTTTCGTTCAGTGCAAATCAGCGTAACCGCCGCAGAATTACATCCAACACATCCTTTGCGCCAGTTTTAAAAACATTACGCGAGAATCCAGTCTCTCCCAGAAAACTGGCTGTGTCTCCAGCATGAATCAATCACCATTTTGAGTTTTCGCTAATTACACTCATTTGCAAGCCTAGAAGGAGCCTCCAAAATTAAGCTGGCTCTTTTGGGCACAAGGACACTTATAAGAATGTTTTGAAAGCTTTGAATATAATTTTAAAAAATACCAGGAAACTGACTACTGTACCCTATATAACAGGCAAATGGTTCTGTCGAGTTCTTCAGTCATTTTCAGTTATTTAAAATCGGGTTACTCACAGGTGGTGGAGCTGACATTATGAATGCTTATTTTTTTGTGATAAACCGATTTTCAGCCATATTAATAAAACTGCACCAACTACATCAAGGCCGGTATTTATTGCCCATCCCCATAATTGCCCTTGAGAAGGTGGTGGTGAGTCACCTTCTCGAACCCGCTACCGTCGATGGGGGGCAGGGACACCCACAGTGCTGTTAGGGGGGTGTTCCACAATTTTGACCCAGCAACAATGAAGGAACGGCGATATAGTTCCAAATCAGGATGGTGTGTGGTTTGGAGGGGAACTTGCAGGTGGTGGTGTTCCCAGGCATCTGCTGCCCTTGTCCTTCTAGGTGGTAAAGGTCGCAGGTTTGGAAGGTGCTGTCTAAGGAGCCTTGGTGAGTTGCTGCAGTGTGTCTTGTATATGGTGACCCTGGCAACCTGACTGGAACCCGACGGGACCCGAGGACATGTGTTGGGTTCAGGTCAGGTTGGGTCTCACTTCTGGGTTCGGCATTCGGGCTCGGGTCGGGTCATGTCAGGTCGGGTTGGGCCGGGTCGGACACACTCTATCACCACCTCCAGTAAAGGGCTCCAATGTTAATGTACTTTTTGGACTAGAAAGGTTGTTTAGTTACAGTTTTTTTAAGCTTGTGCAGATATGTAACAAATTGAAAAATGGAAGCTAGGTTAATTGATGATCGGGTCGGGTTGGGGGGCAGGAAAAAAATGAAAGGCCTCGGGCTGGGTTGGGCTCAGGTCGGATGTGGTTCTGTCGGGCTTGCGTCGGGTTTCATTTGTAGACCCGAGCCGGCCTTTAGTATATGGTACATAACTGCTGCCACTGTGTGCTGGTGATGAAGGGAGTGGATGTTTAAGGTGGTGGATGGGGTGCCAATCAAGTGGGCTGCTTTGTCCTGGATGGTGTTGAGGTGTTGTTGGAGCTGCACTCATCCAGGTAAGTGGAGAGTATTCCATTACATTCCTGACTTGTGCCTTGTAGATGGTGAACAGGCTTTGGGGAGACAGGAGGTGAGTTACTCACTGCAGAATTCACAGTCTCTGACCTGCTCTTGTAGCCACAGTATTTACGTGGATGGTCCAGTTCAGTTTCTGGTCAATGATAACCCCCAGGATGTTGATAGTGGGGGATTCAGTGATGGTAATGCCACTGAATACAAACATACGAACATACGAATTAGGAGCAGGAGTAGGCCACTCGGACCTTGTCAAGGGGATATGGTTAGATTCTCTTGTTGGAGATGGTCATTGCCTGGCACTTGTGTGGTGTGAATGTTACTTGCCACTTATCAGCTCAAGGTGAATGTTGTTCAGGTCTTGCTGCAGGAAGGAATAACAAAAAATATTGAACTCGCTACCACAGGGTGTAGTTGAAATGAATACCATAGATGCATTTCAGGGGAAGCTGGATAAACGCATGAGGGAGAAAGGAATAGAAAGATATACTGATGGGGTGAGATAAAGAGGGGTCGGAGGTGGCTCATGTGAAGCATAAATGCTGTCATAGACCAGTTGGGCCAAATGGTCTTTTCCTGTGCTGCCAATACTCTGTAAGGTGCCAGGTTGCTTTAGAGGGTTAAGAGTGTGAGATTGCAGTCATTCATGGGTCTGACTAGATAGGTTCCCTTCCCTGTAAGACTGAAATGAATCGTTGGAACTTTGTGGCCACCCAGCTCTTTTTTTCCAGGGCACTTTTATAAGACTTATTACTTTAGTTTCATCATTTGCCAAGAGTGGGATTTCAACTCACAATCTCTAGGGTTACTAACCCAGTACCACAACCATTAGACCATCATATCCTTTCCCACAAAGATGTGGCTGAAGGGTGTATGTTGTGATCTCAATTGATGGCAACGAGAGGAATCTGTAGGAAATTTTTGACGCATCACAAATCACAAGCGACCAATTATTGGCACAGACATGCTCGGAGCTTCAGACAATCCCACTTCTCATAAACTCTCCAGTAGAGTAGAGAGATTAGGCAATGGGTGTGTTACAAAATGAAATATTCGCAAATCATAAATGTCACTTACTCTTCTCCCTTTTGCACCTTGTAGCCCCGGTGATCCTCTCCGTCCTGGAAGCCCCTACAAGACAATAAAGGACCACTGACATCAGACTGAGCTGGCTTTATCAATGTCTCTGATCTGCTGCCTGTCTTGTTAATTGTGAGTCAGTGGTAGCACTCTCATCTCTGAGTCAGAAGGTTGTGGATTCACGCCCTATTCCAGAGCATGATCGAGACGGACACACATAAGAACAGGAGGAGGCCATTCAGCCCCTCGAGCCTGTTCCACCATTCAACGAGATCATGGCTGATCTCTCACTTAACTCCATGTGCAGTACTGAAGGTATGCTACACTGTCAGAGGAGCCATCATTCGAATGAGATGTTAAATCTCTATCCTTTCAGGAAAATCTAAAAGATCCCATAGTCATTATTTTGAGGAAGAGTAGGGGAGTTTTCTCTGCTGTGTTGGACAATATTTATTCCTCAACCGAACGCCAGTATAATGGATTATCTGCTCGCTATCATGCTGCTCTTTGTGGGAGCTTGCTGTGAAGAAATTGTCTTCCATGCTTCCCATGTCACAATTGTAATGACACTTTAGAAGTACTTTATTGGCAATAAAGGACCACTATCACCAGACTGACCCCGAGGTCATAAAAGGCATTATATAAATGCAAGTTCTTTCTTGAATAGCAAATCTTGGATCAATCATTAGGATTCTACCTGTGTGAATGGTGGGTGTTGTCAACAAATGTAAATGATGAACTTAAGGAAAGTTGGCTGGTACAATAGGGAGTATTTGATACAATGTGCATGAAGTTGTTGTAGATTGCAGCCAGTTCATTGATGACTACTGGGCTGGACTGAAGGCCAATAGTAATACTTACAGAGCAGTTTTACCTACAGAATGCAGCATTAACATCATGTGAGATCTTACAAGACCGATAACTGCAGCTTAACTCTGAAAATTAGCTAGATCCAGTTCACGGAACCTGTGTGGTACAACAGACACAGTGGGAGACTGTCTCCACTCTGCATGTATCAGATACTCAGGGCCAGAGCAACCCTACCTGCTGTGCTACAGAAGTTGGAGAACAATCTTCACCCTGATTTATCCAATAGGAAAGAGGAACCAGAACAATGCAAGACCTTGATAGCCCTTCTTAGAAAATCAAACCAATGACACACTTACTGTAGGAAGGCGTTTGACAAAGTGCCACACAGGAGGCTTATTAAGAAGATGGAAAACCATGGGATTAAGGAGAAAGTGGGGGGTCTGGATACAAAATTCAGTCAGGAAGCAAAGGGTGGCGATGGATGAATATTTTCCAGATGGGGAGGTGATTCACAGTGGTGTTTCCCAAGGGTCAGTTTTTTGGTCCATTACTCCTTACAATTTTTATAAACGAACGAGTCCCAGGTATACGACATATGAACATATGAGTCAGGAATGGAATAGGCCATTTGGCCCCTTGAGCTTGCTCTGCCATTCAATAAGATCATGGCTGATTTGATTGTGGCCTCAACTCTTAACAAGTCCGACTTCCAAATAGGTTAAAGAGATACTCATAAGGTGGTCAATGCTCTGGATTGCTTTTGTTTGAAGCAGCATCATCACCAGAAATTCTCATAGATATTAGTACATTCCTCATGGATATTCCAATTCCCTGAGGGGATTGATAACATTTCTTAACCTTCTTTCTATACTAATCTCTATTTTTTTAAATCCTTTCTCCCTTTCCCATTATTTACCTATCTACCTCTTTTATTCAGTTGGATTTGGTTCAGTATTTGTGATGTTGAAGTCTTGGAGCTCAAGCTAAATTTCTCCGCATAGAAAGAAATTAGATTAAATTCTTAAGCGTCCTAAACTGAGTATGGTATTCTGGTGGTGATCTGGAATGGAGAGGTCCGAAGAGTGAAGTAAATTCATCCTGAGACACCAATGGAATAGATCAGGTGAGCTGCAGATGTGAGTAAGGCACCCCGACCTGGCTCACCTGTTGTGAGGGGTTGGTGAGGGGGAGAAGATCAGGAGAGGAGATGATCAGGGCAAGGACAGAATGGTAGCTTCCCACAGTTATTTTGTACAGCAACCTCTGACTACCTGTAATACTAAAAATGCTCCAAGTTTTTGGGCCTTTTTTTGAGTGTCTAAGGACCAATGGTTAGATTGCTAAAGATCCAGAATCACAAACTCTGAATCGGGCATACAAATTTAGGGATCCAGGTCTGTAATGAGCACATGAGCTCTATCTCGATATTGAAATCAGGCCTGCGCTCACCTCAGGCTTAGAAACGGCCCTGACCAATTCAGCAGAGGCCTGTAAGAATCAGCTGTGGCCTCTTCAATTTTGAATGCCACTGATTGTTCTATTGATGCTACACAGCAAGAAATTGGTGGCCTCATATGATTCATTCCAAAATGTCACAATCATTAGTCACTCCATCTTTTTCTATTCTTTCATGGGATGTGAGCATCACTGGCAAGGCCAGCATTTGTTGCCCATCCCTAATTGCCCTTGAGAAGGTGGTGAACTGCCTTCTTGAACTGCTAGAGTCCATGTGGTGTAGGTACACCCACAGTGATGTTAGTGAGGGGATTCCAGGATTTTGACCCAGCGATAGTGAAGGAATGGCGATATAGTTCTGTTTGGGATAGAAATGCAATACTGTACCAATGTGCCTCCTGGCTTGCCATAGTCATGTGACTTCTACCATGAGGCATTCTGACTGGGGGCAGCCATGACAGTCAGTTTCATTAAAGACAGAGTACACACCAGACTGGTGTCCTGTGAGCTCAGAACATGGTCTCAGAGTGGAGCTTGAGATTGAGTGAAGAAGCACAGCTACAGAACAAAGTCCTCAGGAATGGTCACAACTGAAAAAAGCTACTAAAAGCCACAGGAAGCCACAGAAAAGGAACAAAGAAACAGCTGAAAGCACAGGGTAAGACAATGGCTGCACATTTTCTTCTGCCTGCGCTGGTTGAAATGAAAGGCAATATGAAACTGAACTGGCAGTTTTTCCACTTGCAATGGCAAAATTATGAAATTGCAACAGATTTAACTAACAAACCAGAGCAGCTGCGAGTAGCTACACTTTTATCACTGTTGGGGAGAGACTGTTACAAAGTGTATTCCACCCTAAATCTCCCTGAAGAACCAAAAAAAAGGACAGCAGAAATTTTGACAGCCTTGAAGGAATACTTCGAACCCCAAGTGAACGTAACCTATGAATGGTATGTGTTCAATATTAGGATCCAAGGTGAAAAAGAGTCCATTGATCAATATGTGACTGCAATAACACAGCTTGCAGAATCCTGTGAATTTGCGCAACTAAAAGATAATCTAATTAAAAACAGGATTGTATTAGGCATAAGAGATCCCGCAGTGAGAGCACATCTACTGAGAGAGGAGAAACTGACTCGCAGGAAAGCAATCGACGTGTGCAGGAGCGCTGAGGTTGTAAATCAACAGCTAGAGCATATTCACAGCAGAACAGACCAGGCCTTGCATTATGCTGATAGACATTCCTGGCCAAGAGGGGAGAAAGATCACGGACAAAGGGCAGGAGGCAAATACTGCGAAGGACATCAAGCACAGGAAAAGAAGGCGTGTCCAGTGTGGGGAGAGTAGTTTTCTCACTGCAAGAAGCTGAATCATTTTGCACGCATGCATTTGGCTGGAGGGAAGCAGAACAAGCAGCTACAGATGGCCACTGGAGAGATATCAGCTGAAGATTCTGATGAATCACTATACACCATACAACACTTTGGTTCAGTCAGGTCGATAGGTTTGTGACTGTTGGAATGATGACTGCAGAAGGAGAATATCAAGTCAACATAAAGTGCCAGATGTGTCATGCAACGTCATGACCTTCACAGACCTGTGCGAAGTGGCTCAACATGGCGATCCAAAAATGAAGCTCTCAAAAGTAAGGTTGAGACTATATGATGGCACCATACTAGTGCCAAGAGGACAAGTTACTCTGACAGCCCAATGCAATGACAAGAATGAAGATCTGGAGTTCCAAATCATTGAAGCCACTCATCTCAGCCGAAGCAAGTCTAAAGCTTGGACTGGTAACCCTCAATGTGCAAAAAGAGAAAACCCAGGAGATGGCCGACAGGAGTGGGCGCCGGAACGAGAACACCTTTGTCAGTTGCAAGGTGACGCAAGTCATACAGGCAGCGAGGAAGAGGAAGATCTGGCAGTTGTCTGCTAAGGTGCCTGGGAAGATCAGGCTCCCGAGGTGGATGCCGTGGGGAAGGAGCGCTCGGATTCCACACAGCAGGCAGACAAAATCAAGGTGAAATGACAGAAAGCCAAATTTCATTTGACAAAACTGCCGAACCATTGCCAGAATTGAGCATTGCAGAGCCAGTCAAAGTACAAACCTTCAACGCGCTCAACAAGAGTCAGCCCAAGTGGCAACCTGGGACCTGCATAGAGCAGTCGTCACCTCAATCGTATGCGGTGGATGTGAAGGACCAGAGATACCGTCACACCCCGCAGACACACACGGACTGGAGAAGCTGTTCCTTCAGGGCAGGCAGCCGACCAGGAAGATGAGAACTCATTAACTGCACAGAACACAGAACAACCATCAGCCCCAGAGGTCCACAGCACCCCAACAATGGAAATGGAACAACAACAGTTACTGCGGCAACAAGTTTCAAGGAAACATCACTCACCGAAAAAGGAAAACCAACCAGATGAACAGCCAACGACAACGCGCACATGCACCATGAAGAGACGGGCACCATTTAATGACTATGTGTGCAATGCATGTGCAGAGACTGACAAGAATGACGAACTACTAATGCATGAGAACAGTTGTGTGCATAGTGGATAACTTGGTAAACTCACATTGTCAAAGATAATGCAAGCAATTTTTTTTGTATGAAAAGGGGGCTGTTTGGGATAGAAATGCAATACTATACCAATGTGCCTCCTGGCTTGCTGTAGCCATTTGACCTCTACCATGAGGCATTCTGACTGGGGCAGCCATTACAGTCAGTTTCATTAAAGACAGTGTGCCATGAGCTCATGACAAGTTCCAAGTCAGATGGTGTGTGACTTGGAGGGGAACTTCCAGGTGGTGGTGTTCCCATGTGTCTGCATGCAGTACTCAAGTTGTGGCCTAACTAGTGTTTTATATACGGCCAGCATAACCTCCCTGCTCTTATAGTCTGTGCCTCGGCTAATAAAGGGAAGCATTCTTATGCCCTCTTAACCACTTTATCGACATGTCCTGCTACCTTCAGGGATCTGTGTACATACAATCTAAGGTCCCTCACTTCCTCTATACCTCTCAGTATCCTCCCATTTTTTTGTATTCCTTTGCCCGTGACCTCCCCAAATGCATCACCTACTGTTGGAGATCATTGCCTGGCACTTGTGTGGCACAAATGTTACTTGCCACTTATCAGCCCAAGCCTGGAATTTTTCCAGATCTTGCTGCATGTAAACACAGACCCCTTCAGTATCTCAGGAGTCGCAAATGGTGCTGAACATTGTGCAATCATCAGTCAACATCCCCACTTCTGACCTTATGATGGAGGGAAGGTCATCGATGAAGCAGCTGAAGATGGTTGGCATAGGACACAACCCTGAGGAACTCCTGCAGTGATGTCCTGGGGCTGAGATGTTTGGCCTCCAACAACCACAACCATCTTTCTTTGTATTAGATAGGACTCCAACCAGCGGAGAGTTTCCCTCCTGATTCCTATTGACTCCGATTTTGCTAGGGCTCCTTGATGCCATACTTGGTCAAATGCTGCCTTGATGTCAAGGGCAGTCACTCTCACCTCACCTCTGGAGTTCAGCTCTATTGTCCATGTTTGGACCAAGGCTGTAATGAGGTGAGGAGCCAACAGGACATACCTGGGCAATTTACCACATTGTGGGCAGATGCCAGTGTTGTAGCTGTACTGGAAAAGCTTGGCTAGGGATGTAGATAGTGTTATGAAGGTGCTACTGTTTTTCTTAAAAATATTTTGCTGAGAATTCATAGTCAAATTGAAGAAATGTTGGACCAGTTTTCTTTTCAAGAGGCTCATCAAGAGAACACCGAAAGGACTTGTTTAGCAACAGCATTTACTGGTTGTCACATGATTCAAGTTAAAAATAAAACAGAAACCCTGGTAACTGGGGAAGATGTGTACAGAGAAATGACAGGCCGTAAGGTGGACTACCTGTTTTCAGCTTCACTTTTGAATTGTTTGGAGTTGGGAATGAACTGTTTAAAAGGGGTTGGAGTTTTTAAAAAAAACTGAAGGACAGATCACCAGGTGAGCCCAGCCTGTTCCATCTCTTTAAAAAGCCTGCAGTAAAGGGAAGAGAACTTCCAGGAAGAGAAGAGAATTCCCAAGGAAGGAGAGAAGGCCACAACCCAGCTCAGCTTTCCAGCACCTCTCTAAAAGACCCTGAGAAGTCCACAGTGTCAACTCATCTCATCTCATGTCTTTGAAGAAAAGCCTACTAAATTAATTCTCAACGCCGCCTGAAAAGAACTGTTCTACAAGATCCCAGTGACCCGTCTACATGTACTCAGAAGTTAGACTGTATGCCAGTTTTGGAACACAACATATCTCATCTGCTATTTTCTTCAAGGATGAGCAAGTGTTCAGCCCAAGTGTTTTTGGCTGTAACAGAGCTCTAAACAAAAATCCCTCGCTTTTATTTTTCCAGTTAACCAGTGTATGTGTGTGTACGTGAGTGTGAGGGGCTAAAGTAAAAAGGGAACTTTAATATTTCAATCTGTGTGTTTATGCTTTACTTCATTACTGGTTAAGACTTGTTTTATAAGAAACTGATAATTTTGCTGTTCATCAAAGAAACCTGGTTAGTGTGTTTTATTCTGGGAAAAATAGAGTCTATGAATGACCGTATCGGTAAGTGGGAAAATTTAAATTTATGTTGTGACCTGTGAAGAAGTGGAACTAGAATAAACAGTGCACTCCTCCCACCTCGGTTGTAACAATAGTTATAGAACACAAGTCTTCAACACTACTGCTGACTTCACTAGTGAAGTCTTGCTTCAATTGTATAGAACCTTGGTTAGACCGCACCTGGAGTATTGTGTGCAATTTTGGTCTCCTTACCTTAGGAAGGATATTATTGCCATGGAGGGAGTGCAACGAAGGTTCACCAGACTTGTTCCTGGGATGGTGGGACTGTCCTATGAAGAGAGATTGGGGAAACTGGGCCTGTATTTTCTAGAGTTACGAAGAATGAGAGATGATCTCATTAAAACCTACAAAATACTTAAAGGGATAGACAGGGTAGATGCAGGTAAGATGTTTCCCCTGGTTGTGGAGTCTCGAACCAGGGGACACAATTTCAAAATAAGGAGGAAGCCACTTAGGATAGAGATGAGGAGAAATTTCTTTACTCAGAGGGTTGTGAATCTTTGACATTCTCTACCCCAGAGAGCTGTGGAAGCTCAGTCGTTGAGTATGTTTAAAGCAGAGATTGACAGATTATTAAATACAAATGACAAAAGGGGATATGAGGAAAGTGTTGGAAAAAGGCATTGAAGTGGATTATCAGCCATGATCATATTGAATGGCGGGGCAGGCTCGATGCCCCTATGTTCCTATGCTGGGATGTTGTCGGGGTCCATAGCCTTGGCAGTATTCAGTGCCTTCAGCCGTTTCTTGGTATCACATGGAACAGTTCAGTCATTTCTGGTTGCAAATACAGTATGAAATATTGGTATTGATAGCTATCACAAACATGCCTTAGTACTGAGCCCCTTTAAATGAAGCCTGGAGTTTCATACACAGAATATTGCTCACAGAGGGAAACTGAGCCAAAATGAAATTAGTTTGCACCATGAGTTCAATTTGGGAATTTTTTAATATTAATGTTATACTCACTGGCAGTCCTTGTGGTCCAATTAGACCGGGAATTCCGGGAGGTCCCATATAACCCTGCCAAAGTAAACAACAAAAGCAGATCAATTAACAAGCTGCAAATTATCCATTGTATTTTACAGCCGAGCTGTGATCCTTGCAGTAACGAATTGTGAGGTTGGGCGTTCCTTCATGGATTTAATTGTTGTTGGCTGGCTCTAACCACACAGTTACTGTTTCAACATGCTGCCTTTCTTAGAAATGATGCTGGAGAAAGAGAGAAGTCTGGAGTGTCATGGAATCATAGACTGATCCAGCACAGAGGGAGGTCATTCACATGGTGATGGTGTCAGTTCTTTGAAATTAGTTCATTTAGTCCCACTGCCCCCTGCCCTCCTCCCCATCACTCTGGAAATTTTTCCTCCTCAAGTATTTATCCATTTCCTTTTTGAAAGTTACTATTGGATCTGCTTCCACCGCCCTTTCAGTATATTCCAGACAATAAGAACAAGCATCTTAAAATTGATGGAAGTCTTCAACGGAACCCAAAATCTTTTCCCAAAACGTGCAATTTGATCAAGGAGCACAGCATCCAAATTGCATTTGGCAAATGTCTTTTCATCCCTTTACAAATACTCATGATTTAAATTGTTTATTATTTGTCGTGTGCAAGACGTTGCATATTCCTCTGATTTTCTGCTTGCTTCAACCAAAAAAAGCTACAGTTTTCAAAAAGGACAAAGTCCCTCTTAAAAACTCCAATGAAGTGATTGTAGTGCTCACTGCAACACAAGCTTTCTCAGTAAACAATACAGCACCAGGGTTTTAGAAGCCATTGTTTCATGTGCTACTCGAAGTTACTGAATGACTTGATACTGTCAGTCCAAGGTTATATGAAATCAACTCAGAAGTTCATCCCTTCCTACCAGCACACCACACTATCATAAATCTAACAGCATCAACTCGTTCTTCATTCTCTCCTAAAAAACTTTTTTTTTAAAATTGGGAGTTTGCATTGCACCCCTCTCCTCCAGTGCAAGTCTGACACTAAATACTGTGACCACTGTTTTACTACACCCTGCTCCATTGTTATCTGTTTTTATTTATTCGTTCATGGTATATGGGCGTCGCTGGCTAGGCCAGCATTTATTGCTCATCCTATTACACAATATTTAGTTCAATGTTATCTCCTCTTCTTGCAGATTCCATAATTATTTGGGTAAAATAACCGTCCACTATCATGCCCACAGTCATGTTTTCTTTCCTCTTCATTTCATTATAAGCCTTTTAGAGTTAGGTGCAGGAGTACGCTCGCCATTCAATAAGATCATGGCTGATCTTCTTCATTAACTCCACTTTCCCATCCAATCCTCATGTCCCTTGATTTTCTTCTATTTGATCTCTGGTAAGTTGAGGTCTGCCATAATAGTTGTGTTTGGATCACCCACATTCATCCCTTATTTAAGCATAAAGTTTGAGGTCTAAACTTTTTCGCTAACTTGGTGGCCTCTAATTGCAATCATTAGTTTCTTCTTCATTTTATTTAATCAGATCCATAACATTGTTTTCCTTAGAACCGAGATTAAGAGGAGAATAGATAGAGATGTTCAGAATTATGAAGGGGTTTGATAGAGTAAATAAGGAGAATAAGAGGCCAGAGGGTCAGTAACCAGAGGACACAGATTAAAGGGGTTGAACTTTAACAGCCCCTTGATGCCGTGGGTCGTGGTGCGGGGGCTGGTAAAATGTTGCGGGGAGAGGCCCGCCTCGACCCGTGATGTCGAGAAGGGCCTGCTGCATATTACCGGAGGCGGAGGGACCTCAGTGCGGAACCACCATCGCATGGCGGCGGCACCACAGTTAGCATCTGGTAAGGGGTACTTACCTTTGCTGATTATGCAGCCCGCCACCTCTCCACCGACACCTCTGGATTTTTCGCTGAACGGGCGGCCGTCACGTGCCGTCCCATTCACGATCTGAAAAGCCGGCGGGTCCTCAGAGGCAGATGTTGTCTCCAGCAAAGGTAGATTTTGTTATTCAGGAGTCCCACTCTGCATTAAGGAAGGGAGGAGGAAGAGGGGATATTCAGGGGTCTAACTCTGCATTCTGAAAGGGAGGAGGGAGGGGGGATATGCAGGGGTCTAACTCTGCATTCTGAAAGGGAGGGAGGCTGGGATTAATGGACGGAAATGGGAAAGCTGTGCTGACATGAAGGGAGGTACCGTGTACCATCCCTCTGTTAACAGTGTACGCTCTGTGTTTGTGAGGGGCAATAGCACACTGTGTGGGGAGGGTGCCAGAAAGGGCAGGAGCATTAAGGTTATATGGATGGTGGGGGAAATCAATTTAGCTGGTAGGATCTTGATGTGGTCATGCTGTGCCACTCTGAGTGTTGGCCAAGATGGGCAATGCCATGGCACGCCATATAGTTGATCCAGGAAAGCAGTGGATGTACCCGTCAACACCAGTCCATGTCCTCTGCATGTGAGGATCCATATGCGCCACAGGCAATACCAACAGGCAGGTGAAATCCACGTAGAGGCCCCCAGTTGTGAGCAGTAGTCCCCAAGGGGAGCTCGCCATTATGGTCGCCGTGCATCTACAGGCCCCACATGACATGCCATCGGATGTCAGAGCACCAGAGGAGATTGCGCATATAGAGAAGGTGGTGACACGTCTCTGTGCCCTGCTCAAGGATGACCTGCAGCCCATGGGCTCCAGTGGACATCCCGTGTCTGTTTTCCTCATAGTGGCAGCGGTTCTCAAGCCTGACGCCTCTGCAGCCTTCTAGGGGCCCACTAGAGACCTTTGTGGGGTCACACAGTCAGCAGTGCACCGCTGCATCAGGGAGGTCACCAATGCCCTGCACCGGAGGGCCAGTGAGGATGTCCGCTTCAGGACCGACTCTCACAGCCAGGCCCAGAGGGCCATTGGTTCTGGCACCATTGCAGGAGAACCATAGGTTGTAATGTTCATAGACTGCACTCATTTGACTATCCTTACTAACATCTGGGGGCTTGTGCCAAAGTTGGGAGAGCTGTCCCACAGACTAGTCAAGCAACAGCCTGACATAGTCATACTCACGGAATCATACCTTACAGACAATGTCCCAGACACTGCAAGCACTATCCCTGGGTATGTCCTGTCCCACCGGCAGGACAGATCCACCAGAGGTGGCGGCACAGTGGTATACAGTTGGGAGGGAGTTGCCCTGGGAGTCCTCAACATTGACTCCGGACCCCATGAAGTCTCATGGCATCAGGTCAAACATGGGCAAGGTAACCTCCTACTGATTACCACCTACCGCCCTCCCTCAGCTGATGACTCAGTACTCCTCCATGTTAAACACCACTTGGAGGAAGCATTGCGGGTGGCAAGGGCACAAAATGTACTCTGGGTGGGGGACTTCAATGCCTATCACCAAGAATGGCTCGGGACCACCACTACTGACCAAGCTGGCCGAGTCCTAAAGGACATAGCTGCTAGAATGGGTCTGTGGCAGGTGGTGAGGGAACCAACACGAGGAAAAAACATACTTGACCTCGTCCTCACCAATCTGCCTGCTGCAGATGCTTCTGGCCTTGACTGTATTGGTAGGAGTGACCACCTTGTAGAGACAAAGTCCGGCCTTCACATTGAGGATACCCTCCATCGTGTTATGTGGCACTATCACCGTGCTAAATGGGATAGATTTCGAACAGATCTAGCAATGCAAAACTGGACATCCATGAGGCGCTGTGGGCCATCAGCAGCAGCAGAATTGTACTCAACCACAATCTGTAACCTCATGGCTCGGCATATCCCCCACTCTACCATTACCATCAAGCCAGGAGACCAACCCTGGTTCAATGAAGAGTGCAGGAGGGCATGCCAGGAGTAGCACCAGGCATACCTCAAAATGAAGTGTCAACCTGGTGAAGCTACAACACAGGACTATCTGCGTGCCAAACTGCGTAAGCAGCATGCGATAGACAGAGCTAAGCGATCCCATAACCAACGGATCAGATCTAAGCTCTGCAGTCCTGCCACATCCAGCCGTGAATCGTGGTGGACAATTAAACAACTAACAGGAGGAGGTGGCTCCACAGATATCCGCATCCTCAATGATGGTGGAGCCCAGCACATCAGTGTGAAAGATAAGGCAGAAGCATTTGCAACAATCTTCAGCCAGAAGTGCCGAATTGTTGATCCATCTCGGCCTCCTCCTGAAGTCCCCAGCATTACAGATGCCAGACTTCAGCCAATTCGATTCACTCCACGTGATATCAAGAAACGACTGAAGGCACTGGATACTGCAAAGGCTATGGGTCCTGACAATATTCCGGCAATAGTACTGAAGACCTGTGCTCCAGAACCTGCTGCGCCCCTCGCCAAGCTGTTCCAGTACAGCTACAACACTGGCATCGATCCTGCAATGTGGAAAATTGCCCAGGTATGTCCTGTACACACAAAGCAGGACAAGTCCAACCCGGCCAATTACCGCCCCATCAGCCTACTCTCAATCATCAGTAAAGTGATGGAAGGTGTCATCAACAGTGCCATCAAGCAGCACTCGCTTAGCAATAACCTGCTCAGTGACGCTCAGTTTGGGTTCTGCCAGGGCCACTCAGCTCCTGACCTCATTACAGCCTTGGTTCAAACATGGACAAAAGAGCTGAACTCAAGAGGTGAGGTGAGAGTGACTGCCCTTGACATCAAGGCAACATTTGACGAAGTATGGCATCAAGGAGCCCTAGCAAAACTGAGGTCAATGGGAATCAGGGGGAAAACCCTCCACTGGCAGGAGTCATACCTAGAGCAAAGGAAAATGGTTGTGGTTGGTGGAGGTCAATCATCTGAGCTCCAGGACATCACTGCGGGAGCTCCTCAAGGTAGTGTCCGAGGCCCAACCATCTTCAGCTGCTTCATCAATGACCTTCCTTCATTCATAAAGTCAGAAGTGGGGATGTTTGCTGATGATTGCACAATGTTCAGCACCATTCTTGACTCCTCAGATCCTGAAGCAGTCAGTGTAGAAATGCAGCATGATCTGGACAATATCCAGGCTTGGGCTGATCAGTGGCAAGTAACATTCGCGCCACACAAGTGCCAGGCAATGACCATCTCCAACAAGGGAGAATCTAACCACCTCCCCTTGACATTCAACAGCATTACCATCGCTGAATCCCCCACTATCAACATCTAGGGGCTACCATTGACCAGAAACTGATCTGGAGTAGTCATATAAATACCGTGGCTACAAGAGCAGGTCAGAGGTTAGGAATCCTGAGGCGAGTAACTCACCTCCTGACTCCCCAAAGTCTGTCCACCATCTACAAGGCACAAGTCAGGAGTGTGATGGAATACTCTCCACTTGCCTGGATGGGTGCAGCTTCAACAACATTCAGGAAGCTCAACACCATCCAGGACAAAGCAGCCCGCTTGATTGGCACCCCATCTACAAACATTCACTCCCTCCACCACCGACGCACAGTGGCAGTAGTGTGTACCATCTACAAGATGCACTGCAGCAATGTACCCAGGCTCCTGGGACATCACCTTCCAAACCCGCGACCTCTACCACCTAGAAGGACAAGGGCAGCAAATACATGGGAACACCACCACCTGCATGTTCCCCTCCAAGTCACACACCATCCTGACTTGGAACTATATCACCGTTCCTTCACTGTCACTGGGTCAAAATCCTGGAACTCCCTTCCTAACAGCACTGTGGGTGTACCTACCTCACATGGATGCAGCGGTTCAAGAAGGCGGCTCACCACCACCTTCTCAAGGGTAATTAGGGATGGGCAATAAATGCTGGCCTGGCCAGTGACGCCCACATCCCATGAATGAATTAAAAAAAAATCAGGTGAATCAATCTAAGTGAAGCTGGTAAGTGATCACTGCAGATGCTTGCAGCGAATGTGTCACCACTTCTCAGGCAGCTGCCATGACACCTGGGTCTAGTGTCACTCTTGACTGCCACTGCTGTCACTGAACTGGCTCAGATGGAGGGGTGGCTTCTTGGAGATAAGGGCTATCCTTTGCAGTCATGGCTCCTGACACCAGTGAGAGATCCCACCACTGCTGCAGAGGAGAGATACAACGCCAGCCACTAAGCTACATGAGCCACCATTGAGCAGGAGATCGGCATGCTGAAAGAGCACCTCCAATGCGTGTATGGATAGGGTGATGCCCTGTACTACGAGCCAAAAAGGCCAACTCCTTTCTTTGCTGCTCTGCACAACTATGCACCCAATAGGGGCCAGGCCTGGCATGATGAGGAGAGACGTCAACAGGATTCCTCCTCGGGCTATGAGGACGCTGAGGACCTACAACATGAAAGACGCACGGAAGGGCAGATGGCACCCAGGCTCTGCACACAGAGCTAGCAGTGAGGTAGGGATGTATGGAAGTGACTTATCAGACAAAGGCTGTCTGCTCCATAGGAGCTGACACGAGCTCTGCAAGCCCCACATCACCCTCGCTCACCTGCTGTGCACCAGTCCACACCTGCAGCATCCCTTTGTAAACCATTAGAGGCAGCAGCTGACTGAGTCAATGTCCGTCACTGAGTCCATGGAGACGCTCATGAGTAATGGTGGCATGGCAATGCTGTTATTGCATACGTTGGCTCTCCTGAAGGGCCAATGGTGCAAAGGGATGTGACATTGGTGCTACATACTGGCACATATCATTCACACAGAGAAAAGGACACACATGTTGGTGAGGAACATTTAGTGAAAGATGTATTTACGTTGCTGTGAAACCCGTGCATTCCCATTTGTGTCAGTGTGTTCTCTGTAAACCTCTGTAATACCTTTTATGGTCTATTTAAGTCTCACGTCCTGGAATGTACAAATTTAAGATTATTCACCCAGGTGCGGCACGCCTACAAGAAGGAATGTTACACTTGAGTGGGAGAAGAGGATCACAACTTCACAGGACACTGGGACACAGCAGGGTAAGTATGTGGCAGCAAAGCAGAAATTGCTGGGGTCACTCAGCAGGTCAGGCAGCATCTGTGGAGAGAGAAGCAGAGTTAACTTTCAGGTCTGTGAATTTGAACAAGTTAACTCTGTTTCTCTTTCCACAGGTGCTGCCTCATACTTTATGATTTAAGTATCGGAGAACAACTTACGGCACAGAAAGAGGCCATTTGGCCCGTCAAGTCCATGCCGGCTCTCTGCGGAGCATTGCAATCAGCCCCACTCCCCTGCTGTAGCCGTGCAAGTTTATATCAAGTATCAGTGGAAAAAAAATCAAAATTAAAATAGACCTAACTCTGAATTATTGCATTTTTGACAGATTTTCTGCTACACTTAATTGCTAACAGTTCCTTTTTTATTAAGTTGGTCTGTGTAATCCACATTTTCAGAAAAGAAATATGTAAGTTGAGGTCTCTCATAATGTCTGCTACGTATTTCCTCCAATCTTTTCCACAAAACCAAACAATCAGAAAATTCACATTAAACTAATTTGTTGCATGAACTGTGATTGGACTAAAGTGGATAAGGTTTCTGCTTCTCTATTACAGCGATCAAATACAGAATGAAATCATTGCTCTGGCCACAAAAGGGATACGCTATAACTTTCAAAATCTCGCATAATGATCAGGCGTCCTCACTCGGTACCTGTAATAAAATGGACTCCTGGTTTGGGACAAAGAATGTGAATACTGGTTGATTTTTGTCTCTCTATTTTGAGAAGAATGGGTCTTTAGTCTCTGGCGTTTAGAACAATGAGGAGTGATCTTATTGAAACATATAAAAGCAGGGATGTAATGCTGGAACTGTATAAAACGCTGGTTAGGCCACAGCTGGAATATTGTGTACAGTTCTGGTCACCACGTTACAGGAAGGACATAACTGCTCCTGAGAGAGTACAGAGGAGATTCACAAGAATATTGCCAGGGCTCGAAAGTTGCAACTATGAGGAAAGATTGGATAGGCTCGGGTTGTTTTCCTTAGAACAGAGGAGGCTGAGGGGTGACTTAATAGAGGTGTACAAAATTATGAGGGGCCTGGATAGAGTAGACAGGAAGGACCTGTTTCCCCTAGCGGAGAGGTCATTTACCAAAGGGCACAGATTTAAGGTGATTGGTAGAATGATTAGAGGGGACACGAGGAAAAACTTTTTCACCCAGAGGGTGGTGGGTGTCTGGAATTCACTGCCAGGAATGGTGGTGGAGGCAGAAACCCTCAACTCATTTAAAAGGTACCTGGACCTGCACCTGAAGTTCTGTAACCTGCAAGGCTATGGACCAAGTGCTGGAAGGTGGGATTAGATTGGGCGGCTAGTTTTTTCAGCCAGCGCAGACACAATGGGCTGAATGGCCTCCTTCTGTGCTGTAATTTTTCTATGGTTCTAAAATTTTGGAGAGCTTGACAGATAGAAGCTGATAGGTTGTTTCCTACTGGCTGGAGAGTTTACAATTAGGTGCCATAGACTGGGATTTTATGGGAAAAAGTGGGCAATGATGGAGTTGGGTGGAGCCATAAGATCAGAAGAGATGGCGTTGGGTCGGGCCCCGATGTCATCACTCTGCGATGCAATTTCATGAGCGGAGGATGGCAAGTCGCGTGGGGACTCCGCTTGTGTTTCAAAAAACAAGCAATTGAAAGGTAATTTAGACGATTAAGGAGGCAGTTGAAACTGATTTTACGGGCCCCTCCGATTTTTTCGAGTAGTGCACGGGCGCCTCAGGGGTTCAGGGCCTCGGCAGCTTTTAAAGGGTGGATACTGGGTGGCAGCTGTTTGGTGTAGCTGGCTTCCAGCTGGCTGCAGTTTGATACAGGACTCAGGTGTCGGTGGCCTTGTAAACACACCACCAATTCTTCCTTCCGTGTCAGCTGTTGACATGGCCACCACCTCAAGGCCTGCCTCTGGGAGCTACCTGGTGAGTGACCCCGCCTGCCAGCTGCTAATTGGCCAGATGCCGTGATATCACTCCGTGAATGGAGGTCGGCACGGGAGGGCCTTTGCCACCTGCTGTGGTTCCACCTCCATATTCCCGTTAGGTCACGGAAAATTCTGGTCACAGTCTCAGGAATAAGGGATCGACCATTTCGGACTGAGATGAGGAGAAATTTCTTCACTCAGAGGGTTGTGTATATTTGGAACTCTCTACCCCAGGGAGCTGTGGATGCCCAATCGTTGAGTACATTCAAGACTGAGATTGATACATTTTTGGTCACTAAGGGAATTAAGGGATCTGGGGATAGGGTAAGAAGGTGGAGTTGAGGTCAAAGATCTGCCACGATATAACTGAATTGTGAAGCAGGCTCGAGAAGCCATATGATCCACTCCAGTTCCTATTTCTTAAGTTCTTATGTTCTAAACCATGGGCAGTGAGGCTAATTACAGCACACCGAGCAATTCACAAAGTCACTAAGAAGTTCAGATGAGGGAGACCTGTGGCCTATCTCATTCCTCCTTCCTTCAAGGTCTAAGGCATAGAATGGCCTGTTCAAAGATTGAACAGCATTTGCTCTTCCTCTCTCCTATAACCTCACTGTGTTAAAATCAGAAATCTTTGCACAGTCTCCTACTCTAGCACATTCTTGCCCAATACTTCAAAATTGTGAAACTCTTACTATCCTCCTATAATGATTATAGAAACTCACAGCACAGAAGGAAGCCATTTGGCCCATTGTGTCTGGACCAGCTCTTTGAAAGAGCAGTTATGCTTAGTCCCCACACCCTGTGTGTTTTTTCTACAACTCTGTAAGCTCCTTATCTTCAAGCAACTCATCTTAAGGCTTTTTGAACCTGAATTTGACATCAATTTAGATTGTCATTTTTTTAAGCTCTTTTCACCTTTGACAAATGCCCTGCATTAACGATCTTTGCCTCAATTAAAAATATCTCCTAAAATCACTCTGGATTGGCAGAACTGAGGAATCATGGAAGCAGTTTGATACAGTTCTTGCTAGCATACTTTCTGAGATCCAGTTCACTCAATACTTTCATTTGTATCCCTGCCAATAAGGCAGCTTGCAGAATCTCAATTGTTAGCAATCTGGCAACTAGAGAAAGGGTTTGGACACTTCTATCAAGAGCCAAGCTTCCAGTGAAAATGTTCCAGTAGCTCGTAAGTTGATCATTTAAATGTCAACATAGAATTACATAGAATTTACAGCACAGAAACAGGCCATTCAACCCATCTGCTCCGTGCTGGTGTTTATACTCCACACAAGCCTCCTCCCACCCCTATTCCTCTCACCGTATCAACATATCCTTCTATTCCTTTCTCCTTCATGTGTTTATCCAGCTTCCCCTTAAATGTATTGATACTATTCACCTCAACCACTCCCTGTGGTAGTGAGTTCCACATTCTCACCACTGTCTGGGTAAAGAAGTTTCTCCTGAATTCCCTATTGGATTTATTAGTGGCTATCTTATATTTAATCAGCCTGTAGTTTTGGACTCACCCACAAGTGGAAACATTTTCTTTACAGCTCATTCATAATTTTGAATTTGCTCGATCAGGTCACCCCAAAACCTTCAATTTGATGGAGTAAAGAGCCCCAGCCTGCTCAATCTTTCCTGATAGTTAGAACTGTTCACTAAGCAATCGTATTACTAATGAATGGCAGTAACACCCCAGCTCTTGCACACAGGGTGTTTAATTTTAGAAAGAAAACTGTAAAATTCTATGATCAACAAAGGTTGAGCAGGCTGGGGGGAGATGGTGGCATAGTGGCAATGACACTGAGCTAGTAATCCAAAGACCCAGGCTAATGGCCTGGGGACACAGGTTCGAATCCCACCAAGGCAGCTGGAGGAATTTAAATTCAATTAATTAATAAGTTCAATTAATTTCGAAAAATCTGGAATTGAAAGCTAGTCTCAGTAATTAGGAAGGAACTGAAGCAAGGAGTAAGGAGGGCTAAAAGGGGTCATGAAAAGTCATTGGCAAACAGGATTAAGGATAATCCCAAGGCTTTTTATACATATATAAAGAGCAAGAGGGTAACTAGGGAAAGGGTTGGCCCACTCAAGGACAGAGAAGGGAATCTATGTGTGGAGCCAGAGGAAATGGGCGAGGTACTAAATGAGTACTTTGCATCAGTATTCACCAAAGAGAAGGACTTGGTGGATGATGAGTCTAGGGAAGGGAGTGGAGATAGGCTGGGTCATGTCGTTATCAAAAAGGAGGTGGTGTCGGGCGTCTTGCAAAGCATTAAGGTAGTTAAGTCCCCAGGGCCTGAAGGGATCTATCCCAGAATACTGAGGGAGGCAAGGAAGGAAATTCTTCGGGACAGGATTTACTCCCATTTGGAAACAAACAAACTTACTAGTGAGAGATAGCATGGTTTTGTGAAGGGGAGGTCGTGTCTCACTAATTTGATTGAGTTTTTTGAGGAAGTGACAAAGATGATTGATGAAGGAAGGGCAGTGGATGTTATCTATATGGACTTCAGTAAAGCCTTTGACAAGGTCCCTCATGGCAGACTAATACAAAAGGTGAAGTCACAATGGATCAGAGGGGAGCTGGCAAGATGGATACAGAACTGGCTCGGTCATAGAAGACAGAGGGTAGCAGTGGATGGGTGTTTTTCTGAATGGAGTGATGTGACTAGTGGCGTTCCGCAGGGATCAGTGCTGGGACCTTTGCTGTTTGTAGTATATATAAATGATTTGGAGGAAAATGTAGCTGGTCTGATTAGTAAGTTTGCGGACGACGCAAAGGTTGGTGGAGTTGCGGACAGTGATGAGGATTGTCAGAGGATACAGCAGGATATAGATCGGTTGGAGACTTGGGCGGAGAAGTGGCAGATGGAGTTTAATTTGGACAAATGTGAGGTAATGCATTTTGGAAGGTCTAATGCAGGTGGGAAGTATACAGTAAATGGCAGAACCCTTAGGAGTATTGACAGGCAGAGAGTTCTTGACGTACAGGTCCCCAGGTCACTGAAAGTGGCAACGCAGGTGGATAAGGTAGTCAAGAAGGCATACAGCATGCTTGCCTTCATTGGTCGGGGCATAGAGTATAAAAATAGGCAAGTCATGCTGCAGCTGTACAGAGCATTAGTTAGGCCACACTTCGAATATTGCTTGCAATTCTGGTCGCCACACTACCAGAAGGACGTGAAGGCTTTGGAGAGGGTACAGAAGAGGTTTACCAGGATGTTGCCTGGTCTGGAGGGCATTAGCTATGAGGAGAGGTTGGATAAACTCGGATTGTTTTCACTGGAACGACGGAGGTGGAGGGGTGACATGATAGAGGTTTACAAAGTTATGAGCAGCATGGACAGAGTGGATAGTCAGAAGCTTTTTCCCAGGGTGGAAGAGTCAGTTACTAGGGGACATAGGTTTTTAAGGTGAGAGGGGCAAAGTTTAGAGGGGATGTGCGAGGCAAGTTCTTCACACAGAGGGTGGTGGATGCCAGGAACTTGCTGCCGGGGGAGGTGGGGGAAGCAGGTACGATAGCGACGTTTAAGAGGCATCTTGACAAATACATGAATAGGAAGGGAATAGAGGGATACGGTCCCCGTAAGTGCAGAAGGTTTTAGTTTAGGCAGGCATCAAGATTGGCGCAGGCTTGGAGGGCCGAATGGCCTGTTCCTGTGCTGTACTGTTCTTTGTTCTTTGTAATGCTGCCATGCAACTATCATTGATTGTTGTAAAAACCCACCTAGTTCACTAATGTCCTTTCGGGAAGGAAATCTGCCGTCCTTGCCTGGTCTGACCTACATGTGACTCCAGACCCACAGCAATGTGGTTGACTCTTAACGGCCCTCTGAAATGGCCGAACAAGCCACTCGGTTGTCAAGGGTAATTAGGAATGAGCAGCAAATGCTGGTCTTGCCAGCGACACTCACAGCCATGAAAAATAAAAGAAAATCCTCATCGAATTTAATTTGATTACTGAAGAGAATAGTGGGCAGTATTTTATGTTGGTGACAGAGGCCTTGGTCATTAGCTGAAGAACTGGTGACAGCCTTTTTTGGGGAAGGCCCGCCACAATACCTGCCAATAAGGCCCAGGATACTGTTTGCTTTATTAACCACTCTCTCAACCTGTCCTGCCACCCTCAATGACTTGTACACATACACACCCAGGTCCCTCTGCTCCTGCACCCCCTTTAGAGTTGTGCTCTTTATTGTTCTTCCTATCAAAATGAATCATTTCACATTTCTTCCACATTGAACTTCGTCTGCCACCTGTCTGCCCATTCCACCAACCTGTCTATGTCCTTTTGAAGTTCTACACTATCCTCCACACTGTTCACAATGCTTCCAACTTTTGTATCATCCACAAACTTTGAAATTGTACCCTGTACTCCAAGATCTGGGCCATTAATATATATCAGGAAGAGCAAGGGTCCCAACACTGACCCCTGGAGAACTCCGCTACAAACCTTCCTCCAGCCCGAAAAACACCCATTAACCAATTTTTCCTGTCACTCAGCCAATTTCGTATCCATGTTGCTACCGTCCTTTTTATTCCATGAGCTAATACTTTGCTCACAAGTCTGTTGTGTGGCACTGTATCAAATGCCTTTTTAAAGTCCATGTACAACACATCAACAGCAATGCCCTCATCAACCCTCTCTGTTACCTCTTCAAAAAAACTCCAGCAAGTTAGTTAAACATGATTTTCCCTTAAGAAATCCATGTTGGCTTTCCTTAATGAACTCGCATTTGTCCATGTGACTATTAATTGTGTCCTGAATTATTGTTTCTAGAAGTTTCCCCACCACTGAAGTTAAACTGACTGGCCTGTAATTGCTGGGCTTATCTTTACACCTTTTGTTGAACAAGGGTGTAACATTTGCAATTCTCCAGTCCTCTGGCACCACCTCTGAGTCTATGGAAGACTGAAACATCATGGCCAGTGCCTCCACAATTCCCACTCTCACTTCCCTCAGTATCCTTGCGTACATCTCATCTGGTTCTGGTGCTGACAGCCTATCCAATACCTCCCCCTTATCAATTTTAAACCCCTCTAGTACATTAATTAACTCGTCTTTCAACATTGCCGTTCATTGACATCCTTGACCCTGGCGCCAGGGAGGCAACACACCATCCTATATTCACGTCTATGGCCACAGAAACGCCTGTCTGTTCCCCTGACAATCAAATCATCTCTAACTATTGCTCTTCCGGTCTTTTGTAGCCCCCTGTACAGCTGTGGTGCCATGGACTTGGCTCTAGCTGCACTCTCCAGATGAACCATCGCTCTCATCAGTATTCAGAACTGAATACTGGCTGCAGAGTGGGATGGACTCAGGGGACTATTGCACTACCTGCCTGTTTCTTCTTGACTGGTGCTCACCCATTCCCTACTTTTTGTTCTGCATTGTCAAACCATTCTGTGCTTCTACTTTGTGATATTAATCCTCCTTCCAAAATTTATGCAAAGCGAAATTACATCACAGATGACGTCTCAGACAATACCTGTGGAGTGTGGACGTTGATTGAAATTATACTGCAGACATATGTATCACCCCCTGTCCAGCGACAGTTTTAATGTTAAGGATGCACAGTGTGAGCATGGCCTCTTTGTTAATATTAATCACATGGCAATTACCAGTAAGTGTGGATCTTAAGTGGAGAGGGACAGCCCCGCTGATTCCAGAACTATACCACTTCTTTTTTCTTTATGTGCATTCAAACCCATGCCAAATCTTCTCGCTTTAGAAATACATTTGCCAGTTGAAAACTGATGAACATTCAAGTACTCAAAGGGTTAAGTCTGACCTTTGCTGAAATTTCAATCCTGCGCTGGAGACTTGGAAAGCACAATGGAACATCAGAACAGCCCCTTGAGCCTGTTCCACCATTCAAATAGATCATGGTTGATCTTAAATGTAGGGGGAAAGGATGGGCAGTAGGACCGGCTAAATTGTTCTTGCAGAGGGCCAGCACAGACTCGATGGACTGAATGGCTGCCTTCTGTGCTGTCACCATTCTATGATTCTAACTCAATCTTCTTGCCTTGGTTCTGTAACCCTTAACACCCTTACCCAACAAAGGATGAAGAAATGGAAAGCTAAAATGAAGAACTGGGATCAAACCTGGATTTAACATTGACAAACCTACTGATCTTGGAGGAAGATATGTCTGACTTACTGCTTACCATGGATCCTTTCTCTCCAGGAGGTCCCAAAGGACCTGGCTCACCACGATCACCCTGAATTAAAACACAGAAATCACAATGTCAAACAATGGCTTCCTTCTCAAGGGGTCAAAAGATCATCGCAAGTACTTAAAATCTCCCCATCATTTTACCAAATCAACCAATGAAACATAAGAACATAAGAAACAGGAGCAGGAGTAGGCCATTTGGCCCTTTGAGCCTACTCGGTCATTCAATTAGATCATAGATGATCTTCCACCGCAACTCCATATTCCCGTACTATCCCCATATCCATCAATTCCCTGAGTACCCATCAATCTGTCAACTTCTGTCTTGAATATACTCATCGACTGAGCATCCACAGCTCACTGGGGTAGAGAATTCCAAAGATTCACAACCCTCTGAGTGAAGACATTTCTCCTCATCTCAGACCTAAATGGCTGACCCCTTATCCTGAGTCTATAACCCCAAGTTTTAGATTACCCATCCAGGGGAAACAGCCTCTCAGCATCTACCCTCTCAAGCCCCTTAAGAATTTTATGTGTTTCAATGCGATAATCTCACATTCTTTTAAACTCCAGGGAATGTAGGCCTAGTCTACTCAATCTCATCTCATAGGACAATCCCCTCATCCCAGGAACCAGTCGAGTGAACCTTCGTTGCACTCCCTCTAAGGAAAATATGACATTCATAAGGTAAGGAGACCAAATCTGTACACAGTACTGCAGGTGTGGCCTCACCAATGTGCTGTAGAATTGTAGTAAGACCTCTTTATTCTTAAAACATATTTTACAATTTGGATCAGATCAAAAGATGAAGTCTGCACAAATTGGTTGCCGTCTTATATTACAACAGTGACTACACATCAAAAAGTACTTCATTGGCTGTAAAGCATTTTGGGATGTTCTGAAGATGTGAAAGACTATACATAAATGCAAGTTCTTTTATTAACACAGACAGGTTGATGATATTGATTTGCTGTAAATCTGTATTCTTTTTCTGATCACTATTAATACACTAAATCTACATGCATGTTTCCTGTAGATTTTGCATGTTAATATTATAGATTTGTTACTACACTGAGGTATCTCTTTCCCTTTAGACAGGCGAGTATTAAACATCTGCCTGAGGTACATAAATTGCTAAGAATTTGAAACACTTGAACCCCAAGGCATATTTCCATTTCCAAAATAAATCCTTGTGAATTTGCCTCATAGCTGTGAGCATTCAAAACTCTGCAGTCCCTGTTTTAACTCGCAACAATTCCTGTTCTCTAATCACCCCTCTGCTCGCTGACCTACATTGGCTCCCAGTCCAGCAATGCCTCAAATTTAAAATTCCCATCCTTGTTTTCAAATCCTTCCCTATCTCTGTAATCTCCTCCAGCCCCATAACCCTCCGAGCTCTCTGCGCTCCTCCAATTCTGGCCTCTTGTGTGTCCTCAATTTTCATCGCTTCACCATTGATGGCCGTACCTTAGCCCGAGGCTCTGGAATTCCCTCCCTATATCTCTCTACCTCTCTACCTCTTTTTCTTCCTTTAAGAGGCTCCTTAAAACCTCCCTCTTTGACCAAGCTTTTGGTCATCTGACCTAATATCTCTTTCCGTGACTCGGTGTCAAATTTTGTTTGATAATGCTCCTGTGAAGTGCCTTGGGATATTTAACAACATTTAAGGAGCTATACAAATACCAGTTGTTGTTCTCTTCCCTCAATCTTGAATTAGGTCAACTAGCTCTACTATATCTTACCTGTTGAATCTCAGTAACTAGTTGAAAAGGCAGGTATAAACCTTTCATCACTTACAAAATGCCAGTATCCTGTACTCAATCTGCAGCAATAGAATCACAGACTCTTACAACAGAGAAGGAGGCCATTCGGCCCATCGTGCCCTTCATGTATTTATCCAATTCCCTTTTGAAAGTTATTATTGAATCTGCTTCCACCGCCCTTTCAGGCAGCGCTTTCCAGATCACAATCGTATTATTTTGAGTTAGTTGCAAATTGTTATTTCTGATAGAGGAAAAGCATTTTTGGACTGGGGGCAAGACAATTTTTTTTTTGCTAATTCTGCAATTCCCCCCCCCGCCCCCCACCCCCCCCCCCTCCCCCCCACGCCGCCTCACCCTATTCCCCTTTCCTGGCTCCATGGTACCTCATCAAAGAGACTATTCTTCATGGGTGAGGGGGATATGTGAATCAGGCACAAAAGACTGAACCCAATTCTGTCCTCAGAGTCAAACTTCCAGGCAGGGGACACAAAATGGCTTTCCCTCTTTGGTGCTGAGGCCAATTATGCCCCCCAATGGTGCAGTCTCCTAGTTCAGGCCTTTAGACTCAGTACAGATCAGGAATATGATCCAGCAACCGGGGAACTTCTGGTATGTTTTTGGGTTCATTACAACTTGTCTTCACCAACTGAACCATTGAGAGAGCTGCAGGTACTGGCAGAAATAAAGCCTGCACGAGGCAGCATGAAAAGCAGCCCGTTTAACCGAGGCATGTGTGGAACATGGGTCAGAATTTTACGCCCCCCCCAAAAGAGTGGGCGGGTTGGGGGGGGGGGGTGCGAAAATGGAGAGTGAGGCTCGGGGGGTGGGGGGGGGAGTGGGCCATTCCTGACCTGTTCCCACCTCCGCCGCTAATTTACACAGGATGGTGGCGTCAAGAAACGGCCCACCGACCTCAGGCAAATCATGGCCCTTAGGTGGCCAATTAACTGCCACTTAAGGGCCTCCTCCCACCACCACGGGTATTTTACCCTTGGCTAACGGGTGGCTGAGGCCTCACAAAAGCCACCTGATAAAACTAGGTGGCCTACTGGCAGTTGGGGTTGGGGGGATACCTCCTGTTCGGGCACCCTGCGTCCCATAGAGGGCCGACCCTAAGCCCCATGCAGTCCCCCACCTCCCAAGAATGAGGCATATTAATTTTGTCACATGAATAGTGATTTTAAACTGTTGCTGGAGTGATGAAAGGACTTGTTAAAAAAAATCACCAGACACTTGGCTGGAAAAATCATTTACATACTAACAGACAGCGCTTGTAGAGACAAAGGACCATTCCCTGACACATTCAACCCACAATGGACTTTAATCACCAGACATTGAAGGTGAGGAAGCTCACATTCCAGGATGACTGCTAAGATGGCCGAATCCATAAACACATGGTCAAATCAGCTAGTCACATGGTGGGCAACCTGAGTTTTTTTGAATTGTACAGAGAGTTTGAGATGAAAAGACTGCTGGATCCTGGACTGAGAAGACCTCTCCTGTCTGCTCCCACCTCTTTCTCAAGGAACACCAAATCCACTGAAGGTGTGAACCTCAAGTGAGAAAAGCCTCCTACATCGAACAAGGTTTAAGAAGAATACTGATCCCCAATGAAAAGCGAGATCTACCTGCAATCAAGGACTCTGCAGCGAGCTCGAAGAACAGTAACCAAAACCATCTTCAGATATTACCTCAAACTTTTCCACTTTATTTCTTCTGCTCTTTTCTGTCTCTATCTGCATGTGTGTTTATCACGTATGCATGCTAGTGCGGGTATGTCATGTATCCATAGGTGTTAACCAAATTAAAGTTTACGTTTAATAAATTTCAACCTTTCTTCTTTAAACCTAAGAAAGCCTGTTTGTGCTGGTTTCTTTGCCATATAATTGGAAAGTGGTGAACAAGGATTCACCAAGGGAGAACAAAAATCGGTGTGTTTAAAATCAAACCCTGTTATGGTAAGACCAGGTGAAGGCTGAAAGGGACCCCTTTCTCACCAGGTCGTAACATAGCTGCTAGACTGGGTAAGTGACAGATGGTGAGGGAACCAACAAGAGGGAAAAACATACTAAACCTCATCCTCACCAATCTACCTGTCACAGATGCATCTGTCCATATTGGGATGAGTGACCACCACACAATCCTTGTGAAAACAAAGTCCTGTAGATACCCTCCATCGTGTTGTGTGGCACTACCATCGTGCTCAATGGGATAGATTTTGAACAGATCTTGCAATGCAAAACTGGGCATCCATGAGGCGCTGTGGGCCATCAGCAGCAGCAGAATTGTATTCAACCACAATCTGTAACCTCATGGCCCGGCATATCCCCCACTCTACCATTACAATCAAGCCGGGGGACCAACCCTGATTCAATGAAGAGTGCAGGAGGGCATGCCAGGAGCAGCACCGGGCATACCTCAAAATGAAGCTATAACACAGGGCTATTTGCATGCCAAACAGTGTAAGCAGCATGCAATAGACAGAGCTAAGCGATCCCACAACCAACAGATCAAATTGAAGCTCTGCAGTCCTGCCACATCCAGTCGTGAATGATGGTGAACAATTAAACAGCTAACAGGAGGAGGAGGCTGCACAAATATCCCCATCCTCAATGATGTGGGAGCCCAGCACATCAGTATAAAAGAAAAGTCTGAAGCATTTGAAAACATCTTTAGCCAGAAGTGCCGAGTGGATGATCCATCTCGGCCTCCTCCTGAGATCTCCAGCATCACAGATCCCAGTCTTCAGCCAATCAAATTCACTCCACGTGATATCAAGAAACGACTGAAGGCACTGGATACTGCAAAGACTATGGGCCCTGACAACATTCCGGCAATAGCACTGAAGACCTGTGCTCCAGAACTTGCCGCACCCCTAGCCAAGCTGTTCCAGTACAGCTACAACACTGGAATCTACCTGGCAATGTGGAAAATTGCCCAGGTATGTCCTGTACACAAAAAACAGGACAAATTCAACTCGACCAATTACCGCCTCATCAGTCTACTCTCAATCATCAGTCAAGTGTCATCGACAATGTTACCATGCGCCACTTAAACAGCAATAACCTGCTCTCTGACACTCAGTTTGGGTTCTGCCAGGGCCACTCAGCTCTTGATCTCATCACAGCCTTGGTCCAAGCATAGGCAAAAGAGCTGAACTCCAGAGGTGAGGTGAGAGTGACTGCCCTTGACATCAAGGCAACATTTGACCGAGTAGGGCATCAAGGAGCCGTAGCCAAAGTGGAGTCAATGGGAATCAAGGGGAAAACTCTCTGCTGGTTGGAGTCATACCTAGCGCAAAGGAAGATGATTGTGGTTGTTGGAGGTCAATCATCTCAGCTCCAGGACATCACTGCAGGAGTTCCTCAGGGTAGTGTCCTAGGCCCAACCATCTTCAGCTGCTTCATCAATGATCTTCCTTCAATCATAAGGTCAGAAGTGGGGACGTTCGCTGTAGATTGTATGATGTTCAGTATCATTCGCAACTCCTCAGATACTGAAGCAGTCAGTGTAGAAATGCATTAAGACCCAGACAATATTCAGGCTTGGGTTGTTAAGTGACAAGTAACATTTGTGCCACATAAGTGCCAGGTAATGATCATCTCCAACAAGAGAGAATCTAACCATCTCATAGAACATAGAACATAGAACATACAGCACAGAACAGGCCCTTCGGCCCACAATGTTGTGCCGATCCTTTGTCCTCTGTCAAGGACAATTTAATCTATACCCCATCATTCTCCTTTATCCATATACCTATCCAAAAGCCTTTTGAAAGTCCCTAAAGTTTCTGACTCAACAACTTCCCCGGGCAAGGCATTCCATGCCTCGACCACTCTCTGGGTAAAGAACCTTCCCCTGACATCCCCCTTATATCTCCCACCCTTCACCTTAAATTTATGACCCCTTGTAACGCTTTGCTCCACCCGGGGAAAAAGTTTCTGACTGTCTACCCTATCTATTCCCCTGATCATCTTATAAACCTCTATCATGTCACCCCTCATCCTTCTCCGTTCTAATGAGAAGAGGCCTAGAATGTTCAGCCTTTCCTCGTAAGACTTATTCTCCATTCCAGGCAACATCCTGGTAAATCTCCTCTGCACCCTCTCCAAGGCTTCCACATCCTTCCTAAAATGAGGCGACCAGAACTGCACACAGTACTCCAAATGAGGCCTTACCAAGGTCCTGTACAGCTGCATCATCACCTCACGGCTCTTAAATTCAATCCCTCTGCTAATGAACGCTAACACCCCATATGCCTTCTTCACAGCCCTATCCACTTGAGTTGCAACTTTCAATGATCTATGCACATAGACCCCAAGGTCTCTCTGCTCCTCCACATGCCCAAGAACCCTACCGTTAACCCAGTATTTTGCATTCATGTTTGTCCTTCCAAAATGGACGACCTCACACTTTTCAGGGTTAAACTCCATCTGCCACTTTTCAGCCCAGCACTGCAACCTATCCAAGTCCCTTTGCAGACGACAATAGCCCTCCTCGGTATCCACAACTCCACCAACCTTTGTATCATCTGCAAATTTACTGACCCACCCTTCGACTTCCTCATCCAAGTCGTTAATAAAAATCACAAACAGGAGAGGACCCAGAACTGATCCCTGCGGCACGCCACTGGTAACTGGGCTCCAGGCTGAGTATTTACCATCTAAGACCACTCTCTGCCTTCTATCAGTTAGCCAATTCTTAATCCAACTGGCCACATTCCCCACTATCCCATGCCTCCTGACTTTCTCCATAAGTCTACCATGGGGGACCTTATCAAATGCCTTACTAAAATCCATGTACACCACATCCACTGGTTTACCCTCATCCACTTGCTTGGTCACCTGCTCAAAGAATTCAATCAGGCTTGTGAGGCAAGACCTACCCCTCACAAAACCGTGCTGACTGTCCCGAATCAAGCAGTGTCTTTCCAGATGCTCAGAAATCCTATCCCTCAGCACCTTTTCCATCAACTTGCCTACCACTGAAGTAAGACTAACTGGCCTGTAATTCCCAGGGTTGTTCCTATTCCCTTTCTTGAACAGGGGCACAACATTTGCCACCCTCCAATCACCTGGTACCACCCCCGTCAGCAGAGAAGATGAAAAGATCATTGCCAGCGGCTCTGCAATTTCATCCCTTGCTTCCCATAACATCCTTGGATATACCCCGTCAGGCCCGGGAGACTTGTCTATCTTCAAGTTATTCAAAAACCCCAACACATCTTCCCTCCTAACGAGCACTTCCTCGAGCTTACCAGTCTGCTTCCCACCGTCCTCTTCAGTAATACACCCCTTCTCATTCGTAAATACCGAAGAGAAGTACTCATTCAAAACCTCACTTATCTCTTCCGGCTCAACACACAGTCTCCCGCTATTGTCCTTGACCGGACCTACGGTCCCCCTAGTCATCCTCATATTTCTGACATACGCGTAAAAGGCCTTGGGGTTTTCTTTTATCCTACCCGCCAAGCATTTTTCATGCCCTCTCTTAGCTCTCCTAATCCCTTTCTTCAGATCCTTCCTGGCCATCTTGTATCCCTCCAGAGCTATGCCTGTGCCCTTTTTCCTCAACTTTATATACGCATCCTTCTTCTTCCTAACAAGACTCTCAACCTCTCTTGTCAACCACGGTTCCCTCACATGACCATCCCTTCCCTGTCTGACAGGGACATGCTTATCAATGGCCCCTACTATCTGCTCCTTGAAAAAGTTCCACATTTCGACCGTGCCCTTCCCTGCCAGCATATGCTCCCAACTTATGCTCCTCAGTTCCTGCCTGACAGCATCATATCTACCCTTCCCCCAATTGTAAACCTTGCCCTGTTGCACATACCTATCCCTCTCCATTACCACAGTGAATGCTACAGAATTGTGATCACTATCTCCAAAGTGCTCGCCCACCAACAGCTCTATCACTTGCCCTGGTTCATTACCTAGTACCAAATCCAATATTGCCTCCCCTCTGGTCGGGCAGTCTACATACTGAGTCAGAAAAGCTTCCTGGACATACTGCACAAACACTACCCCATCCAAACTATTCGATCTAAAGAGTTGCCAATCAATATTTGGGAAGTTGAAATCCCCCATAATTACTACCCTGTGACTTCTGCTCCTTTCCAAAATCTGTTTCCCAATCTGCTCTTCCACCTCCCTGCTGCTATTGGGGGGCCTATAGAAAACTCCCATCAAGGTGACTGCTCCTTTCCTGTTCCTGACCTCAACCCACAGTGCCTCAGTCGGCAGATCCTCCTCGAAAATTCTTTCAGCAGTTGTTACACTATTTCTAACTAACAATGCCACCCCCCCACCTCTTTTACCACCATTCCTAATCTTATGAAAACATCTATAACCAGGTACCTCCAAAAACCATTCCTCCCCCTCACCTATCCACGTTTCAGTGATGGCCACAACATCGTAGTCCCAAGTGCCCATCCACGCCTTCAATTCACTCACCTTATTCCTGATGCTTCTTGCGTTGAAGTATACGCACTTTAACCCTTCTCCGTGCCCATCTGTCCTCTGTGACAGTGCTACCTTCCCCAATACCTCACTACACTCTTTGTCTTTCTGAGTGGACCCACTGGTCCCTGGATTACAAGTCCGGTTCCCATCCCCCTCCCAAACTAGTTTAAACCCTCCCGAACAGTACTAGCAAACCTCCCTCCCAGGATATTGGTGCCCCTCTGGTTCAGATGCAGCCCGTCCTGTTTGAACAGGTCCCATCTTCCCCAGAATGCAGTCCAATTATCCAAGAACTGGAAGCCCTCCCTCCTACACCATTCCTGCAGCCACGTGTTCAGCTGTGCTCTCTCCCTATTCCTAGCCTCACTATCACGTGGCGCCGGCAACAAACCAGAGATAACAACTCTGTCCGTCCGAGCTTTCAGCTTCCAGCCTAACTCCCTAAACTCACTTCTAACATCTGTGCCACCCTTCCTTCCTACGTCGTTGGTGCCAATGTGCACCACGACCTCTGGCTGCTCCCCCTCCCCTTTAAGGATCCTGAAGACGCGATCACAAACATCACGGACCCTGGCACCAGGGAGGCAACAAACCATCCGTGCGTCTCGCCTGCGCCCACAGAACCGCCTGTCCGTACTCCTCACCATCGAGTCCCCGATGACTAGTGCTCTCCCATTCTCCCTCCTTCCCTTCTGAGCCACAGTGCAGGACCCCGTGCCAGAGGCCCGGTCACTGCAGCCTGCCCCCGATAGGCCGTCCCCCCCAACAGTATCTAAAACTGTATACTTGTTGTTGAGGGGAACGACCACAGGAGATCCCTGCACTGACCTCTTCCCACCTCTAACTGTTACCCAGCTGCCTTTGATTTGTGGAGTAACGACCTCCGTGTAGCTTCTATCTATCAACCCCTCAGCTTCCCGAATGATCCTCAGTTCATCCAGCTCCAGCTCCAATTCCCTAACACGGTCTGATAGGAGCTGGAGATGGATGCACTTCCAGCAGGTGAAGTCGGCAGGGCCACCGGAGGTTTCCCTCACCTCGAACATTCTGCAGGAGGAGCAATACACTACACTGGCTGCCATTTCTTTTATTCAATTACCCCTTAGTTAAGTACAACTATAGATATTAACAAAAACAGTAAATAGCTTACCTGCTCAGTCCTTTTTGGTTAGAGGAGGAGGGTAAAAAGGGTCTTATTATTAGGTTAGAGGAGGAGGATGGGTGGGAGACACTACATTTGTAGTGGCTCAGGTTTACTCAGCTCCGCACCTTTAAGGAAAAAACCTACCCAGGAGTCCTCGCTGCCGACCAGCTTCCGGTTCCTCCGGCGCCAAAAGAAACTCAAAGACAAGGAAAACAGTAAGTAAAACAGTAAGTACTTACTTTTAAAACACAGCTCCTGATGCCTTCACTCACCCACCGAAGAGTCGCTACCTTCTCCTGCTGCTCCGCCGGGAAATGAGGCCGAGTCCACGGAGCTCCGCACCTTTAAGGAAAAAACCTACCCAGGAGTCCTCGCTGCCGACCAGCTTCCGGTTCCTCCGGCGCCAAAAGAAACTCAAAGACAAGGAAAACAGTAAGTAAAACAGTAAGTACTTACTTTTAAAACACAGCTCCTGATGCCTTCACTCACCCACCGAAGAGTCGCTACCTTCTCCTGCTGCTCCGCCGGGAAATGAGGCCGAGTCCACGGAGCTCCGCACCTTTAAGGAAAAAACCTACCCAGGAGTCCTCGCTGCCGACCAGCTTCCGGTTCCTCCGGCGCCAAAAGAAACTCAAAGACAAGGAAAACAGTAAGTAAAACAGTAAGTACTTACTTTTAAAACACAGCTCCTGATGCCTTCACTCACCCACCGAAGAGTCGCTACCTTCTCCTGCTGCTCCGCCGGGAAATGAGGCCGAGTCCACGGAGCTCCGCACCTTTAAGGAAAAAACCTACCCAGGAGTCCTCGCTGCCGACCAGCTTCCGGTTCCTCCGGCGCCAAAAGAAACTCAAAGACAAGGAAAACAGTAAGTAAAACAGTAAGTACTTACTTTTAAAACACAGCTCCTGATGCCTTCACTCACCCACCGAAGAGTCGCTACCTTCTCCTGCTGCTCCGCCGGGAAATGAGGCCGAGTCCACGGAGCTCCGCACCTTTAAGGAAAAAACCTACCCAGGAGTCCTCGCTGCCGACCAGCTTCCGGTTCCTCCGGCGCCAAAAGAAACTCAAAGACAAGGAAAACAGTAAGTAAAACAGTAAGTACTTACTTTTAAAACACAGCTCCTGATGCCTTCACTCACCCACCGAAGAGTCGCTACCTTCTCCTGCTGCTCCGCCGGGAAATGAGGCCGAGTCCACGGAGCTCCGCACCTTTAAGGAAAAAACCTACCCAGGAGTCCTCGCTGCCGACCAGCTTCCGGTTCCTCCGGCGCCAAAAGAAACTCAAAGACAAGGAAAACAGTAAGTAAAACAGTAAGTACTTACTTTTAAAACACAGCTCCTGATGCCTTCACTCACCCACCGAAGAGTCGCTACCTTCTCCTGCTGCTCCGCCGGGAAATCTCACTTGACATTCAATGACATTACCATCTTGGGGTTACCATTGACCAGAAACTGCACTGGAGCAACCACATAAATACCGTGGCTACAAGAGCAAGTCAGAAGCTGGGAATCCTGTGGCGAGTAACTCAACTCCTGACTCCCCAAAGCCTCTCCACCGTCTACAAGGCACAAGTCAGGAATGTGATGGAATACTCTTCACTTGCCTGGATGGGTGCAGCTCCAACAACACTCAGGAAGCTCAACACCATCCAGAATAAAGCAGCTCACTTGATTGGTACCCCAACCACAAACATTCACTCCCTCCACCACCGACACACAATGGCAGCAGTGTGTACCATCTACAAGATGCACTGCAGCAACACATCAAGGCTCGTTCACAGCACCTTCAAATCTGCGACCTCTACCACCTAGAAGGACAAGGGCAGCAGATGCATGGGAACACCACCACCTGAAAGTTCCCCTCCAAGTCACACACCATCCTGACTTGGAACTATATCGCCGTTCCTTCCCTGTCGCTGGGTCAAAATCCTGGAACTCCCTTCCTAACAGCACTGTGGGTGTACTTACACCAGATGGACTGCAGCAGTTTAAGAAGGCAGCTCACCACCGACTTCTCCAGGGCATTTAGGGATGGGCACCAAATGCTGGTCTAGCCAGTGATGCCCACATCCCATGAAAGAATAAAAAAAATCATCTGGCAGAGATGCCAGAGGCAATGCACAGCCAAGAGCAGACAATGGAGTAATCCACTCATGCCATGAGTGCTGCCATGTCTCAGACGTGTGAGAACATGGTTTCCTCCATCGAGAGGTTGGTAACCGTCAGGGAGACCAGATCCCACAAATGTGCGTAGACCTACACACCATCACCATGTGCTCAACATAGCAGTGTCAAGGTGAGAGCAGAATGAGGCACCTGGAATCTTCTCCAGCTACTTGTCCTTCTCTGGTGAGCTGGGAGATTCGTGATCCTTGAAAGGGAGGAGGAGAGGTTGACCACCACAGCTGGGGGCTCTCCTCGGGGGACTCTGAGTGCGGACACTGGCTCCTCAGTCCCTCTACCATGAACCCAGCTCCAGTAGCTGCAACACCTGAGGAGAATCCTGACCTGTTCAAGAAACCCTCAGGCAGCTGGGGTCCTCCAGGCCTCAGGCAGCCAGAGGACAGCCACTGAAATCATCACAGGCTAAGGGACAGCCTGACCAGCAGCCTGCCTCCAGCCCAGCTGTTAGCCATGGGGTCACACCTCTAGAAATGTTTAAAGAAAACTACCTGGAGACACTTGGGGTTTCACAGGTGTTAGACATTTGACATTTTTTTTCTCTTCTAAAGTTCTTTTGTGTAAAATTACCTTTCGTTGTGTATTTATCATGCCTTAATTGTGAGCTGCTGACTTCACCCTTCCCCCAGATGTCAATGTAGGCACAGCCCTCATGGGCCATAGTGTGTGGTTCCACTGGGCACTGGACATGGAAGACAAATAGAAAGGAGGGGACAGACTGCATGCATTGAGGTGAGTCTTTATTGTTTTTACTGAGTGGCCATCATGGTGGCTGGAAGCGGGTAAGTATGAGATTGTCTCTCGTCTCCTTGGCCCATTGCTCAATCTTCCTGGCCTCCGGTGCAAGGGCTTCAAAATCCAGTACTGCCTGCTCATCAACCTACTCCACATTCTTCTCGTCGGTGGAGGAGTGTCATTTAATCATGTCCTCTTCATGCAAGGCCTTCTCCCTCTGTAGTGCTAGATTGTGTTGAGCACAGCAGACCAGCACGATACGCGAGACCCTCGCTGGGGCACACTGTAGGGCTCCACCAAATTGATCCAGGCAACATGATCTTATCTTCAGGAGCCTAATGGCTTGCTCAATGGTCACTCGGGTGGAGCTGTGGCAAGTGTTGTTCCTCTCTTCTGTTGCATTCAGAGGGTTCATCACAGGCGTCAGTAGCCATGTTTTCAATTGGTTGTCCTTGTCCCCGAGAATCCATCTCTGAAGGCGGGTGGGGAGCCTGGAAAGCTGCGGCACCTGGGACTGTCGACGTGTGTAAGCATCATGGCTGCTTCCCGGGAAGCGGGCACACACCTGCAGGAAATGCTTTCGGGGGCCGCAGACCAATTGCACATTGATGGAACAGATGCCCTTCCTGTTGATGAAGGTGGCTGGCTGGTCTGTGAGAGCCTTGCATCCGGGGAAATCCAACAGTGGCCTCAAAGCTCTCGGCCTGACTGTCTGGGTCGGTCCGGTAGTTGCACGTAGTCGCCGGTCCTCCCGCACAGGGCATTGGTCACCTCCTTGATGCAGCAGTGGACTGCTGCCTGGGAGAGATCACACATATCCCTGGTGGATCCTTGGAATGATCCAGATGCATAAAAGTTTAGTGCTACGGTGATCTTCAGGGCCACTGGCGTTGAGTGACCCCAAATCCCATAGGTCACAACTTGTCCTGCAGCTTGGCACATAAGTAGCTGACAATGCTGTTCGGACATTTGGAGGTAGCTGATTCGAGTCCGGTACACTCTCTGGCACAGGTGGGCCCTCCTTGGCATGGCCGGCTGCTGTCACTGTCATTGTGGAGCTTCACGGGCAGGCGCAGCTGCCTCCTGACCCTCCTTCCATCAGAGGCACTGCATCACGCCATGGGGGTCCCAAAAGACTGGGTGTATGAGACCCATGCCAGGTGATCAGTGGGCCTCCAGAGTGTTGTCCTTGAAGAAATGACCCTGTCTTGGCTGTTTTCCCTTTGCTACTTCTCTCAGTGGACTCGCTAATGGCCCTCAGTGCCCACCCTTGCTGAGAGTCAACCCTCTCACCCAACAGTATGTCCACCCAACCCTCTCACCCAGTAGTATGTCCACCCGACCCTCTCACCCAGCGGTATGAGAACCCAGGTCTTGATCACTGACCTACATTGGCTCCTATTCACGCAACACCTGCATTTTGAAATTCTCATCCCGTTTTTTCAGATCCTTCCAGGGCCTGATTGAATACTGAATTCACACTTCCTACTCAGTCCTTGCACTTTTAAATTTCACAATCTGATTGGTTAAGGAGATACCCTGATGCTTGTCCTGTTCACTCAGATGTCAGGTGCTCTGTTGCCCTTGCTGTATTGTTAGCAGCTTGCACTTTAAGCAACTTTGTAAGCACAAATGTTTAGACGTGGAGGATGCGCGGGCGAGTCTAATGGCAGACACTGTTCGATTGCCTGCTACCGCAAAATCTAGCCTGTTATGTCAGAAACCTGATCTCTGCTGTTTTCAGGAACAGCCATGCACAGTTCGAAGAATCTTTAACTATTGGAGAAAACAGCGGACTTTTAAAGAGGAATTTTAATGGTCTTTGTTGAAGCATAGGTATTGGAATGTCAGGTGAGTTTTACCTTTTCACTGAGTATTCCAGTGGGGCCTCTAGGTCCAGGCAAGCCAACAGGACCCTGCGAAGACACAAAAAAAAATCAAACTTTACACTGTAGATAAATTGTTTAACTATTTAGAGGGAGAAATTAAAATAACAGAGTAAACTAGCAAGAAATATAAAAACATACAGTAAAAGCTTCTATAAATATATAGAAAGGAAGAGAGTAGCTAAAGTAAACGTTGGTCCCTTAGAGGATCAGGCTGTGGAATTAATAATGGGAAACAAAGAAATGGCAGAGACTGTGAACAAGTATTTTGTATCTGTCTTCACAGTAGAAGACACAAAAAGCATCCCAAGAATAGTTGAAAATTAAGAGGCAAAAGGGAGTGAGCAACTTAAAAAAATCACTATCACTAGAGAAAAAGTACTAGAAAAATTAATGAGACTAAAGGCTGACAAGTCCCCTGGGCCTGATGGCCTGCATCCTACGGTCTTAAAAGAAGTGGCTGCAGAGATTGTGGATGTGTTGGTTGTAATCTTCCAAAATACTCGAGGTTCTGGAAAGGCCCCAGCAAATTGGAAAACCGCAAACTTAACATCCCTATTCAAGAAAGGGGCGGGGAGGGGTGGGGAGCAGTGACAGAAAGCAGGAAACTATAGGCCGTTAGCCTGTAATTGGAAAAATGCTAGAATCCAGTATTAAGGAAGTAGTAGCAGGAAATTTAGAAAATAATAAAGCAATCAGGCAGAGTCAACATGGTTTTATGAAAGGGAAATCGTGTTTGACAAATTTATTAGAGTTCTTTGAGGATGTATCAAGCAGGGTTGATAAAGGGGAACCAATAGATGTAGTGTATTAGGATTTCCAAAAGGCATTCGATAAGATACCACATAACAGGTTACTGCACACGATAAGAGCGCATGGTGTTGGGGGTAATATATTAGCCTAGATAGAGGATTGGCTAACTAACAGGAAACAGAGATTTGGGATAAATGGGGCATTTTCAGGTTGGCAAACTGTAACTAGTGGAGTGCCACAGAAATCAGTTCTGGGACATCAACTATTTATGATCTATATTAATGACTTTGATGAAGGGACCAAGTGTATTGTAACCAAATTTGCAAACAATACGAAGATAGATGGGAAAGTAAGTTGTGAGGAAGACAAAAAGTGTCTGCAAAGAGATATAAATAAGTTAAACGAGTGGGCAAAAATTTGGCAGATGGAGTATAATGTGGGAAAATGTGAGATTTTCCACTTTGGCAGGAAGAATAGAAAAGCAGAATACTATTTACATGGAGAAAGACTGCAGAATTGTGTGGTACAGAGGGATGTGGGTGTCCTTGTACGTGAATCACAAAAAGTTAGCATGCAGGTACAGAAAATAATTAGGAATGTTGGCCTTTATTGCAAGGGGGATGGTGTATAAAAGTAGGGAAGTCTTGCTACAACTGTGCAGGGCATTGGTGAGATCACACCGAGAGTATTTAAGGTTAAGGAGGGTGTTGTGAGTACTTCCTTTTTTTTGTTAAATTATGAGAATTTGTTTGTTAAAACGAAAAAGGATTCCATAGATGCTGAAACTTTGTGCTTTTTTAAAAAGAGATCATCAGAAGGTCTTTCGGACTGAGCTTGTAAACAAGTTTATTGGAAGAATCAAGGAGTGCAAAAAACAAGCCCTTACTGTAAGGTACCTATCTTCAGATAATTACCCAGAAGGGTTTTTTTTGACTTGGGAAAAGATGTTTACAAAGAAGTGACAGGCCAAGATTTATAGGAGCCAGGAGGCTTGACTCTTGTAACATTGTTTTCGGTTTCACTTTGGACAATGAGTTGGTGATATGGACAGTGTTAAAAAAACAATTGGAGAAAACTTACGAAGGGAGCAAACCCCAACTTAGTCTGTTCCAGCTCTTTAAGAAGTGCTGAGAAGCAAATGTCAGAAAGTGCCTGAAACCCCTGTTGTTGCATTTTACCTGGAAAGCCTGCCCAAACTGATCTTCAATGTCGCCTGTCAAGAACTGTTCTAGGAAGATCCAAGTGACAGCCGATTACATGTATATGGGACGCCAAGTCAAAACAAAGGATATCTGACATCTTTCTATATCTTCTCTTTTTTCTTTAAGAATTAGCAAGTATTTGGCCAAAGTATGCTTTTTGTCTTTTTTTTGTAATAGAGCTCTAAAGAGTAAATCTCTTTATCTTTTCGGTTAACCGGTGTGTGTTGTGAGTGACTGTGTGTGATGGGCTAAGGTAAAAGAGAACTTTTATATTTCAATCTGTGTTAATGCTTTGCATCGTGACTGGTTAAGACTCATTTTATAATAAACCTATAATTTTGTTGTTTATTAAAGAAACCTGGTAAGTGTATTTTACTCTGGGATAAAAATAGAGTCTATGATTGAGCGTATCGTTAAGTGGGAAAAATATTAAATATATGTTGTGGCCTGTGGAGAAGTGGAACTAGAAAAACAGTGCACTCCGACCACCCTGGTCGTAACAAGAACACAAGAAATAGGAGCAGAAGTAGACCATATGGCCCAGCGAGCCTGCTCCGCCATTCGATACGATCATGGCTGATCTTGGGCTTCAATTCCACTTTCCTGCCTGCTCCCCATATCCCTTGATTCCCTGCGAGACCAAAAATCAATCTATCCCAACCTTAAACGTATTCAATGATGGAGCATCCACAACCCTCTGGGATAGAGAATTCCAAAGATTCACAACCCTTTGAGTGAAGTAATTTTTCCTCATCTCAGTCCTGAATGATTGGCCCCTTATCCTGAGACTGTGTCCCCGTGTTCTAGATTCCCTGACCAGTGGGAACAATCTCTCAGCTTCTACCCTATCAAGCCCTTTCAGAATCTTGTATGTCTCAATTAGATCACCTCTCATTCTTCTAAATTCCAGAGAATATAGGCCCAAGTTACTCAGCCTCTCATCAAAGGACAACCCCCTCATCCCAGGGACCAATTTAGTAAATCTTCGCTGCACTGCTTCCAGTGCAAGTATATCCTTTCTTAAATGTGGAGACCAAAACTGCACACAGTATTCCAGGTGCGGTCTCACTAAAACCCTGTACAATTTTAGTAAGACTTCTTTATCCCTGTACTCCAATCCCCTTGCAATAAAGGCCAACATGCCATTTGCCTTCTTAATAGCCTGCTGCACCTGCATGTTAACTTTGTGCGTTCCTTGTACGAGTACACCCAAATCTCTCGGAACATCAACACTTACCAGTTTCACACCTTTTACAAAATATTCTGCTTTTCTACTTTTACGACCAAAGTGAACAACTTCACACTTCCCTACATTATACTCCATTTGCCATATTGTTGCCCACTCACTTAACCTGTCTATATCTCTTTGCAGCCTCTCTACATCCTCCCCACAGCTTACCTTTCCACCAAGCTTTGTATCATCAGCAAACGTAGCTACATTACTCTCTGCCTCTTCATCCAAGTCATTAATATAGAGTGTAAATAGCTGAGGTCCTAGCACTGATCCTTGCGGCACTCCACTATTCACTGCCTGCCAGCTTGAAAATGCACTATTTATGCCCACTCTCTGCTTCCTGTCTGTTAACCAATCTTATATCCACGCTAATATATTAGCCTCAACACCAAGAGCCCTTATCTTGCCTATTAATCTGTAATGTGGCACCTTATCGAATGCTTTTTGAAAATCCAGGTATACTTGGGATATACTTGCATTGGAAGCAGTTCAGAGGAGGTTCACTAGGCTGATTTTTGGGATGAGGGGATTGTTTTATGAGGAAAGGTTGGGCAGGTTGGGTCTATACTCATTGGAGTTTAGAAGAATGAGAGGTGATCTTATTGAAGCATATAAGATTCTGAGGGGGCTTGACAGGGTAGATGCTGAGAGGATGTTTCCCCTCATGGGGGAATCTAGAACTAGGAGGCACAGTTTCAAATTACAGGGTCTCCCTTTCAAGATGGAGATGAGGAGGAATTTCTTCTCTCAGAGGGTTGTTAATCTTTGAAATTCTCTTCCCCAGAGAGCAGTGGAGGCTGGGTCATTGAATATATTCAAGGCTGAGTTAGACAGATTTTTGATCTACAAGGGAGTCAAGGGTTATGGAGGGGGCAGGCAGGAAAGTTGAATTAAGGCCACAATCAGATCAGCCATGATCTTATTGAATGATGGATCAGGCTTGAGGGGCCGAATGGCCTCCTCCTCCTCCTATTTTGTATGTTATGTTATTTTAAACAGGAACATAGAAATAGGAGGAGGTCATTTGGCCCCTTGATCTTGTTTTGCCATTCAATGTGATCATGGCTGATCTGTATCGCAACCTCATCCTCGGCTCCATATCCCTTATTGCTCTTGTCTAGTAAAAACCTATCAATTTCAGATTTAAAATATTAATTATGCTAACATCTACTGCTTTTGTGGGAGAGAGTTCCACACTTTTACCACCCTTCGTATGAAGCAGTGTTCCCTCACTTCTCTCCTGAATTGCCTGGCTCTGATTTTAAGGTTATAACCCCCTTGCCAGTTAATATACAGTGTGAGTAGAATATTATTCATCTGATCCTGCACTCACATTGGAAACTGCATTCGCACCACTCTCCTCAATCAGGTTACCTTGGTGTAGCTCAGATATGTCTGCAGATCATCAGCACTATTCTATGGTATGAACTTAGGAAACATTTATACACACAAAAGGTGATAGAAGTTTGGAACTCTCTTCCACAAACAGCAGTTGATGCAAGGTCAATTTTTCAGGTTAAATCTGAAATTGATAGATTTTTGTTCACCAAAGATATTAAGGGATATGGGGCAAAGGCGGGTATATGACATTCGGCCGCAGATCAACCATGATCTCATTCATGACGGAACAGGCTCAAGGGGCTAAATGGCCTCCTCCTGTTCCTGTGTTACTATGCCTACCCTCCTGAATGCCAGGTCAACTAAGCAGAGCAAATCTGTTTCTGCGAATGCCAGACGCTAGTTTAAGTCCTAGAGTGCAGTTCGAACCCCCAACTTTCTGACTCGCAGAAGAATCTACTGCTGATCCTAGTCGATAGTTACTGTTGATCTTCATGTTGGGTTATTGGGTTGGTGGCGGTGGTAAACTATCCCACCCACTTGAGTGACGGCCAAATTTTTGTTCAACGGAGTCAGTGTAGGGCACAGTCAGATCCACACCCAAAGTGTTAAAGTCATACAGGGGTGATGTCAGGAAGCACTTCCTCACACAAAGGGTAGTGGAAATCTGGAACTCTCTCCCCTTAAAAAAAACTGTTGAGCCTGGGGGTCAACTGAAATTTGATTTGATTGATAGATTTGTGTTATTAGGGGATACTGAACCGAGGCTGATAAATGGAGTTAGGGTACAGATCAGCCATGATCTAATTGAATAGCGGAATGGGCTAGAGGGGTTGAATGGCCACCTCCTGTCTCTATAGGACTTGCATGGGATTCACGTTAGGTCTGCCCTGATCCAAAAATGTATCTCAGCTACTTAATGCAGCAGTCTGATGTTTAAATTTCTGGATCAATTCTCCCTTGACCTCTCCAAACAAGACTATCTGGGCATGTTTGTGCTATGGACTCACACTCACTGGACTGGGTTGAGGGACTGAGTGTTTTAATCATCGGAAACAAGGTTTTTGTCTGATAGTTCTGGGTTGGAATCAAATCAAGATTATGAGGCAAAAGGCCAGTGCTCTAACCTCACTGAGATACATTTTAGAAAATATTACTCATGGTTTGCCAGACGAAAGGAACACCAAAACCATACTCCCCACGTAAGCCTTTTGTTATATATTAAATCCACAAAAGATTTTAGTAAAACTTTTCGAGTGCGCTGGCCTGTCTGGATGGCATTAACTATGACACATCTCTGTACTATATAATTAGAAAGATCTGTTCATACATGTGGTACTTTGGCACCTGTATGTCATGAGCAACCATGGCTCTTGTTCTGTGGTTTCCCGAAGACAGCTCCTATTGAGTTTAAAGTATTGTGGTGTTTTTTTTAACCCTTTGACTCCAGAATGAAACAAATCACAGAAATAGCAGCAAATTTTCCTCTTCCTGTGCCTGGGGATACTGGGGTTGCCTTTACAATAAGGCCTGCTTACGGCGAACCTATATTTCCCGCCAGAGGGGAGACGATTGGATAATTCCCTGTCAATCAAGCCTGGAGTAAGTGACTGGGTTGATTTTATGCACATCATTTAAAGGTACAGTTTGGATGAAAATGGCTTTCACTCAACTTTCCTCAGCATATAACCAGAAACAGAAATATCTTACAAGGTTGCTAAAGCTTATTAAGCTCTACACAAGGGTAAGAGTGACCCCTCATCACTTTTTAAACTCATTTTGATACCACATTGAGAGATACTCTTTGCAATATCAAGCCAAGTGATGTCAGGTTGGCAGCTGTAAGACTTGCACATTGCTATTCTTTAGGGTCTGATTGGGAGCCAAATCCAGAGTTACAGTATGATTTCTGCGTTGCTGCAAGGTTGAAACAGTTAATACAATCGTACAGCACAGAAGGAGGCCATTCAGCCTATCGTGCCTGTGCTGGCTCTGTGAAAGAGCTATCCAATTAATCCCACTCCCCCTGCACTCTCCACATTGCCTTGCAAATTTTTCCCATCAATTATTTCTCCAATTTCCTTTGGAAGTTACTATTGAATCTGCTTCCAAAGCCGTTTTAGGCAGTGCATTACAGATACCAACTCACTGTATATAAAAAAAAATTCTCCTCGTCTTCCCTCTGGTCCTTTTGCCTATTATCTTAAATCTGTATCCTCTGGTTACTGACCCTCTTACCAGCAGAAACAGTTTCTCCTTATTTACTTTATTAAAATCACAAAAGTTGTAAAAAAACTACCGATAGAATTGACCTGCGTTCAGCTGGTCTCCAAGAGTATGCTCTTACTCTGCATATTGTTCTACTCTCTGGATTCACATCTACAGGAGCAAGGCAATCACTGGCATTCTCAACGTCCAGCTTTTTAACGACAATGCGTCACATGGTAAAACTACTATGCAAATAGGGACTGAAATTACCAATCCAATGTTAAACTTCAGAAAGCTGGTTATGGAAGGATAATGCTGGAGCCTATATTTACTTAGTTTCACATTTATTGTGCAGAATAAAAGGATTACAAACATGTTGCTCCTCACTCAAAACCCTCCTCTAGTCTCAGTGAGTGTCTGCTCAGAGGTGCTCAACTAAGACCCCAACTAATACCCTCCACCTGCATATAATCCAGCCACTGACATACAATTAACAGATTAACAAATTCCCTTCTTTCTTTTACAATACAACTTGGATTAACATGCTCAAAAAACATTTCAAAATAAATCAAACCAAATTCCATATTGGGTACAAGGTATTATGAGACACCCCTCCTCTAGCACTCTTAACAATTTCTTTGTATAAGCATTTCTTTTTGTGAAACAATCAGATAACAGATAACTTGCATCTACCCATTGAAGTTTGGAGATTTCCTTTCTCACCAGCATTTGTTTCAATCCAGCAAAGTCAATACGGAGTCTTTTCTCACTCACACTTTTTGTAGAGTGTACATTGTCCCACAAAGAATGATTATCTACATAATATTCAATGGGTATCCTATCTTCAGAATTTCACCCAAAATATTAGTCAAATGGAATCCCATATCTACTGCCTCCACAAGACCCAGTGTTTCCACAGCTAACGTGCTTTTAACAACCAGTTTTAATTTCTTAGCCTCCCAAGCTTTTTTCCCACAATATTTCCCATTTTCACCCATCAGAAGTGTTATGAAACCAGCTGCACTTGAATACCCATCAGCAAGATTAGCATGTGAGGCATCAATAAAAATTATTAGCTCCATGTTCTTTGGGTTACCTAAGGATGGGAACTTCAGTGCACATTTCTCCAGATTTAGTATTTTTAATGCTTTATTTTGTCTTTAAAATATTCTCAACTTTCGGATGTTTCATCATCGTGCTTAACTCCAGAACATCAAAACTAAGATCAGGCGTAGTCAACCAGTTTAATTGACCAATCAAGCTTTGCAATTGGTCAGTCTCTGCTTTAGATATATCATCATCTTTCTGTGATGACCGAACATGATTAACTGGGATGGGATTAACACTCTAAATAGGATTGCTGATTTAAACTTATTCCAGACTCAGTCTACTTAATATCTAAACCAATATATTTAAAGGCCCCACATGCCTGACTCCCAATCTTAAATTCTGCCCTAATCTTATCAATGACATATTTCTCAAAATCCACAGTACTACACCATAATAAATCATCAATGTGCATCATGAAGGTGTCTGAACGTTTCCCTTTAAGATACCAATAAAACATTGCAGGATCTGCTTTTAGTTGAACACATCCAATTTTCAGCAAAGCAGATCTCACCGAGAAATACCACACACTGGAAGCATCATTAAGGCCACAGACACATTTGCTCAGTTTCCATCATTTTCCCTCTGCATCTGCTGCCTCTTTGAGTGGTTTCAGAAACACTTCTCTGAAAAGTATTACTTGCAGAAATGCGGCTTTTATGTCAATGGATCTACATTTCCATGAATATGTGGCCAAAAGAGCCAAAAAGATTTTCAAGATTACCTTTCCAGCTGTGGGAGAGTCCACTCTAACATCGGTATCACCCAGTCACTCTTCAAAATATCTCGCAGCTAGCCTCACTTTCCATCGGGAAGGACTTTTTCAGTACAAATCCATCTATGTGACAAGGCTGGCTGTCTCCTACCCGGTACCTCAGAATAGAATCCAAACTCTCTCCAACGCTCTAATTCCTTATGTTTTGCTTCTCTTATTAATTTATCCTCAAGTTAGTTGGCCGCTAGTTAGGCCACAGCTGGAGTATGTGTACAGTTCTGGTCAGATTGCACTGGAGACGGTGCAGAGGAGATTCACCAGGATGTTGCCTGGGCTGGAGCATTTCAGCTATGAAGAGAGACTGGATAGGCTAGGGTTTTTTTTCGCTTAGAGCAGAGAAGGCTGAGGGGGGACCTGATTGAGATATACAAAATTATGATGGGCATAGATAGGGTAGATATGGAATAACTTAGCGGAGGGATCAATAACCAGGGGGCATAGATTTAAGGTAGGTGGCAGGAGGTTTAGAGGGGATTTGAGGAAAAAAAGTTTCACCCAGAGGGTGGTTGGAATCTGGAACACACTGCCTGAAGGGCAGGAAGCCTCACAACATTTAAGAAGTATTTAGATGAGCACTTGAAATGCCATCGCATACAAGGCTACGGGCCAAGTGCTGGAAAATGGGATTAGAATAGATAGGCTTGATGGCCGGCGTGAACACGGAGGGCCGAAGGGCCTGTTTCTGTGCTGTATAAATCTATGACTCTAAGTTTATTGGCGGCCACTAAAACCTCATGGTCATGAGGACTTTTGCTTCTGGTTCTATTCCAAGACTGCTCTCTAGCTTTTGTTTCAATGTGGAATCCATCCAAACTACAGCCTCTATTAGCACTGTGATCTCTTTCTGAACTAATTATAGTACCTTCTAGAACGGGAGGACTGCTGCACAGTACAGAAGATGTGATAGAAACCACACCTGTCAAAATGAGACATATTAATTTCGTCATATGGAGCATTATTTTTGAACTGTTACCGGACTTAAAATAACTTGTTTAAAAGGACCACAACAGTGGCTGAAAACATGGCTGCACATCTGCATTCTAAAAGACAGTTGCATGAAGAAGACAATGGGAGTACTCCCTGATACAATTAACCAGATGGGTTTTGTCAATAGTGATGATCAAGAGAAATTGAGAGTCATTGAGTCAGTATTCTACCAGCCTCAAGAGAGAAGACTCCTGCAGCCCTCTGGTACCAGCTAGATACGTGAAAGTGTGCACTGGGCCCCAACAAGAACTGCAAGACTTAACTGTAATCAAAGGCTTTACATCGAATCCCAAAATGAGTAACTGAACTCCATATTACTTCAAACCTCTCCTCTTTAATTCTTTCTCCTCCTCTGATTCTACTGGGGGGTTTATCGCATATGCATGCTAGCGTGGTCCCGTCGCATATTTTTAGTAGTTTTAACTGAATTAAGAGTTTTAAGGTTAATAAACTTACACCTTTCTTTTTTAAATCTAAGAAAACTTGTCTGGCTGATTTTTTTGCCATAACAATTAACGAGCAGTGAGCAAGGATTCACTGAGGGGAAGCTAAAAACACGGTGTTTTAAAACTTAAACCCTGATCCGGACAAACCAGGAATAGGTTTACAGGGGTCCCCTAGACCCTGTCCTCACCTGGTCGTAACAAAGGCAATCTGGAATTCCACCCTAGACCAATTGATAGGGACTATATCCTCCAACCATCTGAAGCGAATTCTTCGCAAGAACCGCCCATGCCAGGGCAGTTGTCAACTTACAGTTTGGCTGGTCAGCTAAGATTTTATGTAACATTTCATCAATCACTGCGTGATTCCTTTCACAAAGCCCATTGCTGAAAGGACTTTCAGTTGCAGTATTCATAACCATAATGTTCATGTTTTCACACCTGTCTCTGAACTCATCACTGGCCAATTCCCCTCCATTAGCAGTCAGAAACTTAGCTGCTGCCCAGCCCAGTCCCTATCAATTTCTCCATAATTTTTTCTATAATCACCCTTTTGTCCTTACTATTTATTATTGTAGAAAGACTAAATCTAGTTGCTAGGTCTATAAAATGTAGAATAAAAATATACTTGTCTTTGTCCCATACATTTAAATCCATGGCAACTACCTTCTTAAAGTCACATGCCAATGGAAGGCTGACAATAGGATGTGGTGGTGTCCTCCGATACATTTTACAAATCTCATACTTTTCACTAATCTCTATTATCCTTGTATACTCTTCATCAATCAAACCTGCATCTTTTAGCAGGGTTTTTAATCTCTGACAATAAGGGTGAGCAAATTGTCTGTGTAACTTTAAAACCATTTGCCTTTTATTGCTCTGTTTCGTAACACCTGACGTCATTAATACTGTTCTAACACTTGACTAGAAACATCAGGTTTGTTAAGGGGAAACGATAATGCCCTGACTGGGTAAACTGCAAATTCACTGACTTCCCAAAAACAATTGCCTTATCATGCTCCATATCAAGTTTCATCTGTGCCTTTTTCATTGAAGGTTTACTCAACAGTAAAGGTATCTCACTGGAGACTACATCAGTACTAATAAAATGGCTTACTGCAGCTATTTTTACATGGAATTACTACTCTCTTCAATGACTTCAATGTGTTGTCATCCCCAAACTACTTTTATACTCATTAGCCTTGTGTCGATCCTCACCATTGAGTGAATCTGGATAACACAGTAACCAATCAGTTCCACATACTGTTGACGTACAAGCACTATCCAGTACAGCACAGTTGAAAGAATCTGCAACTAATTCAACATTGGACTAAAACTCCTTGTGACTAGTACAACTCATTCAAGATCGATCAGTATCTTCCTCTTCTGCCTGAGAATTCTCTGAGTCGTGTGTTATTTTGAGGACTCTGCTTAGGGCAGTTCATTGCATAATGATACTTTGAGTCACATCTGAAGCATCTATTAACTGTTCCTTGAGCATTCCTGGGATTCATTCACCTATGATTGCTGTTCCAAGTCTGTCTTCCACTGTAATAGTCAGACTTGCTAAAGATGCTTTTATTCTCATTCCTCCTGTCTTTAACTCTTCCATTGTACTGAGGCCTGCTTCCAGTACCTGGATTATTTCTAAATCTTGTAAACATTGAGTCCTCCATTCTTTGTGTCACTGCAGAGTGCCCCACTTGTTCTACCAAGACTGTGGGAAATGACTGGTTCCCCAGGAATTTTTTTAAGGTGACTGATATCTGATCCAACAAGGAGTCTTTGTCCAAGAACCGAACCCCAGTTAGAAGCAGGAGGTTGTCCATATGTGACACCTAGCACAATCTAGCAATTTAAAACCTAGCACTGAACCCGGGATCTCCAAGTTGAATTTCCTCAATCTTCTATACACTCTGTTAAAGTCCATGATATATTCCTCCATTGAATAACCATCTGTTTTCCAAAATTTATCAAAGTCTGACCATGCCTCATAAGCATTCAATAGGTCATCTTTCTTGTAAATTTCATCCAAGAATTCTAACAGAAGATCCAACCCTTTATGAGAATCCAGCTGATGAGAATCCAGCTGATGAGCATCCAATTCGCAAAACACTTTACTTCAGATTTTACTTTTGGTAGGAAATGACAATGCCAAGGCCATACCTTGTTTCCTCTTTGGTAGAGATGTAACCCATGTCCACATATCCACTTCATTGTTCCAATGGTCATATAGTTTAGACTCCGTGAATACCGGAGGGTAATCATACCCTAACAATTTACACTTGCTTTCTGCCATATTTTCCACAATAGTCCTTGAGATTTTGGTTTTCTATCCAAAATAAAATTCCTAGTTTCCAACCTCCAGCTTTAGGCAACCATCCTCTGCTACCATGTTAAACTTCAGAAAGCTTGTTATGGAAGGATAATGCTGGAGCCTATATTTACTCAGTTTCACATTTATTGTGCAGAATAAAAGGATTACAAACATGTAGCTCGTCACTCAAAACCCTCCTCTGGTCTCAGTGAGTGTCTGCTTATAAGTGCTCAACTAAGACCCCAATTAACTCCCTTCACCTGCATATAATCAAACCATTGATATACAATTAACAGATTAACATCCAACAGTGTGTAAAATTCTGACGTGATAGGGAACCCTTCCAGGAGTAAGTCTACAGAATAACGGCAACCTCTACAAAGTGCATTTGCAAACAAATTGTCTGTTGGGGAACCTTTTAAAATGCAAAGGTGTTTCCACTTGTGGTGGGGGGGAGACCAAAATCAGGGGCCATAACTATAAGATAGTCACTACTAAATCCAATAGGGAATTCAGGAGAAACTTCTTTACCCAGAGAGTGGTGAGAATGTGGAACAGGGAGTGGTTGAGGTGAACGGTACAGAAACATTTAAGGGGAAGCTAGACGAGCATATGAGTGAGAAGGGACTAGAGAGCGATAATGGTAGAGTTAGATGAGGAAGGATGGGAGGAAGCTCGAAAGGAGCATAAATGCCAGTATGGACTGGTTAGGCCGAATGGCCTGTTTCTGTGCTGTGGATTCTATGTAATTCTATGTGACAGAAGTTGCAACATGTCATTTGGCCCAACTAACCCCTGTCGAGTCATACTTATCCACCCTATTTTAGTATTAGCAAAAGTCTAAGAAAAGTTTCTTAACATTACTAATTTAATTGCCAACTAACCACTTGTGTGTATGGATATAGCAACATTTCCAGACAGCTCATTTTATTCTCCTTGGGATAATTTGAGGTGTGCAATTGGTATCTACAGGACCACTGGGCCACACCGATCCCAAATGATGCAGCGAAAGAACTATTATCATTGGTAATTTGAAATTTACCGACGCTTGGTGTTATGTAATGAAAAACCTAAATCTAATCCTGGGTCTCTCTGCACTGCTCCTGCTAAAACTTCCTAGTTGTCGACAATCAACTGAATTTGGAAAAGAATCACATTTACCTGTTCTCCAATCTTCCCAATGTTTCCCATGTCTCCTTGCTCCCCCTGCATGATCAGAATAAGGATACAAAATAAATTATTAACAATGTAAAATGTTTCGCTGATTTTGGAAGAAATAATTCTTACCAGCTGTAATTGGAACAGCACTGGTGTATTTCTGGCTGGAAACTGTAGTGTAAGTGTCAGGTGTAAAGAATTCTCTTACAATGAAATAACATAGCAATTACCTTAATGCCTTCTAGTCCAAGCACACCGGGATATCCCTTTCGACCTGGTCTTCCCTAGAACAAAGTGAATCATCACACACAGAGGTAAACAAGAATATTTCAATGGCCACACATAATTACATAGAATTTACAGCATAGGAACATAGGAACAGGAGAAGGCCATTCAGCCCTTCAAACCTCTTCTGTCATTCATTATTTACAAGAATGTTGCCAGGGCTTGAAAATTGCAGTTATGAGAAAAGATTGGATAGGCTAGGGTTGTTTTCCTTAGAACAGAGAAGGCTGAGGGGTGACTTAATTGAGGTGTACCAAATCATGATGGGCCTAGATAGAGTAGACAGGAAGGACCTGTTTCCCCTAGTGGAGAGGTCAATTACCAGGGGGCACAAATTTAAGGTGATTGGTCGAAGGATTAGAGGGGACATGAGGAAAAACATTTACACCCAGAGGGTGGTGGGTGTCTGGAATTCACTGCCAGGAACGGTGGTGGAGGCAGAAACCCTCAACTCATTTAAAAGGTACCTGGACCTACACCTGAAGTGCTGTAACCTGCAAGGCTACAGACCAGGTGCTGGAAGGTGGGATTAAATTAGGCGGCTAAGTTTCTCAGCCATCGCCAACAAAGTCATAGAGTTATACAGCACAGAAACAGGCCCTTCGGCCTACCGTGTCAGTGCCGGCCATCAAGCACCTATCTATTCTAATCCCATGGGCTGAATGGCTTCTTTCTGTGCTGTAACTTTTCTATGGTTCTATGGTTCACTCCATGTCCCTTTATATGCTTGTCTAGCAAAAAAATCTATCCACTGCTTTTTGAGAGAGTTCCACACTTCATCCACCATTTGTGTGAAGAAGTGTTTCCTAATTTCTCTCCTGAAGGGCCTGGCTCTGATTTTAAGGTTATGTCCCTTTGCCCTCGACTCCCCCCACCAACAGAGTGTCTCTCTACCTACCCAATCTATTCCTTCCAAAATCCTACAAACCACAATCAAATCACCCCTTAACCTTCTATATTCCGAGCCATTCACCCAACTGGGCTGTGCTGGTGCTTATGCTCCACATGAGCATCCTCCCATCTTACTCCATCTCATGCCATCAGCATATCCTTCTATTCCTTTCTCCCTCATGTGTTTATCTAGCTTCCCTTAAAAGGCATTGATGCTATTTGCCTCAGCTACTGCTTGTGGTACATATATTTTATACCTATAGTTCTGTAACTACTTGGAAATGTATTACATTAAACAAAGTTAGGTTAATAGGGCTGTTAAGAAGGCATATGGTGTGTTAGCTTTTAATAGTCGGGGGATCGAGTTTCGGAGCCACGAGGTCATGCTGCAGCTGTACAAAACTCTGGTGAGACCGCACCTGGAGTATTGCGTGCAGTTCTGGTCACCGCATTATAGGAAGGATGTGGAAGCTTTGGAAAGGGTGCAGTGGAGATTTACTAGGATGTTGCCTGGTATGGAGGGAAGGTCTTACGAGGAAAGGCTGAGGGACTTGGGGTTGTTTTCGTTAGAGAGAAGGAGGAGGAGAGGTGACTTAATAGAGACATACAAGATAATCAGAGGGTTAGATAGGGTGGATAGTGAGAGTCTTTTTACTCGGATGGTGATGGCAAACACGAGGGGACATAGCTTTAAGTTGAGGGGTGAAAGATATAGGACAGATGTCAGAGGTAGTTTCTTTACTCAGAGAGTAGTAGGGGCGTGGAACGCCCTGCCTGCAGCAGTAGTAGACTCGCCAACTTTAAGGGCATTTAAGTGGTCATTGGATAGTTCTAATGTTCTAATTCTAATTCTAAAGTGATAGTCTACATTAGATTTAATTTCATACTGCTACTCGGAAATCTATAGCACTGGCATCTTGAAATGAATGGCAGGTTAAAAACACAACACAAGAATATGCAACATCTGCCCTGCAATTACATGCCAGTCACAGCTGACATCTCAGCTTTCATCCCAATGAGGCAGAACAACATGCTTCATTTGAAAGCTCGCTTATTGATACTATTTACACAGTTTTAAATTGGATGATTATCTTGGCAGTTTTCGCTTTCAAGCTACATGCCAATACTGGTTGCAACCCATCAAACTGCCCCATATGAGTGACGCAGGTAGGTGAAGGAGATCTTGCCAAAAATGTCAACCAAGAGGCATAAACTTTTACAATATTGAAGAGAAACATAAACCTTTCTCCTTGCCGGTTACAATAGTTTTCATAAACTTATTGTAGCTAAAAACTGCGGGCACATATTATAGCAACATACAGACTTCAATAAAAGATCTCTATCTCTCTGATTCATCAAATAGGTTTTCTGCAAAAAAGTCAGAAAAAATGCCCCATTATTGCTAAAAGGAAATCTGCCTTTTACATGTGATTACTTACACATGAATTCAGTACAAACAGTGCCGGTGTAATGGTGCACAGTATGACATATTTGTCCTGCACAAGTTTTTACTTAGAGGATTAACAATGCAGAATTTCTGCGGCACGTGCCATTACATAGTGATACTAAGAGACATTTGCTTACAATTTGGGAGGAATATTGCAATTGTAAGGTTTAAATCTTACCAGTGGTCCGTGGCTTCCTGGAGGTCCCAATGGCCCTTCATCCCCCTACGGAAAATGGATAAATTTGCAAATATGTTAGAGATTATAGTGTCTGCAATCATAAATATGTACAACAGACATTAGAATAAAATGTCTTGGCCTAAATCTTGCTGGAACAATAAAGGCAAGTTTATAATACGCATATTTATTATTACACAAACTGGCCATCGAGTTCAAGGGATGAAGACAGAAGCCGTGAGTTGCGAATCTACAGCACTTGCTGGTCAATTTAATCCGTTAGCTTTGCACAAATGGGCTCTCGCCCTTAGCCTCCCCGTTAGTTTTGAATACTTGCTGGATTTGCGCATTAATTAACCAGGCAATTATTAATGTAACATCAATCAACTTCTCTGGCCCAGAAAGTGAACAATTTAAAATGTTGAGTCTCATTCGTACAGGTAGCAAATTATTGTTCGAGATTTTTTGTTACTTTTTCATTGTCCTTTTTTCTCTCTTAATCCAATCTTTCCCTCTCTTTTTCTCTTACTGTACCCAATTTGATTCTAATTCATCCTATTTCCTTCTCCACCGTTGCTGTTTCTTTCTCAATCCTTAAATATCATTGGTTAAGAGGATAGATGATTGGCCCTGTCATTCATGAAGTCCCAGATACCCATTCCCAGATGCGTCGTTAACAGCTCACACGTCCATTAAGTTATTACAGCAAAACATTTTTGAGCTGAAGGGTGAGGGAAACGTCCAACTAACATGGCATACTGTGAGATGCCCCACTGCGGCAAGATTTGGCCTGTTCTTTTCATTTTGTTCTTCTTTTCCTGACGGCACTGACTGTTGCTGGCATATGTTTCCATTGGTGCTTGTATGCCCTATGGCATCTCACAGAGCTGGCTGTTTTCCACATGTGCTTGTAGTACAAATGTCAGCATTGTATTTGACCATGAAGGATATGTCAACCAAGTCTGATTCTCTTCTCACCCAATGTCTACGTGCAGGTAGGAACAGGATGAGCCCATTCAATTAGATCATAGCTAATCTGTATCTTAACTCCATCTACCTGTCTTGGTTCTGTAATCCTTAATACCCTTATCCAACAAAAATCTATCAATCATAGTCTTGAAATTTCTAATTGACCCCCAGCCTCAACAGCTTTTTGGGGGAGAGAGTTCCAGATTTACACCCCTCTGTGTGAAGAAGTGCTTCCTGACATCACCCCTGAATGGCCTGGCTCTAATTTTAAGGCTATGCCTTCTTGCTATGGACTCTCTCACCAGCGGACATTTTCATCGAGATGAGAAGGTTAGGATCCTGGCTGATATTTCCCTTCGTTAACCCAGGAATGCTAAGGACAATGCTCGAAGCCCAACTGCTGAAATCAGAGCCATTTGGTCTCAATTAATTCCATCAACTGGGTAGTAGGTGTCACCTTTGGCTCAACGCTGGCACTCTCACCTGTGAATCAGAAGGGTGTAAGTTTAAGTCCTGATTCAGGGACTCGAGCACTAAGGTCAAGGCTGATACTCCAGTGCAGTACTGAGGGAGTGCTGCACTGTTGGCAATGCTGTCTTTCAGATGTGATGTTAAACTGAGGCCCTGTCTGCCCTCTCAGCGGGATGTGAAAGATCCCATGGCACTATTTGGAAGAGCAGAGGAGATGTCCTGGGTCTCCTGGCCAATATTTATCCCTCAATCAACATCACTAAAGCCCATAACTGCCATTTTGTGGGAGCTTGCTATGCGCAAGTTGACTGCCATGTTTGCTACATTACAGCAGTAACTACAGTTCAAAAGTAATTTTACTGGTTGCTTTGGGATGTGCTGAGGCCATGAAAGGTGCTATATAAATGCAAGTCTTTCTTTGAATAACAGATTTAATGAGGCACACCAGGAAAGGCCTTGATGTCAACATGAACTGTTCAATACATGTGACAATTTGGACTTGTGAGAAAAGTCAGATGTTGGTTGTATAGTTTGGGAGATTAACGTGTTACCGATCACCCTCGGTGGGCTCCTTCTTGCCTACCTCTTGTCCCTTTGGCCCATGTGGTCCCACCGGTCCTCTCTCGCCAAGAGATCCCTAAACAGTTCCACACGCAGACACACACAAAAAAAATAACAATTATAAAAAAAAACTGCATAAGGGTTAGCAAAAGGAAAACTTTATTCAAAAGGACAGAAATCTAAAAGAAAATGCATTTTCCTTCATACGAGTAATTTTAGGAGGAAAGCATTTTGCGCCTGTGGGTTGCAAAATAACACAGAACATACCCTAAAAGACTAACACGATTAAACTGAAAACCAAAACAAAGAGGTTCTGTGACAGAGATACTGCTAATATGGAGCAGCCTCAACGTTACGGATTGAGTTTTTTATGACTCCAGATACTTTTCCTTTTCAATGCCTATGTGTAAAATTGGAATATTCCCTCCTTGAATAATAAGGGGTCATTTGAGGTGAAAGTGGGTTGTTGAGGTTCTGCCTTGCCAAGGGTTACCAACTCTGGTTGGACGGATTCCTGGAAGTCTCATCACATGATCTCTTACCTCCAACTGCTCCAGCCCCACACTCCCCGCCACTCCCATTGGTCGTCCATCCTCGTGATGCCCAGCAACCACCTGCCCCTCAACCCCCGCACTGCCCCTCCCCTTACATCAAGTGTAGAGCAAACAGACTCTTTGGGTTGAATCTTCACCCTCAAAAATGGGTAGGGTTGGGGTCAGTTGAGGTGTTAAAGCTTTACAAATCTGAACCCTGAACCACACCCCTTCCATTAATGGAGGCAAAATAGGTGGGCAGGCAGCCAATCCGCTCTCAGGAGGCTTGTTGGCCAATTAAGTATTTTAATGAAGCCGGCAGCCTCAAATTCCTTGGCCTTCTGGCTCATTTCTTCATCCAACCGCTGCTGGTTGGACACCCCAGATAATGGAGGATGACTGCACCAGATCCACTGGGAGCGCAGGAGGGATGGGCAGATGCTCAGGGGTGGGATCCCCTATCGGTACACAGTCTGCGGGAAGGTCTGCATCCCTGGGGTCTCCCCACCTTTATTCTGCCACATTCCAGTTCCGATTAGCCAGATTTCCGCTCCCCCTCTGCAATTCTGCTTTCACCATTCCCACCTCAGTAGGACCCATCTCTTCTTCCTTTACTTACCCCATTATCACCCCCTATGGCTTTGCACCATTATCCCTCTTGTCAGTCAATCACTGCTGTGTTCTACTCTACCACAAACAAGGCTCTTTAGTTCTTGTCCTGCCTCTGCAGTTGTTTAGAAACCTGTTCATCCCTACACCTTCCAGTTCTGGTCAAAGGTCACAGACCTGAAAGGTTAAATCTGTTTCTCTCTCCACTGATGAGTATTTCCAGCACTTTCTGTTTTTATTGAAAAACGGATTAGATTTTAAAAAAAATCAACCTACCTTTGGGCCCTCTGGTCCGTTAGGGCCTGGTAAACCAATGTCTCCTGGAAAACCCTATAACAAATACAAAAATAAAGATCAAGTTTGCTATTAAGATCAATAAAAAATATAGTCTGTTTTAACATGTATTCTGCACTTAATTGAACTTAGGTAAAGTTCTCACCAGAATGATACTGGAGCTTAAAGGGTTAATCCAAGAGGCCAAATTACACAGACTAGGCTTGTATTCCCTTAAATGTAGAAGATTATGGGGTGATCTGATTGAGGTGTTTAAGATGATTCAAGGATTTGATCGGGTCGATAGAGAGAAACTATTTCCTGCGGTGGTGGGAATCCAGAACAAGGGGGCAGAACCTTAAACATAGAGCCAGGCTGTTCAGGGGGTGATGTCAGGAAGCACTTCTTCACACAAAGGGGAGTGGAAATCTGGAACTCTCTCCCCCAAAAAGACCGTAGATGTTGGGAGTCAATTGAAAATTTCAAAACTGAGATTAAAAGATTTGTTTAATGGAACCAAGGTGAGTACATGAAGTTAAGTTACAGATCAGCCCTGATTTATTTAAATGACAGACTAGACTGGAGGGGCTAAATGGCTAGCTCCTATATTTTCAGAAAAAATGTTGCTACAACTAAATGAGTTATCGAAGGTAATCTAAACAACCACTGCAGCCAGGTGTTGTGTTCTGCTGCAACTGCAGTCACCCTAATCCAAGACATGAATGCACAGGCTCATCCAGGGCACTCCTATGACACACGCAATACTGTTCAAAAGCAATCTATTGATTGCACTTCAACTGATTTGACTCAACCCTTGTGTTAACCTGCAAATAAAAAAGGAACTCCTCGCACAAAGAAACAGTCTAACCAGCCTCGATGTAAATGCAGCATTTTTCCAGTTCCAATTTGGAAGAACCTTGGGAAGATGTTGTTTAAATTATCAAAAGATCTGGAACCATTTGAGAAAGATCTGGAAGTGTTTAAATTCCAAATTTTCTTTTTAAAAAGCAACATAAACACAATGGCACACATGTGCGTGAAATATCTGAAACAAAATTATTTCCCAACACTATTCACAAATGTTTTCCTTTTCTTTTAACCTTATGGATATGTTTAATGTTTAATCATGCCCATGTGATTCTCTGTGCAACATAAAATAGTTTAAAGTCATAGAATCATTTATTTATTTAGAGATACAGCACTGAAACAGGCCCTTCGGCCCTCTGAGTCTGTGCCGACCAACAACCACCCATTTATACTAACCCTACAGTAATCCCATATTCCCTACCACCTACCTACACTAGGGGCAATTTACAACGGCCAATTTACCTATCAACCTGCAAGTCTTTGGCTGTGGGAAGAAACCGGAGCACCCGGTGAAAACCCACACGGTTACAGGGAGAACTTGCAAACTCCGCACAGGCAGTACCCAGAATCGAACCCGGGTCCCTGGAGCCGTGAGGCTGCGGTGCTAACCACTGCGGCACTGTGCTGCCCAGGAGGCCATTCAGCCCATTCTGCTTGTGCCAGCTTTTCAAAAGAGCTATCCAACTAGTCCCACTTGTCCTGGTTTTCCGCCAACCTTCCCCATAGTCCGTCAAATTATTCTCTTCCAAGTACTTATCCAATCACTTTTCAAAAGTAACGCAAATTATAATAACTTGACTAAACTAACTGTGCAACGATTGTCAATGTGTTCAAATACATCATGTAGAACTTTGAGCTGTGGGCATGGGAATCTTCCATGGGGACAAAGTGTTTCTCCGGCCCTCAGCTCACTCAGCATAAACCTGCAGGGAGAAGTGATTGTGGGTGTCTGTTTTTGAGAAATTTGTCAATGTTTTCATTCTGATTCCCTCTTCTTGTTTCACTCCTATTTGCATACTACCATGCAGAAGACTAATCTCAGGTACATCTCCAATACCAAAGTTAGATGCAAATATTATGGTCACTGTACTTCAAAGGGATTCAATGTAGGTGAACTGCTGTGACATATTTCTGAGAGATGTGATCAGACATGCAAATCTCTTTTAATCTTCCTTTGTAGAATTATGAATCTGGTTTTATACCATTTTAGATTCATTGCACTCTTTCTGTGTCTTTCTACTGTAAGTAGTTCCCTACCCTACAGAAATCTCAACACAGTCTGTAATTTTGCACCAGTTTTTAATTCAAATTGTGCTCTTTGCTCAATAACATGGAGGAAATGTCGAAATTAGTGCAAGGTGCCTGTCTTGGTTTCTAAAACAGCATTTGATCAATACTAATGATTGGGTAAGATTTCATCATGAGGGATTAGAGATCAGATATTGTGCTGGAAAATGGTTTCATTCTCATAGTGGAAGATTATCTTCAATGGGAGTAGAGCAGCTGGCGACAATGTCAAGGAAAGAGAGCTGGGCTGGTAATGCCTCGATTTTGAAATTCTCATCCTTCTTTTCAAATTCTTCCATGGTCTTATCCTCCCCTCACTATCTCTGTGACCTCCTCCAGCCCTATAACCCTCCAACATCCCTGCACTCCTCTAATTTTAGCTTCTTGCACATCCCTGATTTTAATCGCTCCACCATTGGCGGCCGTGCCTGCAGCTGTCTGGTCCCTAAGCTCTGGAACTCCCTCCCTAAACCTCTCTGCCTCTCCCTCCCCCTCCAGGTGGTCCGCGGGCTGTTCCAAAGTGCAAGTCACTGACTTGCAAGGCCACATCCGAGGCCATATGAGAGAACAGGTCAGAACCCTCATCCCCACCACTCGTGTGAGGTCATACAACCAGACCAGCTCATCATAAGCATGAGCAACAACAATGTCATTTTAGAAGAAAGAATTTTGTTACTGTTAATTTTATTGGATTAATAAGAGAAGCAAGATAAATATTAGCTTCTCAGAATCAGATTATTGTGATGATTTTATAACATATTAGAATGTTTCAACTAAATATTTTGTCTTGTATTAATGTTTATGAAATGAAAATGTCTATACTTTTGTTTCTGACATGAATTAATAATTTACTTATGATATTTAATATCAAAGCATTAATGCACATATCATATTTAGTAGTGAAAAAGCAGTAAAATATTTATAGTTTCCATTGTTACCTCCGAGGCGGTGGAATGCACTGTCTTTTCTAGTTCCACTTCTCGTCTGGTCACAACATATATTTAAATGCTTACCCAGTTACTGATACGGTCAATCATATACTCTACTCTTTATCCCAGAATAAAATACACCAACCAGGTTTCTTTAATAAACAACAAAATTAACAGTTTATTATAAAGCAAGGCTTATCCAGTAACGAAGCAAAGCATTATAACACATAGATAGAAATATGGACGTTCCCTTTTTAAATAACCACATGCACACATTCACACACACACTCTGAAAAGAAAAGAAATTCTCTCTGCAGAGGTCTTTTACAAAAAGGACAAAAAAATACACTTTGGCTAAATACTTGCTAATTCTTGAAGGAAAAAAGGATGAGATATGTTGTGTCCTAAAAATGTTACACAGTCCAGCTTCCGAGTACACGTAGATGGGTCACTGGGATCTTTTCTGAAGCAGTTCGTTCTGGAGATGTCGAGACTTAGTCTGATAGGCTTTCCAGGAGAAATGTGGCATCAGGGTTTTAGCTCCCATCCTTTGGAATAGCAGGGCTTTTCCAAAGAGGTGGAGAAGAGATGAGTTGGGTGTTTTTTCTCTTGGCAGGCTTATCCCAACTGCTTTCAACAACAGTTCACATCACAACTGAACTGAAAACAATATCCAAACCCCCAAACAGAAAATCAACCTCCAGACCTCCATAAACCTTGACATGTGCCTTCTCTGTAAACATCTCCCCTTAGTCCAAGGTTCGTGTTGTTTATTTATCTTAAGGCAGGTGATCTCCAGTTGACTTTGTTTTTAGCGCTCCTTGACTCTTCCAGTAATTGTTTTCACTGTCAAGTGTCCTTTCAATAACCCCTTTGAAAAAAACAAAGTCCAGAATTTCTTCAGACTTCCAAATTAATCCATTTCCACAATTTAAATATGAGTCCTTAAAAACATATTTAAAAAAAAATAGAAGCACTCACATAACACCATATGCGTATACGCTACAGCAAGTCAGGTGTATGATGTCATCGAGCGAGGAGTCTGGCCTGTTCTCTCATATGACCTTTCCAGGGCTTGGACCATGTATCTGAGCATGCTTGCAGCACTGACGCTTCCAGTCAGCCGTGTTAAACTGCTTAGTCTATGTTTTGCTTTTCACTGTTCTTCAACAGTTGTAAAGTTTTGCGCAAATTGTGTGCTTTGATTGCTATCGTCTGAGGAAGAAACTGATGGAAAGCTATTTGAAGACTTAAAAGTGCATCTACAGGGCCTCCACGAGCAGTGTGGGAAATATTTCCGAGAGCCAGAGTCAGGATTTGAGTGGATCAGAAATTCATTCGCAAACATGGCCACATTGAAGAGATCAATGTCAAGCTTCGATCAAAAGAGGTGGGCAATCCTGTGGAACTTGCATCGGACAGGTTACCGAAGCTGGTATTCGGCGAGAAAGCTTTGATAGACTTTTGGCACCACTTAGGGTCCGAGAAACCTGGACTCGCCAAGACAGCTCTGCAGAACCTGCTGACATTCTCAACAATGTACAACTGCGAGATTAGATTTTCAACACTTGTGAGCTGAAAGCAGACAGGGGGAACTGGCTGAATGCGGAGCCCGACATGAGACTGAAGCTCTTCAGCTTGGATTCAGACATCATCTCATTGGTGTCCCATCAAAATCAGCGCTGCTCTTCCCATTAATTCTGATTAGTTTTTTTACGGTGGCAGCAGAAGGGGGTGTGGTAGGACCTGTAGGTGGTCCATGGGGTCTTTTGTCCTGCCTAAGTGGTCCGCAGACAAAAAGTTTGAGAACCACTGTCTTATATTTATGGTCCATAGTTCTTACTTCCCTCACAAGTCTACCTCTACATCTACTGTATCAAACCCTTCATAATCCTAATAGCCTCTATGAGGTCACCCCCTCAGCCTTCTCTTTTCTAGGGAAAAGAGCACCAGTCTGTTCAGTCTTTCCTGATTGTTATAACATCGCAGGTCTGGTATCTTACTAGCAAACCTTTTTTGCACCAAGTCGAATGGACGGAGTTAAGATACAGATGAGACATGATCTAACTGATTAACAGAACAGACTTGATGGGCTGAATGGCCTGCTCCTGTTCCTGTGTTTCTAAGCACATTATGTTTTTTTTTCAATTCATTCACATGTGAGCATCATTGGTAAGGCCAGCGTTTATTGCCCATCCCTAATTGCCCTTGAACAGGTAATGGTGAGTTACCTTCTTGAATACAACTGAGTGGCTTGCAAGGCCATTTCAGAGGGCATGTAAGAGTCGACCACATTGCTGTGGGTCTGGAGTCACATGTAGGTCAGACCAGGTAAGGACGGCAAATTTTCTTCTCTAAAGGACGTTATTGAACCAGATGGGTTTTTACAACAGTCTGGTGATTTCATGATTACCATTACTGATACGAGCTGTTTATTCCAGGTTTTATTTAATTAATTTAAATTCCCCAGCTACTGTGCTGGGATTTGAACTCATGTCTCCAGACCATTAGTCCAGGCCTCTGGATCACTAGTCCAGTAACAGAACTACTATGCTACTGTACTCACAAATTGGTTACACACTAATGTCAAAAATGTTTGACAGTGTATTCATTATCTGCCAGTATGTGGCTATTACCAACTCCTGCATATCATGAAGGCTATTAAACTTGAGATCCAATTTTAGCTTTAGAAATCTGAACTTCAAAGAAGCTTAGACTTTCCTAACAGCTCATTCCTGCCTTCTTTAAACCTCATTCCAGGAAAAGACAAGATTCACATATGAGTTAATTCAGTCTGTTGTTAATAAACAATTAAGATATTGCATCGCTGGAATGCATTCAAATAATTTTAAGAAGGCGGGTTTGGCATAAATAAATGTCGAGTCTTGCGTATAAATCTGGAGATGACAGACTTTGACGTACATCTGCAACCAATTTCTTTTAAAAAATCCACATTACCAATTCGAGGCATTGACTGTTCTTTGCACTTATTCTGAGAATTTCTGAAAGTCCTGAACATGGTTCCTTATGTATTTAAGGTTTGATGAAGAGTAGTGTGTTGGCACGTGCCACTCTTCCTCTGCAATAGACAGGTTGGTTAGAGACTCCAGAAGTCAATAATTAAATTAAACTGAATCCTAATGACTGAATTCCGTTGCTATACTGTGATATTCTGGTATTTTAGCTGTTTTGAGAATTAATCATTTTTCCATGAAAGCACCAAGTCCATCATCTTGACACTAGTTTTCCAGTTTTGAGCACTTGTTAATTCATTGATTACTGACTAATGCATATTAATGGCCTCTTCATTCATTTATGGGATGTTGGCATCATTGGCAAGGCCAGCATTTGTTGCACATCATTAATTGCCTTGTGAAGGTGGTGGTGAGCTGCCTTCTTGAACATGTAGTGTAGGTATACCACAGTGCTGATTGGAAGGGAATTTCATAATTTTGACCCAGTGACAGTGAAGGAACGGTGATATAGTTCTAAGTCAGGATGGTTTGCGGCTTGGAGGGGAACTTGCAAGTGGTGGTGTTCCCATGCATTTGTTGCCCTTGTCCTTCTAGGTGGTAGAGGTCATGAGTTTGGAAGGTGCTGATGACGGAGCCTTGGTGAGTTGCTTCAATGCATCTTGTAGATGGCACACATTGTTGCGTGATTGCCTTTAAGAGTGATGTCCGTTTAAGAACTTAGTATGCTAATGAGCTGAGTACCAAGATGCAGTCATGTGAGTCTCACTCTGTAACTGTAATACCAAGAGACAAGTCATGGAAATATATAGCTCTGCACTGTATACACTTGTTAGCTGTTAATAAACCTGTTTGAGAACTTCAATCAATGGAATTCCATGCATCTCAGTTATGTTGCATCAAACAACATGCTTCTCATTATACACACTGTTGCCATTGTGCTTTGGTGGTGAAGGGACTGAATGTTTAAGGTGGTGGATGGGAGGCTGCTCAAGTGGGCTGCTTGGTCCTTTTTAAAATTTGTTTCATGGGATGTGGGCGTCACTGGCCAGGCCAGCATTTATTGCCCATCCCTAATTGCCCTTGAGAAGGTGGTGGTGAGCTGTCTTCTTGAACCGCTGCAGTCCATGTGGAGTAGGTACACCATTGCTGTTCGGAAGGGAGTTCCAGGATTTTGACCCAGTGACAGTGAAGAAACGGTGATATAGTTCCAAGTCAGGATGGTGTGTGACTTGGAGGGGAACTTGCAGGTGGTGGTGTTCCCATGCATTTGCTGCCCTTGTCCTTCAAGGTGGTAGAGGTCGCAGGTTTGGAAGGTGCTGTCTGAGTAGCCTTGGTGCATTGCTGTAGTGCATCTTGTAGATGGTACACACTGCTGCCACTGTGCGTCGGAGGTGGAGGGAGTGAATGTTTGTGGATGGGGTGCCAATCAAGTGGGCTGCTTTGTCCTGGATGGTGTCGAGCTTCTTGAGTGTTGTTGGAGCTGCACCCATCCAGGCAAGTGGAGAATATTCCATCACACTCCTGACTTGTGCCTTGTAGATGGTGGACAGGCTTTGGGAAGTCAGCAGATGAGTTACTTGCCATAGGATTCCCAGCCTCTGACCTGCTCTTGTAGCCACGGTATTTATATGGCTACTCCAGTTCAGTTTCTGGTCAATGGAAACCCCCAGGATGTTGATGGTGGGGGGGTGCAGTGATCGTAATGCTGTTGAATGTCAAGGGGAGATGGTTAGAAGACGTCTCGCCTTCACGTTGAGGATACCCTCCATCGTGTTGTGTGGCACTACCACCGTGCTAAATGGGATAGATTGCAAACAGATCTAGCAATGCAAAACTGGACATCCGTGAGGCGCTGTGGGCCATCAGCAGCAGCAGAATTGTATTCAACCACAATCTGTAACCTCATGGCCTGGCATATCCCCCACTCTACCATTACCATCAAGCTGGGAGGCCAGGAGCAGCACCAGGCATACCTCAAAATGAGGTGTCAACCTGGTGAAGCTACAACACAGGACTACTAGCTATTTTAGGAGTGAATCACATTGCTGTGGGTCTTGAGTCACATCTAGGACATTAGTGAACCAGATGGGTTTTTGCACCAATCGACAATGGTTTCATGACTATCATTTTAATTCTAGATTTTGTTTTATTAATTGAATTCAAATTTCACCTTCTGCTGTGGTGGGATTTGAACCCATGTCCCCAGGGCACTATCCTGGGTCTCTGGGTTACTCGTACAGTGAAAATGCCACTATGCCATCACCTCCCCTCAAGTTTCCTGAGTATTGGAGCTCAGCTAGGGAAGTGGAGAGTATTCCATCACACTCCTGGCCTGTGCCTTGTAGATGGTGGACAGGCTTTAAGGAAGCAGGAGGTGGTGGTGGGGGTGAAAGTTTATTATCTTTGCACTGCTACATGCCTCCGTATCAAACTTTTCTCTCGACCATTTAAAGTGAAGCATTTAACATGACATGACAATATCATCCAACATAATTCCCAGTCTCCTGTTGTCAAAGTTCTGTTGCAAGAAGCACCAGTCACAGAAGTCATTGGAAGCAAATGCCCAGTGAGCACGGCCCAATAGCAAGTCAAAGCAAGAAACTTACTACATGTGTCTTCTGTTTAAAAAAAATGGAAACTTTAATCCAGATCTTTCTTCGCTAAACTAAGTCCCCAAAGCAGCTTCTTGGAAGTGCCTGAACTTTAGCTTTTTGCCATAAATTGACAGCGTGTACTTGCTTGTGAGACTTTGTGAGACTTTCTTTCAAAGACATGTTTCTCAGGAAACTATGGGCTGAATTTTATTAGTGAACCTCGCTCCGACACGGAAGAGCCGCCGCACAGCCCAGCAATATTACGCGCAGGGGCTCATTTAAATAAAGGGGGAGAAGCGGTCGTCCCCGATGACGTAGAGGGGGCGGCTGCTGTGCCCCCGGCAACGGTGTCCGGCGCTATTTTTAAAGGGCTGCTAGCCCTTCAGGATATATCTAAATATTTAAAGGTGCTGGAGTGCTTAAAAAAATTAATAAACGTTTAATTCCACATTGAATCCCCTATCCCATCCTCCCACTGAGTCCTAAACACATAAATTGATCTAGCCCCCAAAAATACACTTATTGATATTCTGAACATTCCCCCCGAACTTCAGTATCGTTGACCCTCAACCCCTTCCTACCATTCCCACAACCAATAGGAATATTTTTCCTTGCTTCCCGCACCCCCCCCCACCCACCCTGATAATTTTATTCCTCCCCCCTCCCAACCAGTGTCACACCTCGGAACTTCGAAGGCGTGCGCGTTGAGACCGATTGGCCGTAAAATCGGCGTGGGACAGAGGCTGTCGGCAGGTAAGTTCATTTGCATTTTAATGTGGCTCATTTCAATATTTTAATGAAGGCCCCACCGCTTGACGGCGTGGGGCCGCCACTAATATCCGGCGGGGCCTTCTCAGCGTGGCTGGGCCGCTCCCACTATCATCTTACGTCGCTCCCCGCCACGACCCATGGCATCGAGGGGCTGGCAGAATTCAGCCCTACAAATTTATCTTCACAATCTGTCGTAACAGCGCAGACATAAATATTTTGTTCTGATGACTAAAGGTTGCGCAAATTGTATCCTGTGAAAGTTTACTTAATTCCAAATGATTCATTTTCTACTGAAAATTGACTGGGGATTCAGCACTGGAATTTTTCAATGGTGAAATGACTGGACAATTCCACAAAATCAGTCTGTTACAACGGATGCAGAAAGCATTAGTTTGTCACATTATCCACAAACTGGGTGTCTCGTCAAAGGTTTAAAAAAGGAATAGCAACAAATACAGGCACTCAGTTTTTATTTTTAATCAACATGAAGTTACTTGGCTCACTTTGTGCGAAGGTGCTTCAAATATGAGTTTGTTATTCAATTACTGAACTGCAGAGATGGGTAATTCAGCCAGAGGAACAGGAGTAGACCATTCAGCCCCTCAAGCCCTGTCCTACCATTCAGTTGGGTTGACTTGTGCTTAAACACGTGTTCTTGTGACTGAGTTACGATATATCTTGGATGGAACACTGTACATTTTATTTGCTATGCATGACTCTGGAACAATCAAGCAATGCACTCTGCCTTTTATTCAATAGGTTTAGCAGTTTGCTAATGAGTTTACCAGAATACTTAAATATTGTAAGTAACGTTACTTCAAATAGGTACATAGGAACAGCGGGAGGTCATTCAGCCCCTCCAGCCTGTTCTGCTCTTCAATTAGTTCATGGTTGATCTGTACCTTAAATCCATCCACTTTCCCTGGTTGCTTAATCCCCCCGTCCAACAAAAATCCATCAATCTCAGGTTTGACATCAATCACAGTAACAAATTATGAGTTTGAAATCCCTACCTCAGGCCCTGGTGGCCCTTGTAAACCCGGTGGTCCAGGATCACCAACTTTACCCTAGGATGACAAGGAAATATCACATCAACTAAAGCCTTTCTGAGGATCAGAGACAGAAATGCTGGTGGAGAAAACAATTCTTTTGCACTAAAGAGCTCTAATTCAGATATTTACTCCACTTAATCCTTGGAAAAAGAAATCATTTATTTTTGATTCTGCACTGATTCTATCATTTCTGGTATGGTTAAATTTAGGAATTAACATAACACCTTCTCTCTGAAACTGCAAATTTAGTGGCTAAGATTTTGCTGAATAAAATGACAGTGTGAGCGATGCTTTGCCGATATTAAAACACAACCTGTCCAGCACTTCCAGTGAGGAAAAGACAACCTGTGAGTTATGAATCGTCACATGTTGCTGGATGATCTGTTTTTAGCACTGTAAAAACAGCATCGTGTCCTTAACCTCCCTGCATTTGTGTATTAATCACTCCTTAAACTCACCCCAGAAAGTCCAGTCTAGTAATTAACAGTTGAACGAGACTTGGGGCTGAATGTTACCAGCCCCTCGACGTCGGCAGTCATGGCAAGGGGACCCGTAAAACACTCGCGGGATTGGCCCGCCACGACCCCCGACGGCGAGAAGGTCCCACCGCATTTTACCGGTGGTGGCGAGGCCTCAGTGCAGCCCCCCCTGCTGCTCAGCGGTGGGGCCTTCATTTAAATTGTAACATCTATGAAAATAAATTTACATATACTTACCCTGTCCCAGCGGCTGTCCCACGCTGATATTACAGCCACCGGCTGCAACTCGCATGGCTTTGGAACTCTGTACGGAGTTCCCAGGCGACACTAGTGGGCGGGAGGGGGAGAGGAGTGAAATTATCAGGGCAGTGAGTGGGAGGGAGGGCAGCGGGGAGAACCTTTTCTATTGGTTGTGGGGATGATGGGAAGGGTTTGAGGGGCAAAGTTACAAAGCTCGGGGGGGGGGGGCAAAGTTGATTATTAGGAAGAAGAGGTTTTCTGGTATGTAAATAACACGAAATGGCCATTGTAAGGGTGGGGGAGGGGTCTCGATCTGTAAATAAAGTTTTCCGTTTTACTTTGCCCACAGTGTGACTTAACGAATTTAATTTGTTCATAGGGCTGGAAGTCCTTTAAAAATGGCGCCGGACACCACTGCCAGGGACACAGCAGCCACCCCCGATGATGTAGAGGCATGCTAATAAAATTCAGCCGTTGGTGCGAGTTAAGACACAGGCAGCAGAGTTTTGGACGATCTCAAGTTTGTGGAGGGTAGAATGTAGAATGGTCAAGTCTAAAGGTAACAAAGGCGTGAATGAGAGGTTCAGCAGCAGATGGGCTGAGGCAGGGGTGAAGTCGGGCAATGTTATGGAGGTGGAAATAGGCAGTCTCAGAGATGGTGCGAATTGCTGGTCAGAAGCTCATCTCCTTGTCAAATGTGACACCAAAGTTGCAAGCAGACTGGCTTAATCTCAGACTGTTGCCAAGGAGAGGCATGGAGTCAGTAGCCAGGGAACGAAGTTTGGCACAGGGACTTAAAACAATGGCTTCAGTCTTCCCAATATTTAACTGGAGGAAATTTCTGCTCATCCAGCACTGGATGTCAGATAAACAGTCAGATAATTTAGCAACAGTGGAGGAGTCAAGAGAGGTGGTGGTGAGGTAGGGTTGGGTGTCATCAGCATACATGTGAAAAATAGCACTGTGCTTTTGGATGATGTTGGTGAGGGGCAGCATGTGGATGAGAAATAGGACCAGCCAGGGGTAAATCCTTGGGGGACACCAGAGGTAACGGTGCAAGACAGAGAAGGTGGTAGATGTGGAAGAGACGGGGGAGGGAGGTTTAAGAAGAGGGTTTGCAGTAGAGAAAAGAAGCCGGAGATTATTTTTGCACTCCAGGATGATCCTAGAATAGTGAGCAGTTTCAGCAGACAAGAGCAGGACACGATAATGCTTTATGTGGTCCAGCCAGATCTAGTGGTGAATGAATAAACCAGTTGTCTGCCATAACCTTTCAAACCTGCGTCCCTTGGACTTAAAATCACAGAATTGTTACAGCACAGAAGGAAGCCATTCGGCCCATCGTGTCTGCACTGGCTCTCTGAATGAGCAATTCACCTAGTGCCACTCCCCCGCCTTCTCCCTGTAACCCTGCACATTCTTCCTTTTCATATAACAGTCTAATTCTCCTTTGAATGCCTCAATTGAACCTGCCTCCACCACGTTCTCAGACCTGCAAAACGAATAATGGGTTTGACCTCCAGTTTTAATCTTTAAAATTTATCATCATGACAGTAATATTAAAAGACAGATACATCCTCTCCTGTTACCTTTCATCAGTTGTACAGCTACGTGGCCACTTCTGTGAATTCTTTTTCAATTTAGCGCAGGCAGTTTGCTATTTTCACTGCAAGTGCACGATAATTGTAACCAAGAGCTAACACATTACATTTCAGTAATGCTATTGCAAACTAAATAGGACGCTCAAAATACCTGTGGCCCTGGCTTCCCTCTTATTCCTGATGGTCCTGGAAAACCAGTTGCTCCCTTTAAAAAGAAATAGCAATACAGGTAGCATCAATGGAAATTACATGGTGTATCAATGTTAACAGTTATTCTCTTCTATCATTATCTGCAGGGAAATTGATGAGCAGCAGAGGCTGAAAACAGCCAAAGAACCCAGCGAGATCGGGGATCCAGAGATCCTGTGGAGTTCCTGTTCGGAGCCGGATTCATTGAGAGCCAGGCTGGAGGGAAGTCCAGCAACATAAGGGCACACACTTGGGGATGGCTCCATGCAACTGGGGGAGAGAGAGGGTCCACAACTGGGTTAGTGGGAGAGAGAGAGACTGCGATTGTGGAGGGAGGGAGGGAGGGGGATGTGCTCAGTTGGGGGAGGAGAGAGGTTGGTGATTGTGATTGGAGGAGACCAGCTGCTTCCTAGGGAGACCATGGGAAGTACTCTTGCTCCTCTTGGCCCACAAGGAATGCTGGAAAAGGCACTTACCTTTTGTCTCCCTTTCCTGGCCCCTCCCTGGCTCTGAAATCTCCTGCAGCCTCACAACCCTCTGAGATATCTGCACTCCTCTAATTCCAGCCTCTTGTGCATCCCCAATTTTAATTGCTCTGCCACTTGTGGCCGTGCCTTCAGTTGCCAAGGGTCCCAAGCTCTGAAATTCCCTCCCAATACCTCTCTCTCCTCCTTTAAGACACTCCTTAAAGGCAACCACTTTTACTGAGATTTCAGCCATCCGCCCTAATATCGGCTCATGTGGCTCAGTGTCATATTTTGTTTTATAATGCTCCTGTGGAGTACCTTGGGACATTTTATTACATTAAAGGCGCTATATAAATATAAGTTGTTGCTGTGTACACGTGTGTGTGTGTGTGGGTGTGTGTATATGTGTGTGTATGTATGTATTTGCATATGTGTGTGCGCTTCCTGTGTAGCAGGGATTGAGGAACAGCAGTGTACCAGATCAATGTTGATTCTCTCAACTCTGCTGGGCTGGGGATGACCCCCCCCAAAAGTTCAGAATTCTTGGAAAACCAGTTGATTTTTTTAAAGTATTTCTCTCAAGCAACACGAACCCATATCCATTCCAAAAAAAGGAATGGGTGCTTTCAGCTTTGAAAAGATTCTAAACTCTTAAATAAAGTAGATTGGGAAATGGGTTTGTTTTTCAGAGACCACTCCCTTCAAAGAAAACCTAAAAATCCAGCAAACAGCGTGATCTTTCTGAAGACATATTATTCTGATGAACTGATAACTTCACGCTATCTTTTTTTGTCATTTAGCTGAATTAGAAAGTGGGAGAAATGTGCATTGAATGCAAGTTTGAAAATTTACCTTGTCTCCAGAATATCCTTGATCCCCAGGTGTTCCCAGCACACCATGATCACCCTAGATATCACGTTGCCACACAGAGATACACAATGACCACTGAGAATTTCCATTTCAATAAAAACAACATTGTTTAAATGCATGCAATCTATTAGAAAACAGCTGGTTTAAACAGTTGACAGCAATTGATGAGGTTTTGCATAGTACCCTCAGGCACATATGTGAATCATATATTTTCTTTGTGACTGAACTATGCTTCCCTGGGACTTTTTCATGGGGTATCATGTCATTTTATTTATTTTTTATTTAGAGATACAGCACTAAAACAGGCCCTTCGGCCCACCGAGTCTGTGCCGACCAAGAACCACCCATTTATACTAACCCTATAGTAACCCCATATTCCCTACCACCTACCAACACTAGGGGCAATTTACAATGGCCAATTTACCTATCAACCTGCAAGTCTTTGGCAGTGGGAGGAAACCAGAGCACCCGGTGAAAACCCACGCGGTCACAGGGAGAACTTGCAAACTCCGCACAGGCAGTACCCAGAATTGAACCTGGTTTTACTACCTAGCTTATTAGATGCACAAGAACTGAGCAAAGTGACACAAATCAGTTATAAAATGTAGTGGATGGTTTAAATCCTGAGGACCATATGAATGCTTCTGTGGTCAAAATTTTTCTTTCAAAAAGTTGAGTTGATATAATTTATAGAAAATCATATTTGTGAGCATTTTGATATGAGGAGTTAGAATGAGTTTACTTAGTATGTTAGTTGCAGCTGATGTTTAAATAATTTGTATACTCTGCATACATGGTGTATCACACAATATGAATAAATAACAATTGGTGAATGTAATATACTGGAATTAAGGTTTTGTTTTATAATGCATTGTGAACAGACTATGATTCCAAACAACCAGCTAATCTGAGAGAAAAAGGACAAATGGCAAATTATAGACAAAAATATTAAAGTTCCAATTTGTTATCTCTTTGCTTCTGGAAAGATTTCAGTCTTTAATCAAGATTGTGGAAGGAATCGACAAAAGCAAAGGCAAATTGGTCATTATGATGACGAGATCAAAATGAGTGAGTTACAAATCTGAAGGAGGACCTGGTGGAGCATTTTTTCACTCAGAGGAATAACATTACATGAAAATTTACAGCACAGAAACAGGCCATTCAGCCCATCTGGTCCATGTTGGTGTTTATGCTCCACATGAGCCTCCTCCCACCCCCTCTTCATTCTCATCCTATCAACATAACCTTCGATTCCTTTCTCCCTCACGTTTTTATACAGCTTCCACTTAAACGCATCTATACATCAACCACTCCCTGTGGTAGCGAGTTCCACATTCTCACCACTCTCTGGGTAAAGACGTTTCTCCTGAATTCCCTAGGAATCCTTTACGAGGGACAGTCACTGAAGCAGTTAATGCCCGTGCAGTCCAGAAACAACTGGATGCATTTTGGAGAGAGATAGGATTGAGAGATATGCAGGTGGACCTCCAACACTAAGAGGTGGCCTTGTTGAGTTTAATGTCTTACAAAATACTCTTGTGTAATGTTTTTTTTGATTTTTGATTTTGATTTGATTTAGAGATACAGCACTGAAACAGGCCCTTCGGCCCACCGAGTCTGTGCCGACCATCAACCACCCATTTATACTAACCCTACACTAATCCCATATTCCTACCACATCCCCACCTGTCCCTATATTCCCCTACCACCAACCTACACTAGGGGCAATTTATAATGGCCAATTTGCCTATCAACCTGCAAGTCTTTTGGCTGTGGGAGGAAACCGGAGCACCCGGAGGAAACCCACGCAGACACAGGGAGAACTTGCAAACTCCACACAGGCAGTACCCAGAATTGAACCCGGGTCACTGGAGCTGTGAGGCTGCGGTGCTAACCACTGCGCCACTGTGCTGCCCTACACGCTTTCAGTAGAGCGATGCTCATGGAGGATGAGATTACCCTGTCCTTAAAAATCTGTTCTAATCCTGTGTGACTCCGTGTTATGGAACTAGTGAAGAAGCTTATCCCAGCTTCACAAGTTCAATCTTGTCCTTTCTGTGAGGCTTGTAATGGGCGGCTATGTGGGTTTAGCTCAGTGGCAGAGTAGGAGGTCCTTGGAACAAGTTCAGGAACTCTTTAAGCTTTTTTTGGACAGTGAGGGATATGGGGATTTGGTGGGAAGGTGGAGCTGAGGTACAAGGTCAGCCATGATTTTACTGAGCAGGCTCGAGGGGCTGAATGGCCTACTCTTGCTCTTATTTCTTATATTTTTATTTGCACTGAAGGAATTAACGACTTGGAGATATCTGCAATGAATCTACCAACAGATTTTATGGATAGATGACCTTTCTGGACGTTATTGATTTAATGGAATAAGCTAAGTTTTGAAGGATATATTATCTATCTCTAGCTGTTTTCATTTCTCTCTGCATTGAGTGCTTTTATCTGAGGTGGCATCAGATTATGAGAACAACTGTTGAACCAGTAGCTTCACAGCAGGATGGAGTGTCACTGCACTGTTGCGAGTGTGGGAGTTATTGTTATGGAGATATTGTTATTGGAATTATATTTGTTGTGCTTGAAAAGCTGATGGAGAGTTTAAACTGGGGTTAGGTTGTGGGTAGCCAAGGTAAATCAGAATAATGTTTCTGTGAAGACGAGCAAGAAGGAACGGCCCTGATATTTACAGCGAGGGAGTGGGGGAGCAGGAGTGCAAAGGAAGGAGGGAAACCTGGGAACGCTGAATTTACTAGCTGGCTGCGGAGCAGGAAGGCCAGTGACAGAAAGCCGCAGCTGCAGAGCCCAGCCAATGATGAGATTGCAGGACAGAATAGCAGTGGTGGTGGTGGGGGAGTTAGATTAACAATTGGGAAAGGTCACGGGCTGAATGGTTGGCCCCAGTTCTGTTTTTTTTATTCTTTCATGGGATGTGGGCGCCGTTGGCTAGGCCAGCATTTGTTATCGAGAAGCTTAAAGGGTAAGTAAAAGCAGAAAAAGAAAGCTTATGACAATCACAAAAAATGTAATACTTTAGAAAGCCTACAGGAGTATAGAAAGTGCAGGGGTGAAGTAAAAAAGGAAATTAGAAAAGCAAAGAGAATACTTGAAAAATTATTGGCAGGTAATATCAAGGAAAACCCAAAGATATTTTATCAGTATATTACGAGCAAGAGGATAACTAAGGAAAAGGTAGGGCCTATCAGAGATGTACAAGGGAACTTATGCAGAGTTCTTAATAAGTTATTTGTCTCTGTCTTCACAAAGGAGAGAGTTGATGTAGACATTGTAGTTAAAGAGGAGGAGTGTGAAGTATTAGCTGTGATAAGTATAATGAGAGAGGAAGTACTAGAGGGTCTGATATCCTTGAAAGTGGATAAATCGCCAGGGCCAGATGGATTGCATCCCAGGTTATCAAAGGAAGCCAGGGAAGAAATAGTAGATGCACTGAGGATCATCTTCAAATTCTCACTGCATATGGGCGAGGTGCCAGAGAAACATAGAAACATAGAAAAGGATTGGAGGTCTGCGAATGTTATACCATTGTTTAAAAAGGGTGTGAGGTATAGGCCAAATAATTATAGGCCGGTCAGTCTGACCTCGGTGGTGGATAAATTATTAGAATCAATTCTGAGAGACAGGATAAACTGCCACTTAGAAAGGCATGGATTTGTTAAGGGAAGGTCTTGATTGAGTTTTTTGCAGAAGTAACAAGGAGGATTGATGAGGGTAGTGCAGTGGATGTGGTCTACATGGATTTTAGTAAGGCATTTGACAAGGTCCCACATGGCAGACTGGTTAGAAAAATGAAATAAAAGCAAAATACTGCGGATGCTGGAAATCTGAAATAAAAACAAGAAACGCTGGAAATACTCAGCAGATCTGGCAGCATCTGTGGAGAGAGAAGCAGAGTTAACGTTTCAGGTCAGTGACTCTTCTGCAGAACTGGCAGAAAAATGAAAGCCCATGGGATACAGGGGTATGTGGCAGGTTGGGTCTAAAATTGGCTCAGTGACAGGAAGCAAAGGGTAGTAGTCGATGGATGTTTTTGTGAATGGAAAGCGGTTTCCAGTGGCGTTCCACAGGGCTCAGTGTTGGATCCCTTGCTGTTTGTGGTATATATTAATGATTTGGACTTAAATGTGGGAGGCATGATTGGGAAATTTGCTGATGACACAAAAATTGGTCGTGTAGTTGATAGTGAAGAGGATAGCCGTAAACTCCAGAAAGATATCAATGGTTTGGTTGAGTGAGCGGGGAAGTGGCAAATGGAATTCAATCCAGATGAGTGTGAGGTAATGCATTTGGGGAGGGCAAACAAAGCGAGGGAATACACAATAAACGGGAGAATATTGAGAGGGGTAGAAGAAGTGAGAGACCTTGGAGTGCATGTCCACAGGTTCCTGAAGGTGGCAGAACAGGTAGATAGAGTCGTGAAGAAGGCATATGGAATGCTTTCCTTTCTTGGCAGAGGTATAGAATACAAAAGCAGGGATGTAATGCTGGAACTGTATAAAACACTGGTTAGGCCACAGCTGGAGTATTGCGTACAGTACTGGTCACCACATTACAGGAAGGACATAATTGCTCTGGAGAGAGGACAGAGGAGATTTACAAGAATGTTGCCAGGGCTTGAAAGTTGCAGCTATGAGGAAAGATTGGATCGGCTAGGGTTGTTTTCCTTAGAACAGAGAAGGCTTAAGGCTTAAGGGTGACTTAATTGAGGTGTGCAAAATTATGAGGGGTCTAGAAAGAGCAGACAGGAAGAACCTGTTTCCCTAGCAGAGAGGTCAGTTACTAAGGTGCACAAAGTTAAGGTGATTGGTCAAAGGATTAGAGGGGACATGAGGAAAATCTTTTTCACCCAGAGGGTGGTGGTTGTCTGGAATTCACTGCCAGGAATGGTGGTGGAGGCAGAAACCCTCAACTCATTTAAAAGGTACCTGGACCTACACCTGAAGTTCTGTAACCTGCAAGGCTACAGACCAGGTGCTGGAAGGTGGGATTAGATTGGGCGGCTAGTTTTGTTGCTCAACGTGGACACAATGGGCTGAATGGCCTCCTTCTGTGCCATAATTTGTCTATGGTTCTAGAGGCCAGACCAGGTAAGGACGGCAGATTTCCTTCCCTAAAGGACATTAGTGAACCAGATGGGTTTTTATGACAATCAATGATAGTTTCATGACATCATTACTGAGACTTGCTTTCAATTGCGAGTTTTTCTTACTTAATTGAATTTAAATGCCAGCAGTTGCCGTGGTGGGATTTGAACCAGTGTCCCCAGGAGCATTAGCCTGAGTCTCTAGATTACTAGTTTAGTGACATTACCACTACACCACCATCTCCTGAAAAGTTAGCTCGGTTTTTCTCTCCATAGATGATATGATGCCTGACCTGCTGAGTGTTTCCAGCATTTTCTGTTGTTCACAGAATCACAGAATTGTTACAGCACAGAAGGAGGCCATTTGGCCCATCGTGTCTGCACCGACTCTCTGAATGAGTAAATACATAGTGCCATTCCCCCACCTACTCCCCATAACCCTGCACATTCTACCTTTTCCGATAACCGTCTAATGCCCTTTTGAATGCTTCAATTCAACCTGCCTCCACCACACTCACAGGCAGCGCATTCCAGACCTTAACCAGTTGCTGTGTGAAAAAGATTTTCCTCGTGTCTCTTTTGCTTCTTCTCCTAAATACTTTAAATCTGCGCCCTCTCGTTCTCAATCCTTTCACGAGTGGAAACAGTTCCTCTCTATCTACTCTGTCCTGACCCCTCATGATTTTGAATACCTCTATCAAATCACCTCTCAGCCTTCTCTTCTCCAAGGAAAACAGTCCTAACTTCTCCAATCTATCTTCATAACAGAAATTCCTCACCCCAGATCCATTCTCTTGAATCTTTTCTACACTCTCTCCAATACCTGCACATCCTTCCAAAGTGTGATGTCCAGAACTGGACGTAGTACTCCAGTTGAGGCTGAACTAGTGTCTTATACAAATTCAACATAACCACCTTGCTCTTTTATATGCCCATACTAATAAAGCCCAGGATAGTGTATGCCTTATTTCTGCTCTCTCAACCTGTCCTGCCATCTTCAATGATTTATGCACATATACATCAAGGTCCCTCTGCTCCTTCACTCCCTTTAGGATAGTGTCCTTTATTTTATACTGTCTCTCCTTGTTTCTTCCTACCAAAATAAATCACTTCCCATTTCTCCACATTGAACTTCATCTGCCACCTGTCTGCCCATTTCCATTTATATTTAGCATGAACTATTCTGCTCAATTTGAAAATTTGGTACACGATTGCATTTCATTTTTAAAGGAGAACTCTAGCACAGTGATAATGCTACTGGCCTAGTAATCCAGAGACCTGGAATACTGATTTGGAGATATGAGTTCAAATCCCATTACCACAGCAGCTGGGGAATTTAAATATTTTAATTCAATTAATTAAATAAATTTGGAATGAGATACTAGTCTTGGTAATGGTGACCATATAACTATCAATTGTTGTAAAAACCCTTCTGGTTAACTAATGTCCTTTAGTGAAGGGAGATCGGGCTGTCCTTACCTGGCCTGGCCTAGCTTATATGTGACTCCAAGTGCACAGCAATGTGGTTGACTCTTAAATGATCTAGCAAGCCGCTCAGTTATCAAGAAAGTGGCTCACTACCAGTTTCTCAAGGGCAACTAGAGATCGGCATAGACAATAACTGCTGGCCTGGCCTTGGTGACTTTCTATCTGAAACCTTTTTCAATTTGAACTCCAATTTTGACATTGGCTAGGCTCCATATCCTCAAGTGAAAGGTCCTACCTGAGGTTTATCTGTTCATGGGTAATGGTTCCTTAGAGCCTGAGAGGTGAGATTCATGCCGCTTCACAAACAGTTAGGTATCATATTTAAAGTTCTATAAGCAGAGATTTAGGCTAGTCTCATTCTAAATACATTCTACTTTTATACCTGGTGACAGAGTGCTTGAAAGTTTTTCATTCAGCAACTAAGTAGTACTTAGAAGCTTGAAATACATAATGTCATTTATATTATACTGCTCTGAAATGCAGACATAAATACCAGCATGCTTTGAATTAATTTTAGTGCAATGTTTGGAGGGTTACGCAACGTCAACGATGAAGCAAATAGCATTCTTTAGCTTCGCCAATACTTCAACTTTGGATTAAACTTAAATTCACACGCAGTTGCAATATTGTGACTGAGGAGTTGTGGGTTTCTGTTCTTGCTGTTGTTAATTTAACAGATGAAACATGTTTTGTAGATATAAAAACAATCCATTCTAAATATTCCTTCAAGGACATGCACAGGAATAAAAGTTAATCCCTTCCATCGTTCTAAAATCTCTGTCACTGTTCAACCTCCTCAAAGGCAATGTGGTTTCAACTGATGTTGGAGCCGATCAGCAATGTTAATTCATGAATGGTGTTAATCACATGACATCAGCCATGAAAAGCATGGAATCCATGAATCAAATATACTGTTCATCTTTTGTCATTTTATAACCACTAAACTCAATTCGGAAAAACTTATTCCACATGTGGTTTCTTCCCTCTCTCCCCGGCTGTTTTATTCACATCAGTAGACATTGGCCCAGATTCTGATATGAAAATAACAGTGAATATACCACACAGCAACTTCTGCCGCGTGCAGTAGGACATGAAAATCCCAAAGTTGCTGTCCGAGATGCGTCACTCCTTCATAAGCTGTGTGAAAACTGCTTTTTACTTTCTGATTCCCCATTCACATGTACTGAATGGTGTGAAATTCTTGCATTGGCCTCATGGATACGGACTAACTCACCACAGAAAGTTAAGGCTATTCTATTCATTTTACTCCAGTCTACGTAACCTTTTAATAGCATGGTGAGTCTTAATTACTGTCAAACAACCTCTCTGGAACTGAAAATTAACTTTTATAAGTGTGAAGTGTCATTCCCTCAGCTTTCAATTATTGTTAGAGATTTTTTAAAAATAGAATAAAAACATTTTTTTTACTTTTTCATTCTGTCTCTCTCTCTTAATCCAATCTTACTTTCCCTCTCGGTTCCGAAGAAGGGTCACTGACCCGAAACGTTAACTCTGCTTCTCTTTCCACAGACGCTGCCAGACCTGCTGAGTGGTTCCAGCATTTCTTGTTTTTATTACTTTCCCTCTCATTGTTTTTCTGTAACTGATTTGACTTCACTATTCGAATAGACACTTGATGATTCAAATTCTGTGCTGTTCATTAACATTTCTTCAAGCAGGCTGGTTGAGGAGATACACAGTTCTATTCTCTGTTCACACAGGTACTAGATGCCCTGTGAAGGGCACTGCACTGTTTGGATGTCCTGCTGACAGCAACTTGCCGTGCAAAAGTCCACAGAAAGTTTGTGAGCAAGAGCAAGAGTAACAAACAACCGCTCATAGCACAATCCAGCCCACTGAACAAGGGGAGAACTGCTGTCGTTAGAAAGGGGTCTTCGGAAAGCGAACACTACCCCAATAAATTAGAACCAGCCATTGAGTGTTCAACACACTCCAAATCCCTATAAACATGTTTTGCTTAGATCAACTGATTCCTATAGATTAAAGTATCCAGAAAAAATTGAAATATTTAGATCACCTTATCACCTTTCATTCCAGGCTGTCCTGCACTTCCCACCAGACCCTGCAAGGGAATTGGAACAGAGAAAAAAATAGTTCTGTAACATCCGAAATACACAACATTTCAGAAAAAGATACTTTTGAGAATCAAGAAATTAAAAAAAAAACTCAATGCTTTAGGAAATATACCGGAGGTCCTGGAATTCCCGGAGGACCAGTTAACCCTGTAGGACCAACATCACCCTACAAGAAAAGAGAAATAAACCTGTGGTTACTGTTAACTAATGAGATTTTCTCTGCACTGTAAACTTGTCTTGCATTTATTGATTTGACCTGCTGTTGTTTATGGTTCGTTACAGAGAGACAGATGATAATTACATTACATAGCTTGTACAGTAAACAGACAGGTCACTCAGCCTAACTGCTCCACGCTGTTGTTTAATGCTCCATTCGCACCTCCTCCCAGCAAGGCAGCTGAATGACCTCGTACTGTTCCTCTATTCCTATTTCCCTGTGATCCACCAAGAATAAGGAGATTAAAGTCCAAAGATGCAAAGGATGTATAAAATAGTATAATAACAATACCCTGGAAATTTCACACAAATTATTACAGCTATTTATAAATTATTACAAAGGTAGATGGTATTTACAGCTTAGATTAGATTAGAGATACAGCACTGAAACAGGCCCTTCGGCCCACCGAGTCTGTGCCGAACATCAACCACCCATTTATACTAATCCTACACTAATCCCATATTCCCAACAAACATCCCCACCTGTCCCTATATTTCCCTACCACCGACCTATCCTGGTGACAATTTATAATGGCCAATTTACCTGTCAACCTGCAAGTCTTTTGGACTGCGGGAGGAAACCGGAGCACCCGGAGGAAACCCACGCAGACACAGGGAGAACTTGCAAACTCCACACAGGCAGTGCCCAGAATCGAACCCGGGTCCCTGGAGCTGTGAGGCTGCGGTGCTAACCACTGCGCCACCGTGCCGCCCTATAGCGTTCTACAGCGTAGAAACATTTGGCTGAACTGCTTCGTGCTGGTGTTTATGCTCCATGTCAGCCTCCTCCGACCCCTCTTCATCTCACCTTATCAATATATCCTTCCATTCCTTTCTCTCTCATGTGTTTATCCAGCTTCCCCTTAAATGCATCTATGCTATTCACCTCAACCACTCCCTGAGCTAGTGAATTCCACATTCTCAGAACTCTCTGGGTTAAGAAGTTTTTCCTGAATTCTCTATTGGATTTATTAGTGATTGTGTTATATTGATGGCCCCAAGTTTTGGTCTCGTTCGCAAGTAGAAACATAGAAAATAGGAGCAGGAGTAGGCCATTCGGCCCTTCGAGCCTGCTCCGCCATTCATTATCATCATGGCTGATTGACATCCAACTCAGTAACCTGTTCCCGCTTTCGCCCCATACCCTTTGATCCCTTTAGACCCAAATACTCATGAAACATATACTCTCTACGTCTACTCTATCAAATCCTTTCATAATCTTAAAGGTCTCTGCCAGGTTACCCTTCAGTCTTCCCTTTTCGAGAGAAATGAGTCCCAGTTTAGTTCTGCCCCATTCTTAAAAAAAATGTTTTTTTTTATTAAATCTAGTTGCTAGGGCTGATATACTAATTGAAGCTGCCATTTTCATGCCTTTCTGATTACCTATGTTTTTACAATGGGAAGGAATCTCATGTTGCATGTGCGATCTTCCATTGCCCCATTCAGGGTGTCCAGTTTCCAGGTGTGTGATCGGGCAGTAATGAGCAGTATTTCCTGCCTTTAATCTCCTTTGCTGTTGTCCCAGCATTCATAGTAAGGGTGAAAGCTCTCTATTAAACTAAAGGAGCTTTACTTTCCATAGAAATGTCAGCAAGGGCGGCCTTTCAACCCATCAGCAGCATGCTGTAATACATACGAACATACGAATTAGGAGCAGGAGTAGGCCACTCAGCCCCTCGAGCCTGCTCCGCCATTCAACATCAGCATGGCCGATCTGACTGCAACCTCAACTCCACATTCCCGCCTACCCCCAATAACCTTTGATCTCCTTGCTTATCAAGAATCTATCTATCTCTGCCTTAAAAATATTCAAAGACTCTGCTTCCACCGTCTTTTGAGGAAGAGAATTCCAAAGACTCACAATCCTCTGAAAGAATTTCTCCTCATCTCTGTCTTAAATGGGTGACCCCTTATTTTTAAACAGTGACCCCCAGTTCTAAATTCTGCACAAAGGGAAACATCCTTTCCATATCCACCCTGTCAAGACCCCTCAGGATCTTATATGTTTCAATCAAGTCGCCTCTTACTCTTCTAAATTCCAGCGAATACAAGCCTAGCCTGTCCAATCTTTCCTCATAAGACAACCTGCCCATTCCAGGTATTAGTCCAGTAAACCTTCTCTAAACTGCTTCCAACGCATTTACATCCTTCCTTAAATAAGGAGACCAGTACTGTACACAGTATTCCAGATGTGGTCTCACCAATGCCCTGTATAACTGAAGCATAACCTCCCTACTTTTGTATTCAATTCTCCTCACAATAAACGATAACATTTTATTAGCTTTCCTAATTACTTGCTGAACCTGCATACTAACCTTTTGTGATTCATGCACTGGGACACCCAGATCCCTCTGCATCTCAGAGCTCTGCAATCTCTCACCGTTTAGATAATATGCTTCTTATTTATTATTCCTGCCAAAATGCTCAATTTCACATTTTACCACATTATACTCCGTTTGCCAGATCTTTGCCCAATCACTTAACCCGTCTATATCCCTTTGTAGCCTCCTTATAGAGTCATAGAGTTATACAGCACAGAAACAGGCCCTTCGGCCCATCGTGTCTGTGCCAGCCATCCAGCACCCAGCTATTCTAATCCCATATTCCTGCACTTGGCCTTCAGCCTTGTATGCTATGGCATTTCAAGTGCTCATCTAAATATTTTTTAAATTTTGTGAGGGTTCCTGCCTCCACCGCCTCTTCAGGCAGTGCGTTCCAGATTCCAACCACCCTCTGGGTGAAAATTTTTTTTCTCAAATCCCCTCTAAACCTCCTACCCTTTACCTTAAATCTATGCCCCCTGGTTCTTGACACCTCCGCTAAGGGAAAAAGTTTCTTCCTATCTAACCTATCAATGCCCCTCATAATTTTGCACACCTTCTCTGCTCTGAGGAAAACAACCCTAGCCTATCCAGTCTCTCTTCATAGCTGAAATGCTCCAGCCCAGGCAACATCCTAGTGTATCTCCTCTGCACCCTCTCCAGTGCAATCGCATCCTTCCTATAGTGTGGTGCCCAGATCTGTACACAGTACTCCGTTGTGGCCTAACTAGCATTTTATAGAGCTCCATCATAACCTCCCTGCTCTTATATTCTATGCCTCAGCTAATAAAGGCAAGTATCCCATATGCCTTCCTAACCACCTTATCTACCTGTGCTGCTGCTTTCAGTGATCTATGGACAAGTACACCAAGGTCCTTCTGGCCTTCTGTACTTCCCAGGGCCCTACCATCCATTGTGTATTCCCTTGCCTTGTTATTCCTCCCAAAATGCATCACCTCACACGTCTCAGGGTTAAATTCCATTTGCCACTGCTCCGCCCATCTTACCAGCCCATCTATATCTCCTTGTAATCGAAGGCTTTCCTCCTCACTATTTGCAACACCACCAATTTTCATGTCATCTGCAAACTTACTTATCATACCTCCTATATTCACGTCTAAATCATTAATGTCCATAATGATTATGTCCTCTTCACAACTTACTTTCCTATCTATTTTTGTGATACCTATACCATATCCTACTAACCTTTCGCATATGAAAGTAATATTCTAATCTCGATGTTTTGGTACGAATCATAGAGAGATACAGCACCGAAGGAGGCCATTTGGCCCATTGTGCCTGTGCTCGCTCTCTGCAAGGGGATTTTAGTACAGAAGTAAAGATGTCTTGCTGCAATTGTACAGAGCCTTGGTGAGCCCGTATCTGGAGTATTGTGCACAGTTTTAGTCTCCTCATCTAAGGAAGGATAATGGAGGTTCACCAGACTGATTCCTGGGATGGCGGGATTGTCTTATGAGGAGAGATTGTGGAAAGTGGGCCTGTATTCGAAGAATGAGAGGTGATCTCATTGAAACTTACAAAATTCTTACAGGGCATGACAGGCTGGATGTGGATAGGATGTTTCCTCTGGCTGGTGAGTCTAGAACCAGGGGACACAGTCTCAGAACAAGGGGTAGGCCATTTAAGACTGAGATGAGGAGGAATTTCTTCACTCAGAGGATGGTGAATCTTTGGAATTCTCTACCCCAGAGGGCTGTGGAAGCTTAATCATTGAGTATGTTCAAGACAGAAATGGATAGATTTCTGGATACTAATGACATCAAGGGATGTGGGGGATCGTGGGAAAAATGGTGTGGAGGTAGATGATCAGCCCATGATCTGTTTGAATGGCGGAGCAGGCTCGATGGGCCGAATGGCCTACTCCTGCTCCTATTTCCGATGTCTAATTAATCCAACTCCTCTGCCTTGCACATATGTTCCCTTCAAGAATTTATCCAGTTCCCTTTGGAAAGTTACTACTGAATCTGTTTCCACCACCCTTTCAGACAGCGCATTCCAGATCATATCAAAACCCTTCATGACTCTGAACACCTCTATCAAATCGTTATCAAATCTTCTCTGCTCTAAGGAGAAAAACCCCAGCTTTTTCAGTCACTTCACTGAAGTCCCTCATCCCCGGTAAATCGTAAATCTCTTCTGCAATTTCATGAAGGACTTGACATCCTGCCTAAAGTGCGTTGCCCAGCTGAGGTCTAACCAGTGTTCTATAAGGGTTTGGTCGAACTTTCCTGCTTTCGTATTTATGCCTCTATTAATAAAGCCCAGGATTCCATAATCCTGCTAATCCTTTTGTGACCAATTCTCTAACCAGAGGAAAGAATCTTTCATTCGTCATGATCTCAAATCATTTCAAGACTTGGAATTTTTTAATTACATTCCCTTCCCTACATAGTAAATATAGAATGAGAGTTTTGAGTCTCTCAGCCCCGGTGTCATTGTAGTTAAACTACAATGAATTTAGTTAAGCGTTACATGATTCCAATTTAATTCTTTAATGGAGCACCAAAACTGCAAACATTGATTGCACAATTAATAATTTAAATCTGACAGAGATAGATTTTTGCTAGGGAAAGGTGCAAAAAGATTTGAAGCCAAGGGCAGGTGAATAGATTTAAAATAAAAATTACAACAGAAGCTCATTGAATGAAAGAAAAAACTCGAATTTCTGTAGCACCTTTCATGACCACAGGATAACCCAAAGCGCTTTACAGCCAATGAAGAAGTCTTTGAAGTGTAGACACTGTTGCAATGTAGGAAACGCAGCAGCTAATTCATGCACAGCAAGATCCCACAAACGGCAATGCGTTAATAACCAGATCATCTGTTTTTGTGATGTTGATTAGGGGATAAATATTGGTCAGGGCACTGGGGAGAACTCCTTTGCCCTTCTTTGACACAGCACCATCCGATCTTTTCGGCCCACCTGAGAGAGCAGACGGGGACTTGGTTTAACCTCCCATCCACAAGACAGCACCTCTGACAGTGCAGCACCAAACCAACGTGCACTGCAGCATCAGCTTAAATTTCCTGCTCAAGTCTCTGTCGTGGGGTTTGAACCCACAACCTTCCAGCATAGACGTGAGAATGCTAAACACTGAGTCATGATGGAATAGGCTCAAGGGGCTGAATGGCCAACACCTGTTGCTATGCAACTGTGGTCCAATCAATGATTTTGATCGGCGATCCTCTGGGGGAAAATGGGTGGGATGGAAGTTAAAAATCCCCCTCGTTACTCACCCTCCCTGATGCTGCAGTGTTGCTGACTGGATCCGTAGTATTTTGCTTTTATTTCAACACTAACCTGCTCTTTGATCAAGCAGCAAGGACGCCTGCTCGGAACTTGGAGGATCTGTTTTTAAGCACATACTCGTTGTGTCACCATGACGCCACCAGGAGCCGACTGTAATATTTTATTCGTGGGCCTGAGTCGGAAGTTGCAGTCAGTTTTTGTGACCAAGACAACCCGGAAGAGATGCCGATTGGGGCAGGAACAGTCCGTGGCGATAATGTTTGCAATTTTTAAAAGATTTCCATCTGAGCAGCAGCAGTGTTTCCTCTGAGTCCCACAATCAAATAGCAAGCAACATCTGTCTCAATCTCACCTCCCCCCGCCATCCATCAATCACACAGACTCTTGCCCAACAGCCCATCCTGCAGACATACCTGCCTGCCAAACTGCCTCATGGTCGCAAGATTTAGTACCACTTGATGCCGACTACCTGCCTGGCACGGGTAGCATTTAAAGGCGGCAGGGAGTTAAACTACTAAACGGTACCGTGGCCCTGAATTTCAATGTTTAGGTGTCATTCCGGGTGGCTATTGGCAGCACTAGAAATGTCAGTCAATCTGTAGCGCATTTGATGTATCAGGCAGATGGTGTGTGTCTTCCTCACGAGGTTCATCATTCTTCCCCAAAGTAGATGACAGGAGCTCTGGGCTTTGTGAGGAGAGAAGATATTTCCCCTCAGTGCAGAGCGCAATTGACTGCACCCACAAAGCCTTGCATGCTCCATGTTAAGCACCCATGATCAGGAAGGGCTCACATTCTCTCAATGTTCAGCTGGTGTATGACAACAGATAGGGTGTGCAGGACTACGCCTGGTTTTCTGGCAGCTGTCATGATGCCTCTATCCAGACCTTTGCTACCTCTAGAACTGACTATTCCAACCAACCTTTCACCTCCCACTCCCCATAAACCTGAGCTCATCCAAAACTCTGCTGACTTTATCCTAACTGCACCAAGTCCCGTTCACCCATCACCTCTGTGCTCTTTTATTTTATTAATTCATAGGATGTGGGTGTCTCTGGCAACGCCAGTATTTATTGCCCTTGAGAAGGTGGTGGTGAGTTCAACTGAGTGGCTTGCCCAGCCATTTCTTACGGCAATTAAGAGTGAACCACATTGCTGTGGGTCTGGAGTTGGATGCAGGCCAGACCAGGCAAGCATGGCAGATTTCCTTCCCGAAAGGGAAACAATGAACGAGGTGCCTCTTTACAACACTTCAGTAGCTTCACAGTCACCACTATTGATCCTGGATTTTTATTCTAGATTTATTTAACATACTAAATTTAAATTCCTCAGCTGCCATGGTGGGAGTTGAACTCATGTCTCTAGATCATTACCAGTCCAGTAACATAATCTACTTGTTACCATACCCTGCAAAGTTACATTGCCTCCCAGTCTACCAAACCCTCAATTTTAAAATTCCCATCCCTGTTCTCAAATCCATTCACGGCCTCCCCCCTCCGAATCTCTGTAACCTCCTCTAACTCTACAGCTCTCCGAGATCTCTGTAACCTCCTCTAACTCTACAACCCTCCGAGATCTCTGTAACCTCCTCTAACTCTAAAACACTCCAAATCTCTGTAACCTCCTCTAACTCTACAATCCTCTGAATCTCTGTAACCTCCTCTAACCCTACAACCCTCCGAGATCTCTGTAACCTCCTCTAACCCTAAAACCATCCGAGATCTCTGTAACCTCCTCTAACTCTACAACCCTCCGAATCTCTGTAACCTCCTCTAACTCTACAACCCTCCAAATTTCTGGATCCACCTCTAACTCTACAGCTCTCCCAGATCTCTGTAACCTCCTCTAACTCTACAATCCTCTGAATCTCTGTAACCTCCTCTAACTCTGCAACCCTCTGAATCTCTGTAACCTCCTCTAACTCTGCAACCCTTCGAGATCTCTGGAACCTCCTCTAACTCTACAATCCTCTGAATCTCTGTAACCTCCTCTAACTCTGCAACCCTCCGAGATCTCTGTAACCTCCACTAACCCTACAACCCTCCGAGATCTCTGTAACCTCCTCTAACTCTACAATCCTCTGAATCTCTGTAACCTCCTCTAACCCTACAACCCTCCGAGATCTCTGTAACCTCCTCTAACCCTACAACCCTCTGAATCTCTGTAACCTCCTCTAACTCTACAATCCTCGGAATCTCTGTAACCTCCTCTAACTCTACAACCCTCTGAATCTCTGTAACCTCCTCTAACTCTACAACCCTCCGAATCTCTGTAGCCTCCTCTAACTCTGCAACCCTCCGAATCTCTGTAACCTCCTCTAACTCTACAACCCTCTGAATCTCTGTAACCTCCTCTAACTCTACAACCCTCTGAATCTCTGTAACCTCCTCTAACTCTACAACCCTCCGAGATCTCTGCAACCTCCTCTAACTCTACAACCCTCCGAATCTCTGTAACCTCCTCTAAATCTACAACCCTCCGAGATCTCTGGAACCTCCTCTAACTCTACAATCCTCTGAATCTCTGTAACTTCCTCTAACTCTACAACCCTCTGAATCTCTGTAACCTCCTCTAACTCTACAACCCTCTGAATCTCTGTAACCTCCTCTAAATCTACAACCCTCCGAGATCTCTGGAACCTCCTCTAACTCTACAACCCTCTGAATCTCTGTAACCTCCTCTAACTCTACAACCCTCCGAATCTCTGTAACCTCCTCTAACCCTACAACCCTCCGAGATCTCTGGAACCTCCTCTAACTCTACAACCCTCTGAATCTCTGTAACCTCCTCTAACTCTACAACCCTCCGAATCTCTGGAACCTCCTCTAACCCTACAACCCTCCGAATCTCTGGAACCGCCTCTAACCCTACAACCCTCCGAATCTCTGGAACCTCCTCTAACCCTACAACCCTCCAAATCTCTGGAACCGCCTCCAACCCTACAACCTTCTGAGATCTCTGGAACCACCTCTAACCCTACAACCTTCTGAGATCTCTGTAACCTCCTCTAACTCTACAACCCTCCGAGATCTCTGTAACCTCCTCTAACCCTACATCCCTCCAAATCTCTGTAACCTCCTCTAACCCTACAACCCTCCGAGATCTCTGTACCACCTCTAACCTACAACCCTCCGAGATCTCTGTACCACCTCTAACCTACAACCCTCCGAGATCTCTGTAACCACCTCTAACCCTACAACCCTCCGAGATCTCTGTAACCTCCTCTAACCCTACAACCCTCCGAATCTCTGTAACCTCCTCTAACCCTACAACCCTCCGAGATCTCTGTGCTCCTCCAGTTCTGGCCTCATGCACAGTCCTGATTTTAATCGCTCCACCATTGGTGGCCGTGCCTTCAGCTGCCTTGGCCTTAAGCTCAGCTGTTCCCCGACTAAATCCCCCTGCCTCTCTCCTCCTTAAAATCTGCTTCTTTGACCAAGGTTTCAGTCATCGGTCCTGATACCTCCTTACGTGGCTGAGTGTCAAATTTTGTTTGAAAATTGCTCCTGTGAAACACCTTGGCATGTTTTATTACTACAACAACAACATATATTTATATAGCACCTTTAGCATAGTTTTATTACATTTTAGAGGCTATATCAATGAAAGTTGTTGGTGCTAGTCCTTAATTCCACCCATCAGTTTCACCCAGACCATCGGGTGTCAGGCTTGATGATATGGGATGGCCACTAAGAAGACGACAACTGTCAGGAACACAAACCCAGAGAAAGAGGAGTTCCCAAATTTGGGTTACATCTGTACCATAGGTATGTCTGGGCAAACAATCAGCATCAACTCCCAGTTCATACCGATTTTGCCCATAGCACAAGTGACCCGTCCTTCACTCAGAATGAATAATTATTACAAAGGCAGATTTATTCCAAAACTACTTGGACTCTTGAAAACATGCTGCCATTTCCAGGGATACGACTGAATTTTGCCAAGTCTCAAATACTTCACTGACATCTGGCTCTCAAGAGGAAATTATATCCTTTGGATTAATAAACAGGCTCTGTCAAACTTCATCAGAGCTCACATTGATATTCAATCAGTTACTGGACAAATCTCTGAAGAAACTTCCCTTTGTCTTACACTGGGGAGGATTCCAAGACCTATAAAACCTGTCACTTTTTTTTAACATTCAAAGAAAATAATGATTAAAGACAATGAAATATTTTAAGATTAACTTTTCGTGCTGTCATTGGCAACAGATATTCAACTTTGAAGGAATAGAATTAGAGTATAATCTCAAATAAGAAAGATAAAGATGCTTTTTCAATAACTGGCTGTTTAACAGTACATTTCCCCCCCTCTGATTTGACATTAACCTTCTCCTTAGGACAGAGAGGGTTAAATGGAGATTTACTAGATGTGTTCAATATCATGAACAGCTTTGCTCGAGTAACTTTTTCCAGTAGCCGAAGGGTCGGTAACTGAGGCACGCAGATTTAATTGGCAGAAGGACTGGAGGGGGAGATGAGGAGATTTTTTTTTTTAACACAGTGAGTTGTTGTGATCTGGAACGCGCTGCCTGAAAGGGCGGTGGAAGCAGATTCAATAATAACTTTCAAAAGAGAATTGGATAAATATCTTAAAAGAAAACATTTACAGGGCTATGGGGAAAGAGCAGGGGAGTGGGATTAACTGGATAGTTCTTTCAAAGAGCTAGCACAGGCACGATGGCCGAATGGCCTCCTCTTGTGATGCAAGAGTGTATGATTCGAAATTACTTCCATGATTTTAAGTTCTTGTATTAACAGAAGTAATTTATGTGCCATTTGTTCACTGGCAGAATTCCCGTTTAAAACACAGAGATTAACTTGTCTTCGGAACAGCTGTTAGATTCAATCTGAAAAACACCCATGGATTGACTGGTAGCCAAGGATTTACAAGAAGATCTGACAAATGCATTTTAAAATGCTCGTAAACTTTAAAGTGATAATTGGAAACTGCAGTTGCATACAAAGACTGTGTACTTGCAGGATATTTTTAGACAAACGTGGCCAGAACTGCGGGCTGTATAAATATGATGATTACATACAGGAAGCTTGGGCCTATAATGTTGGCAATATAGCTAAATATAACATAAATAATCATATCTTAAAGCATTTACAAAAACAACTCCCATATCACCCAAATCATGGGTCTAAGGTGGAGTTTGTTAAATAGATAGCAACTGTTGCCATTGGAGGAAGGATCCAGAACCAGAGGGCACAGCTCTAAGATGACTGGCAAAAGAAGCAACAGTGACATGAGGAAAAACTATTTTACACAGAGACTGGTTAGGATCTGGAATTCACTGCCTGAGAGTGTGGTGGAGGCAGATTCAATCAGAACTTGATAGAGGTCTTTAAAATTATGAATGGGTTTGATGTGGAGGCAATGTTTTCACTTGTGGGAGAATCTAAAACTCTCTCTCTCTCTTTGGCCTCCTTGTCTCGAGAGACAATGGGTAAACGCCTGGAGGTGGTCAGTGGTTTGTGGAGCAGCGCCTGGAGTGGCTATAAAGGCCAATTCTAGAGTGACAGACTCTTCCACAGGTGCTGCAGATAAATTTGTTTGTCGGGGCTGTTGCACAGTTGGCTCTCCCCTTGCGCTTCTGTCTTTTTTCCTGCCAACTGCTAAGTCTCTTCGACTCGCCACACTTTAGCCCCTCCTTTATGGCTGTCCGCCAGCTCTGGCGATTGCTGGCAACTGACTCCCACTACTTGTGATTAATGTCACAGGGCTTCATGTCGCGTTTGCAGACGTCTTTAAAGCGGAGACATGGACAGCCGGTGGGTCTGATACCAGTGACGAACTCGCTGTACAATGTGTCCTTGGGGATCCTGCCATCGTCCATGCGGCTCACATGGCCAAGCCATCTCAAGCGCCGCTGGCTCAGTGGGGTGTATATGCTGGGGATGTTGGCCACCTCGAGGACTTCTGTGTTGGAGATACGGTCCTGCCACCTGATGCCAAGGATTCTCTGGAGGCAGCAAAGATGGAATGAATTGAGATGTCGCTCTTGGCTGACATACGTTGTCCAGGCCTCGCTGCCGTAGAGCAAGGTACTGAGGGCACAGGCTTGATACATTCGGACTTTTCTGTCCCATGTCAGTGCGCCATTTTCCCACATTCTCTTGGCCAGTCTGGACATAGCAGTGGAAGCCTTTCCCATGCGCTTGTTGATTTCTGCATCGAGAGACAGGTTACTGGTGATCGTTGAGCTTAGGTAGGTGAACTCTTGAACCACTTCCAGAGCGTGGTCACCGATATTGATGGATGGAGCATTTCTGACGTCGTGTCCCATGATGTTCGTTTTCTTGAGGCTGATGGTTAGGACAAATTCATTGCAGGCAGCCGCAATCCTGTCGCTGAGTCTCTGCAGACACTCTTCAGTGTGAGATGTTAATGCAGCATCGTCAGCAAAGAGGAGTTCCCTGATGAGGACTTTCCGTACTTTGGACTTTGCTCTTAGACGGGCAAGGTTGAACAACCTGCCATCTGATCTTGTGTGGAGGAAAATTCCTTCTTCTGAAGGAATAGGGGTCATAAATACCAGATAGTTACCAATAAATGCAATATGGAAATAAGGAGATATTTCTTTACCCAGAGAGTGGTTAGAGTATGGAACTCATTACCACAGGAAGTGTTCCAGCTGAACAGGTTAGATGCTTTCAAAAGAAAGTTGGACGAGTACCGGAGAGAAAAGGAAATAGAAAGGTATGCTGAAAGGCTAAGATGAGGAAGATGGAATGGGAGGAGACTCATGTTGGGATGGCGGGATTGTCTCATGAGGAGAGATTGAGGAAAGTGGGCCTGTATTCTCTAGCATTTCGAAGAATGAGAGGTGATCTCATTGAAACTTACAAAATTCTTACAGGGTGTGACAGGGTGGATGTGGATTGGATGATTCCTCTGGCTGGTGAGTCAAGAACCAGGGGTCAAAGTCTCAGAATAAGGGCAGGCCATTTAGGACCGAGGTGAGGAGGAATTTCTTTACTCAGAAGGTGGTGAATCGGTGGAATTCTCTACCCCAGAGGAATGTGGAAGCTCAATCATTGAGCATGTTCAAGACAGAAATCGATAGATTTCTGAATACTAACGACATCAAGGGATATGGGGATAGTGGAGAAAAATGGCACAGAGGTAGATGATCAGCCATGATCTGTTTGAAAGGCACAGCAGGCTCGATGGGCTGAATGGCCTACTCCTGCTCCTATTTCCTATGATCCTATGTGGAGTATAAACGCCAGTACAGACTAGTCTGTTTCAGTGCTGTAAATTCTATGTAATTCTATATAATTCCACGAACCCTAGGTCAGATAAATGGAAAAAGGAACAAACGCTGAAACTCTGAAATAAAACAAAGAGCGAAAGATTCAGAATTCAGCAGAAGCTCCATTATAATCTGAAAGAGAGGGAACGTGCGAGGATCTGTGGAAGAATCCCACTTGAATCTTTAACCTCTCCAGCATATCCATTTTGACATTTGCTTAAACATCTGTGGGTAAAAATTCATCATCAGAAAGAAAAAGGCGGTGTTGTTTTGGACTCCTGTCACACTCCACGTTTGACGTTTAATTCTATTGAGGTCGACAGAACTGAATATTGGACGAGAAGGGTTATAGCTGGCCGATGTGATACTTTATTTTTATTTGTTCCTGGGATGTGGGCATCGCTGGCCAGGCCAGCATTTATTGCCCATCCTGAATTGCCCTTGAGAAGGTGGTGGTGAGCTGCCTTCCTGAACCGCTGCAGTCCATGTGAGGTAGGGGCACCCACAGTGCTGTTAGGAAGGGAGTTCCAGGATTTTGACCCGGCGACAGTGAAGGAACAGCGATATAGTTCCAAGTCAGGATGGTGTGTGACTTGAAGGGAAACTTGCAGGTGGTGATGCTGTTCAGCACAGCCACACAAGTGCTTTTTTTAACCCCATGTTCTTGTGACTGGGTTACGATACACCTTGGATGGGTCTTTTATGTTTTATTTGCTACGCATCACTCAGTCGAATGGAACGTTCAAACAATACACACTGCCTTTTACTCAAAAGCAAAATACTGCGTCTGCTACAAATCTGAAACAAAAACAGAAAGTGCTGGAAATACTCAGAAAAACTGGCAGCATCTGTGGAGAGAGAAACAAGAGTTAACGTTTCAGGTTAATGACCTGATTAAATGTTAACTCTGTTTCTTTCTACACAGATGCTGCCTGATCTGTTGAATATTTCCAGCATTTTCTGCCTTTTATTCAATGGGTTTAGCAGCTTGCTGTGAATTTGCCGGAATATTTAAAAACTGTAAATAACATTGCTTCACATAGGAACAGCAGGAGCCATTCGACCCTCAAAGCTGTTCAGTCATTCAGTTAGATCATGACTGATCTGTATCTAAACTCCCTCTGCCCGCCTTCTCCCTTAATCTCCTTACCCAACAGTTTTGACATTTGCAATTAATCTCCAACCTCAACAGCTTTTTTGGGGGAGAGAGTTCCAGATTTCCAATCCCCTTTGTGTGAAGAAGTGCTTCCTGACATCACCCCTGAACAGCTTGGCTCTAATTTTATAATTCTGCCCCCTTGTTCTGGACTCTCTCCACCAGATGAAATAGTTTCTCTCTATCTATCCGATCAAATGCTTTCATCATCTTAAACTCTTCAATTAGATTAGCCCTCAATTTACTATATTAAAGGGTTAAGTAGATAGAAAATACAGAGGGTAAGACTGTAAACAGTGTTTATCTATTCCACTTATAAACATACAAACATATGAATTAGGAGCAGGAGTAGGCCACTCGGCCTAGTATAGGTAGGTGGTAGGGAAATATAGGGACAGGTGGGGATGTGGTAAGAATATGGGATTAGTGTAGGATTAGTATAAATGGGTGGTTGATGGTCGGCACAGACTCGGTGGGCCGAAGGGCCTGTTTCAGTGCTGTATCTCTAAACTAAACTAAACCTTTCACCCGCTTGCTTATCAAGAATCTATCTACCTCTACCTTAAAAATATTCAAAGACTCTGCTTCCACTGCCTTTTGAGGAAGAGAATTCCAAAGACTCACGACCCTCTGAGAGAAAATATTTCTCCTCATCTCTGTCTTAAATGGGCGACCCCTTATTTTTAAACCGTGACCCCTAGTTCTAGATTCTCCCACAAGGGGAAACATCCTTTCCACATCCACCCTGTCAAGACTCCTCAGGATCTTATATGTTTCAATCAAGTCGCCTCTTACTCTTCTAAATTCCAGCGGATACAAGCCTAGCCTGTCCAATCTTTCCTCGTAAGACAGGTCACCCATTCCAAGTATTAGTCCAGTAAACCTTCTCTGTACTGCCTCCAACGCATTTACATCCTTCCTTAAATAAGGAGACCAGTACTGTACACAGTACTCCAGGTGTGGTCTCACCAATGCCCTGTATAGCTGAAGCATAACCTCCCTACTTTTGTAATAAAAGCAAAATACTGCGGATGCTGGAAATCTGAAACAAAAACAAGAAATGCTGGATTCACTCAGCAGGTCTGGCAGCATCTGTAGAAAGAGAAGCAGAGTTAACGTTTCGGGTCAGTGACCCTTCTTCGGTTCCGAAGAAGGGTCACTGACCCGAAACGTTAACTCTGCTTCTCTTTCTACAGATGCTGCCAGACCTGCTGAGTGAATCCAGCATTTCTTGTTTTTGCTCCCTACTTTTGTATTCAATTCCCCTCGCAATAAATGATAACATTCTATTAACTTTCCTAATTACTTGCTGTACCTGCATACTAACCTTTTGTGATTCATGCACTAGGACACCCAGATCCCCCTGCATTTCACTTACCCTGAGGCCAGGAAATCCGGGTGGACCAACTCCTCCAACCATTCCCTAGATGTAAAAAGAATTTCATATTACTTCTTACGTTTTGTTAGACCGCAGTACAATATACTTACTGGACAAGAATACCCAGGTACTATTAGCCTATGATTCCCCTTTGGGAGCTGTGGCTGTTCAGTTGTTGAGTATATTCAAGACTGAAATTGATAGATTTTTGGATACGAGGTAAATAAAGGGATATGGGAATTGGGTGGGAAAGTGCAGCTGAGGTAGAAGATCAACCATGATAGTACTGAATGGCGGAGCAGGCTTAAAGGGCTGAATGCCCTGCTCCTGCTCCCATTTCTTATGTCCTTTGGCTAAAAACTATCAAGATAGTGACTGTATGGGAGCTGGTTACCTTAGAGGTATTGAAAGGACGATGCTGTAGATTTTATATCACGTTGGGAGATCACATGTGGAAATTGGCTGAAAACCTGACATCCTTTGTGAAAGTATGAGTGCGTTTGACAAGAGAATTTATTTGGACGATTTGTTAGTATAGGCAGAGTTTGAGGCCTCATCTCACCCTCTGTTGATGGCATGTTTACACTATTCTATCGGCAAAACCAGCCTGGTGACACAAGCTACAATCTCACCCATTGTATGTATCAACCACTTATTCAGTTTCCAATGTTTTAAAAATGTCAATTGTGTGGTGGAGCTACCTTGCTGAGTGCTGCACCCGCAGACAACAAGAATCTGGAGTTCGGATGAAGGGTCATTGAACTGAAACAGTAACTCTGATTCTCTCTGTACAGTGCTGCCAGTCCTGCGGAGTATTTCCAGCATTTTCTGCTTCTATTTAGGAATCTCGAGTTTTTGCGATGTAGTGTTTGGAAATATTTTGTTGTGATCTGGAATACGCTGCCTGGAAGGATAGTGGATCCAGATTCAATACAGACTTTCAAAAGGGAATGAGCTAAACGCACTGAGTATGGTAGCATAGTGGTTATGTTACTCGGCTAGTAATCTAGTGGTCTGGATAATGAGCTGGAGACAATGAATTCAAATCCCAACATGATGGCTGGGGTGCTTAAATTTGGTTAATTAAATAAATCAGAAATAAAAAGCTAGAATCAGTAATAGCGACCATGAAACTACTGGACTGTCATAAAACCCATCGAGTTCACTAATATCCTTCAGGGGAGGAAATCTGTTGTCCTTACCTGGTCTGGTCTATGTGTGACTCCAGCCTCACAGCAATATTGTTGACACATAACTGCCCTCTGAAATGGTCTAGCAAAACACTCAGTTGTATTCAATTCAGTTCACCGCCACCTTCTCAAAGGCAATTAATTCTGGCCTTGCCAGCGATGCCCACAACCCATGAATGAATTAAAAAAACTTGAAGGGGAAAAGATTTTCAGCACTGTAGGAAAATTGCAGGGGAGTGGGACTAATTGTACAGCCCTTTCAAAGAGCTATCTGGGCTAAATGATTCTTTGAGAATGGAGTATCAGATTTGCTTTCACATTGTAAAAGATTGTGCAAAATGAATTGCTACATTTCCAGAAGCATGAGCCTTGATGACAGCAATTATAAATATTTTCTGTCTATTTAGGGATATGGAACCATACAAATAAGGGTTAATCCCATGATTTTGTGCAATTAGAGTTTAGGGTTACAGTGTTGTCGTTCCAACTTTCTGAACCATACTCCCTGTAAAGAGCAGTGGATGTGGTGTATATGGATTTTAGCAAGGCGTTTGATAAGGTTCCCCATGGTAGGCTCATTCAGAAAGTAAGGAGGCATGGGATACAGGGAAAGTTGGCTGTCTGGATACAGAATTGGCTGGCCCATAGAAGTCAGAGGGTGGTAGTAGATGGAAAGTATTCAGCATGGAGCTCGGTGACCAGTGGTGTTCCACAAGGATCTGTTCTGGGACCTCTGCTCTTTGTGATTTTTATGAATGACTTGGATGAGGAAGTGGAAGGCTGGGTTAGCAAGTTTGCTGATGACACGAAGGTTGCTGGAGTTGTGGATAGTGTGGAAGGCTGTTGTAGGTTGCAATGGGACATTGACAGGATGCAGAGCTGGGCTGAGAAGTGGCAGATGGAGTTCAACCTGGAAAAGAGTGAAGTGATTCATTTTGGAAGGTCGAATTTGAATGCGGAATACAGGCTTAAAGACAGGATTCTTGGTAGTGTGGAGGAACAGAGGGATCTTGGGGTCCATGTCCATAGATCGCTCAAAGTTGCCACCTAAGTTGATAGGGTTGTTAAGAAGGCGTATGGTGTGTTGGCTTTCATTAACAGGGGGATTGAGTTTAAGAGCCGCGAGGTTATGCTGCAGCTCTATAAGGCCCTGGTTCGACCACACTTGGAAGATTGTGTTCAGTTCTGGTCGCCTCATTATAGGAAGGATGTGGAAGCTTTAGAGAGGGTGCAGAGGAGATTTACCAGGATGCTGCCTGGACTGGAGGGCAGGTCTCAAGAAGAAAGATTGAGGGAGCTAGGGCTTTTCTCATTGGAGCGAAGAAGGATGAGAGGTGACTTGCTAGAGGTGTACAAGATGATGAGAGGCATAGATAGAGTGGATAGCCAGAGACTTTTTCCCAGGGTGGAAAGGGCTATCACCAGGGGGCATAATTTTAAGGTGATTGGAGGAAGTTTTCGGGGAGATGTCAGAGGTAGGTTCTTTACACAGAGAGTGGTGGGTGCGTGGAATGCACAGCCAGCGTTGGGAGTAGAAGCAGATACATTAGGGACATTTAAGCGACTCTTGGATAGGTACATGGATGATAGTAGAATGAAGAGTAGGTAGTTAGTTTGATCTTAGAGTAGGTTAAAGGTTCGGCACAACATCGTGGGCTGTGCTGTTCTATGTTCTATGTTCTATATTCTATGTAAACTCAGCTCATGGAGCTGAATCAGTCCTGGACTGCAATCAGGCAGAGCCAACATGGTTTTGTGAAAGGGGAAATTGTGTTTGACTAATTTATTAGAGTTCCTTGAGGAAGTAACAAGCAAGATGAATAAAGGGGAACTTGTAGATGTGGCGTACTTGGATTTCCAAAAGGCATTTGATATGGTACCACCTCAAAGGTTACTACACAAAATAAGAGCTTATGATGTACTGGGTAACATATTAGCATGGATAGAGACAGAAAGTGCAGAAATACTCAGCAGGTCAGGCTGCATCTGTGGAGAGAGATGCAGAGTTAACGTTTCAGGTCTCTGTCCTTTCATCAAAACTGGCAAAGGTTAGAAAAGAATTAGGTGTGTGATCAGGCAGAGCGCAGGAGGGATTAAATAACAAAGCTGTCATGGGACAACGGCAAGGAGTGTGTTAATGCTTGTAGTGAAAGACAAAGCATTAGTTCAGAGAGAGTGTTAATGGCAGAATAATGAGCAGCTCTATCTACATGAAAAACAGGCACATGGTTAAATAAAAATAGAAAAACAGAAAAAAGGCCAGTCATGCTCTGAAATTATTGAACGGGGTGGTGGGGAGAGGGCATGTTGAAATGTCAAGCAACCGGAAGCTCGAGGTCAAGCCTACTGACTGAGCGGAGGTGTTCCACAGAGCAGTCACCCAATCTGTGTTTGGTCTCCACAATGTAGAGGTGACTGCATTATGAGAAGCGAATACAGTGTACTAAATTGAAGGAATTCCAAGTAAATCGTTGCTTCACCTGAAAGAAGTGTTAGGGACCTTGGATGGTGAGGAGAGAGGAGATATGATGCATGGATAGAGGACTGTTTTTTAAAAATTCATTCATGGGATGTGGGTGTCGCTGGCCAGACCAGCATTTATTGCCCATTCCTAGTTGCCCTTGAGAAGGTGGTGGTGAGCTGCCTTCTTGAACCGCTGCAGTCCATGTGAGGGAGTTCCAGGCTTTTGACCCAGCAGGAAACAGAGAGTCGGGATAAATGGGTCTTTTTCAGAATGGCAAACTGTAACTAGTGGAGTGCCACAGGGATCAATGCTAGGGCCTCAACTATTTACAATCTATATCAATGACTTGGATGAAGGGACTGAATGTATGGTACTTAAATTTGCTGATGATACAAAGATAGGTAGGAAAGTAAGCTGTCAAGAGGACATTAAGAATCTACAAAGGTATTAGGATAGGTTAAGTGAGTGGGCAAAAATTTGGTAGAAGGAGTATAATGTGGAAAAATGTGAACTTGTCCATTTTGGGGCAGGAAGAATAGAAAAGCAGTATATTATTTGAGTGGAGAGTAATTGCAGAACTATACATTACAGAGGAATCTGACTGTCCTGGTACATGAATCACAAAAAGTTAGTATGCAGGTACAGCAAGTGATTTGGAAGACAAATGAAATGTTGGCCTTTATTGCAAGGGGAATCAAGTATAAGAGTAGGGAGGTTTTACTACAACTGTACAGAGCGTTAGTTAGACCGCATCTGGAGTACTGTGTACAGTTTTGGTCTCCTTACTTAAGAAACCATATAATTGTATTAGAAACAGTTCAGAGAAGGTTCACTCAACTGATTCCTGGGATGAAGGGGTTATCTTACGAGGAAAGATTGAATAAGTTGGTCCTATATCCACTGGAGTTTAGAAGAATGAGAGGTGATCTTATTGAAATATATAAGATGCTGAGGGGATTGACAGGGTAGATGCTGAGAGGATGTTTCCCCTCATGGGGGAATCTAGAACTAGGGAGCACAGTTTCAAAATAAGGGGTCTCCCATTTTGGACCGAGATGAGGAGAAATAGATACATTTAAGGTGGAGTTTGTTAAGAACATGAGGGAGCAAGGATTAGAAGGATATGCTGATGGTGTGAGATGAAGAGGGGTGGGAGGAAGCTCATGTGGGGCATAAACACCAGCATAGACTGGTTGGGCCGAATGGCCTGTTTTGCATTGTATCCTCCTCTATCTGTTATCACAATAAAAACAAAGAGGTGGAATTTGCTTTGAGGGTGTAATCAGAACAATACACCTGGGATTATGTCCAAATTGTCAATGTTTATTTACGTCCAAATTTCCTGCCAATCTCAAAATAATTGGCTGTGAACAATCAGGACCAGAAGGAAGTGCAGGATTGACACCTTAAATTTCTTCTTTAAGACTGAAAGTTAAAGTTTCAAGCCGTCTGTCTCTGAGTTACATGCATTTGGCACAGCACGTTTGCGAATGCACAAGCATTTTTTCTGTACTGAAGTAATACAATAAATGTGATGGTCTTTATAGAATTAGGATTCACTAGGTAAGAAGTCCTGGACTTGTCAGTTTTTTTTAATGTGATTTATAAAAACGCCTTCAAACAAACACAAAATGCAATGTGGGCCCTGGGGAGGAAAAATTTATTAATTAAAAAAAATCACTCCAAGAAAATCACAATGAAATACCAAGAAAATGCACCTCAAATTCTGCACCTAATTTTACACACGTTTTCAAACAGCATAGCTGCAGGAAATTCACATGTTTAGTGCTGGAGCAGAGCTGTTACAATAGCTGAGATGCGTTCTGACCCAAATATTAATGGAAGGCGCAAAAGAGGAAATTTTGGCTTAGCGTAATTATATGCATAACACATTCATGCCCGAGTTTCCCCAATCGTTTGCGCAAGGTACTTGCTTTTGCTCCGATCGTGGAGCATATTCACAGGAAATTCTGCATCAATGAATGGTCCTAATCTTTATGCAGCTGTTAACACGCTTTCCCTTTAAGACAGAAAGCTCTGACTGAAAACATAATGAGTAAAATGGTAGGTGGATATAACTCACTGAGCTGCCATCAGAACCAGCAGTGCCTCTTGCTCCAAAAGAACCTGGATAACCCTATTAAAGCAAAGAATAAATCCAACATTAGAAGGGCAAGCACTGGGATGTATTACTAGAAGGATAGAATTGAAAATCAGGGAGGTTGTGTTAAACCTGAATCTAAAGACACTGATATGTTGTGAACAGTCTGGTCTCCACATTATGAAAAGGATATAGAGATATTGCAGAAGGTGCAAAGGAAATTCACAAGGATGATACCAGAACTAAAATGTTGCACCATCAGGAAAGATTGATCAGACTGGGACACTTTCTCTCGAAAAAGAATAAGATGTGACCCAATTCAGGTCTTTAAAATTCTGAAAGGGTTTGTTAGAATAGACATAGAGAAGATGTTTCTACTTGTGGGGGAGACCAGAGCTAGGGGCCATTAAAAAGGATTGTCAATATTAAATATAGTCGGGAATTCAGGAGAAGCTTCTGTACCCAGTGAGAATGTGGAACTCGCTACCACAAGGAATGGTTGAGATGAGCAATATAGATACATTTATGGGGAAGCTAGATAAACACAGGCAGGAGAAATGAGTGGAAGGATGTGCTGCTGGGTTAATGAAGAAGGGTGAGAGGAGGCTCATATGGACCACAAACCCATCATGGACCTGTTGGGCCGAGTGGCCTGTTTCTGTGCTGTACGTTTTAGGTAAATCTCTTTAAAATCAATGGCCTCACTCATGTGGAAAACTGTGCCAGAAGATGCACATTAAACTAAATGGTAACAAAGTCCATTCATATATCAACAACAATGTCAGCCATTGTCCATACATTCATATTAAACAGAATTATTTAACAGTCACTCAGTACTGCCCCGCCAACAATGCAGCACTCCCAACGTACTGCCCCTCTGATACTACAGCACGCCCTTAGTACTGCTTCTCCAACAGTACAGCATTCCCTCAGTTACTGACCCTCTTACAGCACACCGTGCCTTCAGTACTGCCCTTCTGCCACTACAGCAGTCCATCAGTACTGGCCCTCCAACAGTGCAGCACTCCCTCAGTAGTGAGCACTCTGACAGTGCAGCACTCCCTCAGTACTGACCCTCCCACAGAGCTCCCTCAGTACTGAGCACTCTGACAGTGCAGCACTCCCTCAGTACTGCCCCTCCTACAGTGCAGCACTCCCTCAGTACTGCCCCTCTGACAGTGCAGCACTCCCTCGCTACTGACTCTCTGACAGTGCAGCACTCCCTCAGTACTGACCCTCTGACAGTGCAGCACTCCCTCAGTACTGCCCCTCCCACAGTGCAGCACTCCCTCTGTACTGCCCCTCTGACAGTGCAGCACTCCTTCAGTACCGACCCTCCGACTGTGCAGCACTCCCTCAGCACTGCCCTTCTGACTGTGCAGCATGCCCTCTGCACTGCGCAGCCCACCCTCTGTACTGCCCCTTCCTCAATGTGCTGGGAGTGTTAGTCTAGACTACGTGCTCAAGTGTCTGGAATGGGACTTAAATTCACAATGTTCTGACTCAGAGGTGAGATTGTTACTCACTGAGCCACAGTATTAATAAAGTTAGCAACATGATCAAATACGTTGTCAACCAAACTTTAATATATATATATTTTATCAATATAAAATAAAAACATATGTTTCCAAAGGGAGTAATCCAGTTTTCACAATGTAATACTGTCGTTGAGCAATTTCTTTTCTGAATCTTCTCTGTATCGGAACAGTTAAAGTAGATAAAGAAGTGTCTGATGCCTCCTTGTGGCTCATCAGACATAAGCATCTTAACACCATTGCAATTAGACTGCAGTCAGTGCAGCACATTCTTGATTAGGAACCAGATTTAACTGAGCTGCAGAATGTATATTGAAGGAAAACACATTCACTTTGGCTGATGGAAATGCCTTTGGGCTTGTTTTCTTTGTGAACTCATCCCTTGTCAGGCTGAGTTCAGGGGGAATGAAACAATTCCTCACTTCAGGCCGTACTAAACACGCTCCCACAAGGAGGTCTGTGTGTCCAAAGACGAACTTGCATTTATATAGTGCCTTTCGCGACCTCAGGACGTTCCAAAGTACTTTACAGCCAATGAAATATTGTAACTTTAATCACTCCATCATTGGCGGGCGTGCCTTCAGCTGCCTGGGTCCTAAACTCTGGAACTCCCTCCCTAAACCTCTCTGTCTCTTCTTTAAGACACTCCTTGACACCTACCTCTCTGACCACCTGTCCTAATGTCTCCCTATTTGGCTTGGTGTCAAACTTTGTTTAATAATCACTCCTGCGAAGCACCTTGGAATGTTGCTCTAAAGGCATTATGTAAATACAGGTTGTTGTTGTAATGTAGGAAATCTGGCAGCCAGTCTGTGCACAGCAAGCTCCCACAAACAGCAATGTGATAATGACCAGATAAACTGTTTTTCATGATGTTGGTTGAAGAATAAATAGTGGAACCAGGACACTATTATCCGCAAATTCTTCTACTTCTGGTTATCAAACAGTGCACCAAGATTTATATTATATTGATTCTACCCTTCCAGCTGCCTCTTACTGATGCTGTGATTGCACAATGCATCTTCAAACTACCTATCCTTGTGACTATTACCTGCTTATTTTCATAGCATTCCGATCCCAGAGTAATCCCAGACGCTCCAGTCTCTTCACATCACTGAATTCCCTCATCCCTGCTACCAACTTGGTAAATTTCCTTTGCATCCTCCGAGTGTGTTGAGTCCAGAATTCGATACAACACTTCAGCTGAGGCTTAACCAGTGATTTGTAAAGGATTAGCATGACATCCTTATGTATTCAATGCTCCTATTTAAAAAGCTAATTATTCCACATGCTTTCTTAACTGCTTTATCAACTTGTCCTCTCACCTTCAAAGATTTGTGAAAATGTACCCTCAAGGTTACTCTGTTCTTGTTCCATCTTCAAAATAGTAGCATTTAGATGACGCTGCCTCTCCGTGTTGTTCCTCCCAAAGTGTATCAGTTCACATTTATCTGCATTAAGTTGTATGTCATACGCCTGCCCATTTTTTCAGCCTGTCTCTGTCCTCCTGAATTCTGCTACTGTCCTGTTCACTATTTACTACATTGCCAAGTTTCATATCATCCACAAACTTCAAAATTGTATCCTCCCTATGCTCGAGACCAAGTCATTTCAAAGCAAAGGTTCTAATAGTAACCCCAGGGGACTCGACTGCATGCTTCTCTCCAGCCAGAAAAAACATCTGTTCACCAATACTCTCTGCCTGCAGTCCCTTAACCAATTACATACACAAGTTACCATCGTCCCTTTAATCAAGGTGTTCAAAATCATGAAGTGTTTTGACAGAGAAAATAAAGAGAAATTTCTTCCAGTGGCAGTTGGGAGAGAAACCAAAGGAAAGATTTAAGGTAATTGGGAGAAGAACCAGAGGCAAGTTGAGGAGAATTTGTTTTGCACAGCGAGTCTGAAAGTGCGGTGGAAGAAGATTCAATAGTAACTTTCCAAAGATAAATACTTGAAGAGGTGAAAATTACAGGGCTATGGGGGAAGAGCAGTTGGAATGGGATTCATTGGACTGCTCTTTCAAAGAGTTAGCACAGGCACTATGGGGCGAATGGCCTCATTGTACGCTGTTAGAGTTCTGAATTTAATATATTAGGTGTGGCTCAGTGAGTAGCACCCTTGCCTCTAAGTCAGAAGGTTATACGTTTAAGTCCCACTCCAAAGACTTAAACATAACAACTAGACCAACACTCCACTGTGGTATAGAGCAAGTGCTTCCTTTCAGATGTGATGTTAAACTGAAGCCCTATCTGCCCTCTTGGATGGAAACAATTGACCCCTTGAGACTATCTCAAAGAGTTCTTCCTCAGTGCACTTGCCAGTGTTTATCCCTCAACTGCCATCACTAAAACAGATTATCTGATTGTTATCATGTTGCTGTTTGTGGGATCTTGCTGTGTGCAAATTGGCTGCTGTTTCCTACATTACAACAGTGACTACACTGCATTGTGTATGAAACATTTTGGGGCATCGTGAGGTTGTAAAAGGTGCTATGGAAATATGAGATTTGTATTTATTGAACTAATAGAATTCTAATCTATTTGGTTTACATGAGAGCTTCCAAAAAATGCATTAACATTTTTTTAAATTTTTAATACAGGACATTCTAGTAGACTTTTAGTTGGAGTTTAAGGCAGATTGCTGTTTGAAGCATGAGGCATACAGAAGCAGTTTAATCATTTCAAGATTCCCAGCTCCAGTATAAAATACATTACAGCATTTATAACAGCCATTCCTAGATGCATAGTGACAGTCTTGAAGTTGTGGCAGTTAAACTTACTGAGGAATGTACAGTTTTAAGCCTCAATGTCTTAGTCAATAGCATTACTAGAATTCAGGATTCTCGAATAAGGATGACAGTGTATATTTATGACGATATTGTCTTCTGTGAGCCAATCAAAAAGGTTATAGGATCATAGAACAGGAGGAGGCCATTCAGCCCCTCAAGTCTGTTTCGCCATTCGATTAGATCATGTCTGATTTATATCTTGACTCGATCTAGACGCCTCAGTTCTGTAACCTTTAATACCCTTACCTAAAAAAATCATTCTCAGTTTTGAAGTTTTTAATTGACTCCCAAGTGTCAACAGCCTTTTGGGGGAGAAAGTTCCAGATTTTCACAGTCCTTTGTGTGAAGAAGTGCCTCCTGACATTGCCTGTAAACGGCTTGGCTCAGGGATCAGCAAATCTTTTAGCTGAAGAGCCTTTGAAAAAAAAATTTGCATAAAACAAAAACTATTGGGAGCCGCAAGATGAAAATTCAGCATTTCTAAACCAAATACTTGGCAATTTGCTTAGAATGTATAATTTGCATGTGTAATAAATAAAATAATGTGTCGAATTTAAGTATCAGAGAATGATTTATTGCATAGAAGGAGGCCATTCGGCTCTCTGCAGAGTATTGCAATCAGTCCCACTCCCCCACTGTAGCCGTGCAAGTTTATATCAAGTATCAGTAGAAAAAAAATCTAAATTAAAATAGACCTAACTCTGAATCATTGCATTTTTGATGGATTTCTTTTACCATAATTTTGTCACTAAAGTCATCTTCAAAACAAACTTTAATTTAAGATGTGCAGAAATAAGACAATTTTTTCAGCTATTGATTCTTGTGATTAAAGAATAGCTTCTAATTACACATTCAGAATAATTTATCATCTCAGTTATATTAGAAACGATGGTTGCTACCATAAAACCTGTTCCTTAAACCAAAGGCATTATCTATAACCACAGTGTAGCTATACCACCCACAGTGTAGATATACCACTCAAACAGGTTTATTTAGAGTACAATGATGTTTTTTGGTAAAATAATCATTTAAAATTGTAAAGTGCAGCATAACAATTAGCCTTTTATCTCCACAATAAAAACACGGCTCTTAATTTCATGACTTAATTTTTTTTAGGCTTTTTTCACGTTAATGCAATCCAACTGGAAAAGGTTGGAAGCCGCAAGTCAAGATGTTAAAGAGCTGCATGTTGGTCTGGAGCCATAGGTTGCAGACCCCGACCTAACTTAATTTTAAGATTATTCCCCCTTCTTCTGGACTGCTCCCACCAGAGGAAATAGTTTATCTGCCCTATAGGAAAGATCACATTTTATAAGTGGTATTTCTCCAGCAATGAAGGATTGTGAATTATGGTGGGTTGTTATCATTAACACAACCAATCATTCATGCTCTGCACACCAGGCCCAAAGTACATACTGGCAAGCAGTGGGTTATAAAAATCACATGACATAGACCTTATGAATGACCTACATCTGTGGCACTTGTGGTTAATGGGCCCAATGTCATTCATATATTTCATAAACCACCAGCCACTGATGTATGAACATACATCTATTACTATCAGCACTCTCATTTCCTCCTTTCTGAATAATAGTGTATCATTTTCAGTTTCAGACCGAACTGATCCATATTTTCCAGGCTGTTTCCTGTCTGCAATCCTTCAAAAACCCAACTCAGACCTGTCTTAGAATGGGAGACGGGCAATTTAGTGTAGTCTTGCCATTTGTGAACACATAATAACCTTTTCCAAACGCCAAAGACTTCATCTTTTTAATGGGACTGGCAGTAGTATACATCAGGGTAATTGAGCAGATAAAATGTGATGACAACTAGGGATCTGATAGTTTTGAAACTGAAAATAATACATTATTGTTTTGAAGTGGGAGTGGGAGGATAGGAGGTGCTGCTGGTAGCAACGGGAATGTGTTAACACTTGTCCGAAACACGGATGCCTCACATCACTGACTGGTGGGTGTAGGAATATATCTAAGGGCCATGCACTTATTAAATGGTGGAGCAGGCTCGAAGGGCTGAGTGGCCTACTCCTGCTCCTAATTCGTATGTTCGTATTCCCCATTGGGCCCATTTACCCTCAGTGTCACATGCCAGAGTAGTTTGTGTTGGTGTTCAAGGATTCTTAGCATTTTTATCCCGCTAGATTATAAATTATTGCATTAAAATGACCAGTGGTCATTCAGGAGACGGTTGCTCAATGACTGACACAGGAAATGACCTTTGTTACCTTCCTCTGCATGGCTTCGAGAGCTTGTGTCGATCAGAAATATATGCAACAACATTAACTTGCATTGTTATAGCACTTTTAATAGAGTAAAATGTCCCAAGGTGCTTCAGAGGAGCGTTAGACAAAATTTGACACCAAGGCACATAAGGAGATATTAGGAAAGATGGTGAAGAACATGGCCACAGAAGTAGCGTTTAAGGAGTGTCTCAGAGGAGGGAAGAGAAATAGAGAGGTGGAGAGGTTTAGGGGGAGAATTCAAGAGCTCAGATCCAGGGAACTGTAGGCATGGCCGCCAATGGTGGAGCGATTAAAATCAGGGATGCACAGAGATCTTGGATGGTTGTAGGGCTGGAGGTGATCACAGAGATAGGGAATGGTGAGGCCACGGAAGATTGGAAAACAAGGAGTAGAATTTTAAAAATTGAGGCATTGCTGGACTGCAGCCAATGCAGGTCAGTGAGCAGCAGAGAGTAATAGGTTAACGGCATGCAGTACTGTATCTAGGTGAACTGAACTCACTGATTAGGCACTATAACACAGCATCTTATTGATTTAATATGTTTATTTATGGCTCTCACTAGTTTGGCATCCCTAAATCTTTTCAAATTTCCCTTTTCCAATTTCTATTCCATCCATGGAATACACCTGCTTCTTATGGTTTTCCAGGAATAATTTGACTAACAGTTTGGAGAGCAGATCATGAGGAAAACGCTCTGATTGCTGCAGTGTAACCATCTCAATAACTACACCTGAATTTCCTCAATGTCTGTTACTCTACTCCATTGTTGCACTGCAAAGGTGCAACATTCACCAGCAGAGGGAGTTGCACATAGGTTTTCAGGGAAAGTTACATGGAATGGACAGCCGAGAAACAGGCCATTTGGCCCAATTGGTCGATGCTGGTGTTCGTGCTCCACTCAAGCCTCCTCCCACCTTATTTCATCTCGCTCTATCAACATATCCTTTCATTGCTTTCTTCTTTACGTGTTTATCCAGCTTCCCCTTAAATGTATCTACACAACTCACCTCAGCCACAAAGTTTCGCCTTAACTTTTTTTTCCTTATTTGTTCATGAGATGTGGGCATCGCTGGCTAGAGCAGCATTTATTGCCAATCCCTAATTGCCCTTGAGAAAGTGGTGGTGAGCTGCCTTCTTGAACCGCTGCCATCCATTTGGGATAGGTGCACCCACAGTGCTGTTAGGGAGAGAGTTCCAGGATTTTGACCCAGCGACAGTGAAGGAATGGGGATATAGTTCCAAGTCAGGATGGTGTGTAACTTGCAGGTGGTGGTGTTCCCATGCATCTGCTTTCCTTGTCCTTCTGGGTGATAGAGATCACGGGTTTGGAAGGTGCTGTCAAAGAAACCTTGGTGAGTTGCTACAGTGCATCTTGTAGATGGTACACACTGCTGCCACTGTGCCTTGGCAGTGGAGGGAGTGAATGTTTAAGGCGGTGGATGCGGTGCCAAGCAAGTGGGCTGCTTTGTCCTGGATGGTGTTGAACTTCCTGAGTGTTGATGGAGCTGCACCCATTCATACAAGTGGAGAGTATGCCATCACACTCCTAACTTGTGCCTTGTAGATGGTGGACAGGCTTTGGGGAGTCAAGAGGTGAGTTACTTTTCTGGTCAATGGTAAACCCCAAAATGTTGATGGTCATGAATTCAGCGATAGCAATGCATTGAATGTCAAGGAGAGATAGTTAGATTCTCTCTTGTTGCATAAATTCATTGCCTGGAACTTATGTGGCACAAATACTACTTGCCACTCATTAACCCAAGCCTGAATGTTATCCAGGTCTTGCTGCATGCAGACACGGACTGCGTCAGTATCTGAGGAGTTGCGAATGCAACTGAACATTGTGCAATCATCAGCCAGCATCCCCACTTCTGAATTTATGATTGAAGGAAGGTCATTGATGAAGCAGCTGAAGATGGTTGGGCCGAGGACACTACCCTGAGGAACTCCTGCAGTGATGTCCTGGGGCTGAGATGATTGACCTCCAACAACCACAACCATCTTCCTTTGTGTTAGGTATGATTCCAACCAGTGGAGAGTTTTACGTACATACATACGAACATACGAATTAGGAGCAGGAGTAGGCCATTTGGTCCCTGGAGCCTGCTTCACTATCCAATAAGATCATGGCTGATCTATTTGTGTTTCGAATTCCACACTGCCATCTGCCCCCGATAACCTTTGATTCCCTTGCTTAACAAGAATCTATCTACCACTGCCTTAAAATATTCAATGACCCTGCCTCCACCACCTTCTGAGGAACAGAATTCCAAAACCGCACAGCCCTCTGAGAGAAAAAATTCTCCTCATCTTTGTCCTAAGAGGGCGAACCCCAATTTTCAAACAGTGCCCCCTAATCCTGGATTCACCCACAAGAGGAAACATCCTTTCCACATCCACCTTGTCAAGACCATTCAGGATCTTATAAACTTCAATCAAGTCTCCCCTCACTTTTCTAAATTCCAGTGAAAACAAGCCCAGTCTGTCCAACCTTTCCTCATAAGACAACCCGCTCATTCCAGGTATCAATCTAGTAAACCTCCTCTCAACAGCCTCCAATGCATTCACATCCTTCCTTAAATAAGGAGACCAAAACTGCACACAGTATTCGAGATGTGGTCTCACCAATGCCCTGTATAACTGATGCATAACATCCTTACTTTCATTTTCAATTCCTCTCATAATAAAGGATAGCATTCAATTAGCATTCTTTATTACTTGCTGTTCCTGCTTACTAACCTTTTGTGACACATGCACTAGAACACCTAGGCCTCTCTGCACCTCAGAATTCTGCAGTCATTCTCTGTTTAAGTAATACTCTGCTTTTTTTTCTTCCTGCCAAAGTGAACAACTTCACATTTTCCCACATTATATTCCATCTGCCAGATTTTTACCCACTCACTCAATCTATCTATATTGGTCTGTAACCTCCTTATGTACTCTTCACAACATATTTTCCTACCTATCTTTGTGTCATCTGCAAATTTAGCTACCATGCCTTTGCTCCCCTCATCTAAGTCATTGATATAAATTGTAAAAAGTTGAGGCCCCAGCACGGACCCCTGCGGGACTCCACTTGTCACATCCTGCCAATCAAAAAAGGACCCATTTATGCTTACTGTCTGTTTTCTGCCAGCCAGCCAATCTTCTATTCATGCTAATATGTTATTCCCTACACCATGAGCTCCTACTTTCTGCTATAACCTTTTATGTGGCACCTTGTCAAATGCCTTCTGGAAATCCAAGTACAGTACGTCAACGGGCTCCCTTTTATCCACAGAACATGTTACTCCTTCAAAGAACTCCAATAAATTGGTTAATCATCACTTCCCTTTCACTAAACCATGCTGACTATGCCCGATTATCTTGAGTTTGTCTAAGTGCTCAGCTATAACCTCCTTAATGATTGATTCTAACACCTTCCCCATGACAGACATCAATCTAACTGACCTATGATTACCCATTTTCTGCCTCCCCCCTTCTTGAATAGAGGGGTTATATTTGCTACTTTCCAATCTGATGGAATCTTTCCAGAATCTAGCAAATTTTGAAAAATTTACACGGCGTATCTACTACCTCATTAGCCACCTCTTTTAAGACCCTCAGATGAAGCCCATCAGGACCCGGGGACTTGTCAGCCCACAGCTCCATTAGTTTGCTCAGTACCACTTCCCTGGTTTTCCCTCTGAGTCCCATTGACTTCAGTTTTGCTAGGGCTCCTTGATGCCACATTCGGTCAAATGCTGCCTTGATGTCAAGGACAGTAACTCTCACCTCATCTCTTGAATTCAACTCTTTTGTCCATGTTTGGACCAAGGCTGTAATGTGGTCTGGGGCCGAGTGGCCCTGGCGGAACCCAAACTGAGCATCAGTGAGCAGCTTATTGCTGTGTAAGTGCCGCTTGACAGCACTGTCAATGACACCTTCCATCACTTTGCTGATGATTGAGAGTAGACTGATGGGCAGTAATTGGCCAGATTGGATTTGTCTTGCTATCCTTATGGAATTTATTAGTAACTAACTTATTTTTATGGTTTCTAGTTAATTTGGGTATGAATTGGTGCAAGTTCTGGCATAACTGCATTTTTTTTTATTTATCCACTCTTGGGATGTGGGCATCACTGGCAAGGCCAGCATTTATTGCCCGTCCCTAATTGTCTTTGAGCCCTAACTGACCTCGTTCTGGGAATGTAACTGAAACTATCTGCTTCCTGCCTGAAACCCGCCACTCGTTAAAATCTTGCCCTGCCCTACATTCAAAAAGAAAAGTCAAAACATAAAGTTCTTTCTTGGAAATATGAACCCAGCCACTCGTGGCTAGACAGCTATTTAGGAATCTGTAGAATCATAGACGGGTACAGCACAGAAGGAGGCCATTTGGCCCATTGTGACTGTGCTGGCTCTTTGAAAGAGCTATCCAATTAGTCCCACTCCCCCTGTCCTTTCCCCATAGCCCTGCAAATATTTCCTTTAAATATTAATCCAATTCTCTTTTGAAAGTCACTGAATCTGTTTCCGCCGCCCTTTCAGGCAGTGAATTCCAGATCGCAACAACTCACTATGTAAAAAAAATTCTCTTCATTTCCCCCCTGTTATTTTAGCAATTATTTTAAATCGGTGTCCTCTGATTGCACACCTTCCTGCCAGTGGGAACAGTTTCTCCTCATTTATTCTATCAACACCCCCTTATAGATTTGAACACTTTTTATGGAATCTCCCCACTAACCTTCTCTGCTCGAAGGAGAACAATCCCAGCTTCTGTACACAACTGAAGTCCTTCGTCCTGCATAACATGGGATGGCTGCGTAAAATTGACCCGACATTGGGACTTTTAATAACAGAGGCAGAAAGCTACAGAAATCTTGAAGGTAAGAATTGATGCCTTCGAGAAATTTACCCTGCATTTTATTTACTGAATGTATTCTCCACATTTTAAAATTTCGGATGCTATTTCAGGACAAGTGTAAGTACAAATAACAATGATGTCTCTAAATTAAAAGCATAGCCCCATATCTTCAGTCCATATTAAATAGTGCACAATTATTGAAGAAGAAAACATATCCCATGCTGTGAATGCTCTGCCAATCAAACTGTCGAATGTCCTGCACTTTCAGTGACTGACAATTCTTTGAAGTTACAGCATGGGCATAAATGATTTGCATGTTTCTACGAAATTCTTTTCTCCGTCTTTGTAACAGAGAAAATCACCTACTTTAAGGAAGCAAAGTCACAGAAATCTGGGAAACATTTACAAGCCATGCTGTCATTTTAGGCTTAGAATTTTTGCAGGAACAGAAATTCTCTCTCACATACTATCACACAATCACAGGGTGTCATTTCAAAGTTTGAAAGATACCATTCGATAACGAAAAAAAACTTACTGGTCTCCCTTTGGGGCCCTTTATTCCACGAGGACCAGCAATACCCTGAAGAGGAAATGTCACCGCATTACACAAAATATGTTTCCAAAAAAATACAAACTCAGTAAAATTTTTAAACAATTGAACTGTGGACAATGTAAAAGCAAGTGATTCTGATTAAAAATGATTCACACTTTTTATGCAATAACTGTGTAAAGCAAAACTATTGTTAAAAACAAACAATTAGTTTGCCTTCCTAGAATTACTCGGGGGCACAGTAGCATAGTGATTATATTACTCGTCTAGTAACTCAGGCACCTGGACTAATGACCCAGAGATGTGAGTTCAAACCCCACAGCAGCTGGGGAATTTAAATCCTCTTAATAAAAAAATATGGAATAAAAAGCTAGAGTTATCAGGCTGTTGTAAAAGGTCATCTGGTTCACTCATGTTCTTGCAAGAGAGGAACATGCTGCCCTTACATGTCTGGCCTACATGTGACTCCAGACACACAGCAATGTGATTGACTCTTAACGGCCCAGCAAGCACCTCGACTGTACTCAAGAAGGCAGCTCACCACTACCTTCTCAAGGGCAATTTGGGATGGGCAATAAATGGTAGTCATGGCAGTGATGTTCATATCCTCTGACTGAAGGAAAATTACAATAGACTTTGTTTCTTTCTAAATGTTCATTGCATTTAGCAAACTGATTGGACTCTGAACCTGTGGACCAATCATGCGATCTTGCTGCAGTGCAGTCTGGGTACACACTTACCTTTTTACCTTCTGGCCCAGGTGGTCCTACAATCCCAGGAGGTCCTATAAACCCCTGCAGAGCAATAACAGACAACAATTGGTACAAAGCAATATGATATAAAATGATTACTGTCCTAGTTCATGTTGTAGCACCCTCGCCTCTCAGTATGGAGGTCGTGACCAGAGGCAAGAGAGTAAATAAATGTTAGCTCATCTGGGAGCAAGCGAGTAAGAAATTTTCTGGATGACACAAAGTTACCTCGGTACAAACCTACCCTGCAATGTGTCTGCAGTCACCAAAGCTGTGACCCTTTGACTCTTTATGAGGAGATGGCTATGGAGATTGGGATGTTGAGGCTAAAGACTGAGTGGGGGGAGGTATGGCCGGGAGGAAGATGAGATTGGAGACCCTACCACAGGCTCATGGTTAATATGCTTCAATCTACATTCCTTATCGGCTTCACATAATGTTGACCTGCCAAGGAAATTGATATTCACGTCCACAAAGCTGGATCATTGGCAGCATACCAGAAGAAACGTTTCAGAATCCCAAAGAACTTATCTCTGTACTCCTCCAATTCTGGCCTCCAGCACATCCCCAATTTTAATTGCTCCACTATGAGTGGCCGGGCCTTCAGCTGCCGAGGCCCTTCGCTCTGGAATCCCCTCCCTAAACATCTCCGCCTCTCTCTCACCTCCTTTAAGACAGTCTTCAAAAGCAACATCTTTGACCGAGTTTGTGGTCACCTGATCTAATATCTCCTTTGTGGCTCGGTGTCAGAAACGTTTGACTAAGTCTGTTCCTGTGAAGTGTCTTGGGACATTTTACCATGCTAAAGGCGGTATATAAATGCAGGTTGTTGTTGATAAACAGATTTATAGTTATCAGGTAATGTGAGAAAATGTCACCATTAAACTAGTAATTTAGTTACTGATCTTTAAGTAGAATGTTGAAAAGTAACACGTTAGGTTTCTTTTTCTATTTGCTGAATATAGTTTTAGGCTTATTGTATACTTCAAGAGTATGACGATGTTACAGGTTCTAACCTGCATAGGTTCTGGTATTCTGCATTAAACAAGACACAAATAGGATGCAGGTGGAACCTGATATGATTCAAAAGAATAAATGATCAGATATTATCGGCATTGTTAAGAGCCCTATTGCCCTGCTGATAAAACAGCATGATTGCTTTTTTATTTATTCATTCATGGGATGTGGGTGTCACTGGCCAGGCCAGCATTTATTGCCCATCCCTAATTGCCCTTGAGAAGGTGGTGGTGAGCTGCCTTCTTGAACCGCTGCAGTCCATGTGGGGTAGGTACACCCACCGTGCTGTTAGGAAGGGAGTTCCAGGATTTTGACCCAGCGACAATGAAGGAACGACGATATAGTTCCAAGTCAGGATGGTGTGTGACTTGGAGGGCAACTTACAGGTGGTGGTGTTCCCATGTATTTGCTGCTCTTGTCCTTCTAGGTGGTAAAGGTCATAGGGCTTGGAAGATGCTGTTGAGCAAGCCTTGCTGAGCTGCTGCTCAGCATCTTGTATACACTTTCGTGCCACGTAATTGCCAGGCAATGACCATCTCCAACTAGAGAGAATCTAACCATCTCCCCTTGACATTTAACGGCATTACCATCGCTGAATCCCCCACTATCAACATCCTAGGAGCTACCATTGACCAGAAACTGAACTGGAGTAGCCATGTAAATACCGTGGCTACAAGAGCAGGTCAGAGGTTAGGAATCCTGAGGCGAGTAACTCACCTCCTGACTCCCCAAAGCCTGTCCACCATCTACAAGGCACAAGTCAGGAGTGTGATGGAATACTCTCCACTTGCCTGAAAGGGTGCAGCTCCAACAACACTGAAGAAGCTCGACACCATCCAAACAAAGCAGCCCGCTTGATTGGCACCCCATCTACAAACATTCACTCCTTCCACCACCGATGCACAGTGGCAGCAGTGTGTACCATCTACAAGATGCACTGCAGCAACTCACCACGCCTCCTTAGACAGCACCTTCCAAACCCGTGACCTCTACCACCTAGAAGGACAAGGGCAGCAAATGTCTGGGAACACCACCACCTGCAAGTTCCCCCCCAAGTCATGCACCATCCTGACTTGGAACTATATCGCTGTTCCTTCACTGTCGCTGGGTCAAAATCCTGGAACTCCCTTCCAAACAGCACTGTGGGTATACCTACCCCACATGGACTGCAGAGGTTCAAGAAGGCAGCTCACCATCACCTTCTCAAGGGCAATTAGGGATGGGCAATAAATGCTGGCCTGGCCAGTGATGCCCACATTCCCCGAACGTATAAAAAAAAGCAAGGATAAGTCTATTGCTAATAGAGCTGTTTTAACTTGAACCTGCCATGCTAATATCGAACTGATTGGTTAAAGTTAAATTATATATTGGTTCAGATAGTGTAATAAGAAAAATAGTTCCCTTTTTAGAATGAATAAAAACAGATGCAAGCAACACTGCGAGATTTAAATAATGAAGGATGAAAGAGGAGTTCAATACAATTCTACATCAAAGGGAAATACCTGCTTTGTAAATTATCCTTTTTTAACAGCCAATGAAAAAAAAAGAGTATATTCAGCACAAAGTGGATATTTGAAAGAGTTTGGCACGATGTGAGGGAAAGTTTGGGTTAAGATCCTGCATGGCAAATTGGTGACAGTGACAACAGATTGTGTGACAACATTCAATGAAGGAGTGCAGCATGATGGTTTCAACCTTCTGGATGTGAAATCTGAAAGGACATACGCATTAGAGGAGATAGCGGCTTCACCAAGCAGGCTGTCTTTACAGAATATAAAAGGCTTTAGCAAGCACATGACACAATAGCCCCGCACATTGCCGAAAATATAATAGTGTTCGAACGATTCTCACTGTTGCAGCAAGGAAGAGATACTCCGTGCATTGAAAATCGCCAGAAGTTTCCTGTTGATTTGTGTGCTCCACTGATAGCCTCGCGAAAACAGAAGAGGAGTTGGAGGAGGTCTGGGTGGAGCATAAATACCAGCACAGACCAGCTGGGCCGAATGGCCTATTTCTGTGCTATAAACTTGATGTAATAATGAATGCACATTGTTATTTATATAGCCTGTGTTGAGGAATGAGGCTGAGGAGAACAGTGGGAACTGTTTCAGTTTATACATTAACAAAACCTGAAGATGAATATAAAAGTTCTATTCTTCAATAATCCCTCGAGTACAAGATTTTTTTTCCGAACTGGGATTCCTGCATATTGAGGTCGAAGCACGACTATTACAGATGTCAGGATAATTCAGCAACTCGCAAAATAGATCTGTAGCTTCGCTGTGCATAGGTCGGAGGGTTCAATACTCACTGGAGATTTTACTTACTTTGACAACAATAATTGCAGAAAGAGGAACAGTCTGAATGTCCAGCTGGTCAAATGCTCACTCAGGTCTTGCTTGAGGGTCTAAACCTTCTGAATAACTTACATCTTAACTGATCAAATTAGTACTGAAGGGCAAAGCAATTTTACAAGTTTAAAGGAGGTGCAAGAACAGAGAGGGACCTGGAGGCATTTGTGTACAAATCTTTGAAAGTGGCCGGACAGGTTAACAAAGCAGTTGGTAAAATATATGGCATCCTATACATTATAAATAGAGGCAAAGAGTACAAAAGCGAGGAGGTTATGCTGAATCTTTATAAAACACTGGTTCAGCTTCAACTGGCACATGGTGTCCAATTCTGGACACCACACACATTAGGAAGGACGGAAGAGAGGGTGCAAAAGAGATTTACTAGAATGGTTCCAGGGATGAGGGTTTACAGTTACATGGATAGACTGGAGAAGCTGAGGTTGTTCTCTTTAGAGAGGAGAAGGCTAAGAGGAAATTGATAAAGGTGTTGAAAATCATGACACTACTCCACCCACCTTGCCGGCATCTCAGGGGCAGAAGAGCATCACATTAGGATGGCCACCTGTCCAATCGGAAGGCTACAGCTGACAATGGGGGCACGAATCTCAAACTTTGGGCCCAGTGGCAATGAGGGGCAACACCCTCCGCAGGAAGGACAGAACCTTGGGCGTCAGGAGGGCATGGGATAGGAAGGAGAAGCAGGAAGGCAATGGAAGCCATGACCTAATCCCAGGATCTACTGATGAAAACGGAGCTACCTGGAGATGACTGAGACCCAGTGCCCCAGGAGACTGCAACTCATCAGGCAGATGGTCACTGATATCTGTGTGCTCCTCACCTCGCAGCACTGCTCACTACGCCATGCCAGTAGCCGTCAGAGTTACTGTGGCCTTGAACTTCTTTGCTTCTGGTTCCTTTGAAGGATCAGCTGTGGAACTTGGTGGCATCTCACAAACGGCTGCACACCACTGCATCTCACCGGTCACTGATGCCCTCTTTGCCAGAGCTGGATAGCACATTCATTTGATGATGGACACAGCTTTGCAGAGACAGAGGGCATTGAGTTCTGCCTCCATTGTTGGATTCCCCCAGGTGCAGGGCATCATCGATTGTACCCATGTGGCCATCAAGGCACCCAGTGACGAGCCAATGAGATTCATCAACAGGAAGGTCTTTCACTCCCCAAACATCCAACTGGTCTTTGACCACAACAAGAGCTTCCTCCATGTGTGTGCTCACTTTCCTGGCAGCTACCATGATTCCTTCATCCTCTGTGTCTATGCTGCTTTATATCTTCACTCCAACCCCCACAGGATGTGGATAGATCTTGGGGACAAGGGATATCCCTTGGAGACATGGCTACTCAACCCACTATGGGTGTCCCAGACACAGGCACCCAGGCAATACAACCAGAGCCACCTGCTCAGTAGGACAACCAGTGAGCAGGCCATCGGGCTTCTCAAGATGCGATTCAGTGCCTGGACTGGTTGGGCGGCATCCTCTAATACCTTCCTGCGAAGGTGTCTGTCATTGTGGTGGTTTGCTTTGCTCTCTATAACATGATCCTCCAGAGCGGTGTAGACCTTGAGGATGGTGAGACCCTCCCAGCTCATCAGGGGAGGAGCACGGGGGAGTAGTAGGTGAGAGAAGAGAAGAGGAGGCGGAGGAAGATTATGCTGAACAGAGAGACAAGGTGGCCTCCTCTTGCCACCCTTCAGTATGGGGACCTCCCTCAGGACCCCGAGCATTAGATCCAGATTGACATCGATGAAGCAAGGGTGCCAGACCTTCAGCTCCCCTGTGACATCTCACTTCCCTCTGGTGCAGTGAAAGGCTTTAGCACAATCAGCAGATCTTTCCTTTAGGACAACCAGTAGCCTCCGTGATGACTGCCATGGAGAGTCTAAATCAATCCCACACTTCATCTGCCCCACCTCCGCTGCCCACTGGCTCTAAGTGGGCAGGAAACCCATCTCCATATCTATTCAGGGCTTTACCCACAAAAATCTAAACTTTCATCAGTCTGCCAGTGGAGGTGGGTTTCTGACCCAAAAACAGACCGGCTCCTGTTCCCGCCTCCATTGCAAAAATTCAGTATGAATGGTATGAATAGGCACTCAAAGAACAGAGCTGTCAGCTTGAATGAATTCAGGATAGATATTGTGCAGGGTTCTAAGAGAGAGAAATGTAAGTGTTAGCCAGGATGAAATGGATCTTTGCTGAGATTAACTGATAAGAAGAAACAATGTTGGGAAGTTGCAGAGATACGAAAACAAGGCAACAGAGTGTCTAAAGATTCTTTGATGTCTGATAACCGAATGTCAGATTTTGTAAAGGAATCCCATATAAAACAGCTCATTCTACATGGCTCTAAAACCACAGATAACATCATCAACAATAACAACAATAACTTGCACTTATATAGCATCTTTAATATAGGAAAAGGCACTTCAGAGGAGTGATTCTTGACACCGAGCCACATAAGGAGACATTAGGATGGGTGAAGAGGTACATTTTAAGGAGAGTCTTAAAGGAGGAGAGAGGTAGAGAGATGGACAGGCGTGGGGAGGAGACAATTTGTTTCTGTTCTATACATTCTATGCAGTTTTATGTAAACATGCTGCTCCAAAAACAGTCAGAGGCAAAGCATTGACTTACTTTGCACCTTCATGTGTGGTTTTGGTCTCCTTACCTAATGAAGGTCATACTTGCAATAAAAGGGAATGCAACGAAGGTTGACCAGACTGGTTCCTGGGATCAGGGGATTTTCCTATGAGGAGAGATTGAGTTGGCTAGGTCTATGTGCCTTGGAGCTTAGAAGAATGAAGGGTGATCGAATTGAAACATATAAAGTTCTTAAAGGGTTTAACAGGGTAGATGCTGAGAGGCTGTTCCTCCCTGGCTGGAGAATCTAGATCACAGTCTCAGAATAAGAGGTCAGTCATTTACGACTGAGATGAGGAGACATTTCTTCACTCAAAAGCTGGTGAATCTTTGGAATTCTCTACTCCAGAGAACTATGGATGCTCAATCAATGATATTCAAGACAGAGGTTGGTAGATTTTTGGATACTGAGGGAATTAAGGGATATGGGGATAGTGTAGGAAGATGGAGTTGAGATAGAAGATCAGCCATGATCTTGTTGAATGGTGGAGCAGGCTCGAAGGGCCAAATGGCCTCCTCCTGCTCTTATTTCACATGTTCATGCTTTTTACTCTCTGCTTTGTCATTTCAGCACCTTTAAAGTCTTACTCACCCATCTACCTTTTGGACCAGGATTCCCCTTTGGCCCAACTAAACCCTGCAATAAACAGAAGAATAAACATATTAGTAGCTAAGATTATAAAAAAAATACTTCTGGAAATCATGATTCTATTAAAACTAATTTTTCTTTCATTGCACACAAAATAAACTTTAATACTTTGCTGACTTTAATAATATTGTCGATCAGTTCTACATTATGTAATTACCAATGCTGTACATTCATACTGGCTGTGCCTTTTTATTCAATACTATTGGGGCCAATACAACTTAATCTTTCATGATTCCCCTCAAAATTGCTCTTGCTCTTTACAAAATGAGAGTTAAGAAAAATTGTGGCTCCCATTTTCAAAAGCCTCACAGCAGAATATGAGCAAGAATTACAGAACCATTAAGTTAGAACTACATATACCGTAAACTAACATAGTATTTATGGAGTACTCTCAGATTTCAAATGCTACCTTACGTTGTAATTTTACTCTATACTGTTAAGTTTGTGCGACACTCAGCGAAACGGAATTGGAACAATTAGGAAAATAGGAGGAGGCCATTCAGCCCCTTGAGCCTGTTCTGCCATTCAGTGAAATCAGAGCTGATTTGTTTCTTAACTCCAGCCACTCGTCTTGGCTCCATATTTAAACACTCAGCTGGCAAAAATATAGCAATTTCAGATTTATTAAGTGAGCCAACATCAACTGTTTCTTGTCTGAGAGAATTCCACACACCTACCATCCTCTGTGTGAAGAAATGTTTTCTAACTTCACAGAATCACAGATTCTGATTTTAAGCTTGTGTCCCCTTGACTTAGACTCTCCCCACCACTGAACAAAGTTTCTCTTTATCCATCCTACCAATTCCTTTCAAATTTACAAACCTCTGTTAAATCACCCCTTAACCTTCTAAATACCAGGAATATAAGCCTGGCTTATCTTTGAGAATGTTTCTAATTGGTTTGCATTGACAGGGCTCACCTTCCAATGGTCTCATGTGTGACTCATTTACCATTGGTCTTGAGATTAGGTGGATAAGGTAGATAGAGATTTTTCTGTAGAGACTACAGGAACAGTGCGCCATGCTACAGTGCTACTGTGAGAAGGATTTAAATCCATGTCAATCTAAGCAGTAAGGAAGCAACAATTCTCCTTATGGTGATTCTTGATCTGAGCTAACAGAGGAAGAAAATTCAGAAGGAAAGTCAATCTGGCTCAATCTTCCACAATAGAACATCAGGACAAGGCAGCCTCATTGCTGATCTAGGCAGAAGCCACCTGACCGTTTCCTAATTCAGTCTGTAATACTGCTACAACAAATTACATTTATATAGTGGCTTTAAAATAGCATAACATCCCAAGGAGCTTCACAGGAGTGGCATGGACCTGATGGGCCGAATGGCTTGTTTCTGTGCTGTAAGTAGTTGGTGTTTCAATGTATTAAATAACAATTCTGTGCCCAGAGAGCTCAGTCATTGAGTACATTGAAGACAGAGATCGATAGATTTTTGTACATTAAGGGAATCGATGTATATGGGGGATGGGAAAGTTGAGTTGATCTAGAAGATCAGTCATGGTCTTATTGAATGGTAAAGCAGGCGCAAGGGGCTGAACGGCCTACTCCTGCTCCTATTTCTTATGTTCTTATGTCACATTGGAGGTAGCAAGGCAGAGGTGACAGAGATAGGGAGTGGTATACAGAGAAGTACAAAAAAGATTGAAAGAAAAGGAATGCCCAGATGTCATATAATTGCTAACATCAAATAGACGAGTGTTATATCACTTCAAAAGTATCAGTGACTAAAGATAACCATTCTAGGAGATAAATGAGTGCATTGAATCACAGAATCACAGAATAATACAGTGCAGAAGAGGCCCTTCGGCCTATCGAGTCTGCACCGATACATTAAAGACACCTGACCAAAAATTGGCAAGTCATGTTGCAGCTGTACAGAACCTTAGTTAGGCCACACTTAGAATATTGCGTGCAATTCTGGTCGCCACACTACCAGAAGGATGTGGAGGCTTTGGAGAGGGTACAGAAGAGGTTTACCAGGATGTTGCCTGGTCTGGAGGGCATTAGCTATGAGGAGAGGTTGGATAAACTCGGATTGTTTTCACTGGAATGACGGAGGTGGAGGGGCGACATGATAGAGGTTTACAAAGTTATGAGTGGCATTGTCAGAGTGGATAGTCAGAAGCTTTTTCCCAGGGTGGAAGAGTCAGTTACTAGGGGACATAGGTTTAAGGTGCGAGGGGTAAAGTTTAGAGGGGATGTGCGAGGCAAGTTTTTTACACAGCGGGTGGTGAGTGCCTGGAACTTGCTGCCAGGGGAGGTGGTGGAAGCAGATACGATAGCGACGTTTAAGAGGCATCTTGACAAATACATGAATAGGAAGGGAATAGAGGGATATGGGCCCCGGAAGTGCAGAAGGTGTTAGTTTCGGCAGGCATCAAGATCGGCGCAGGCTTGGAGGACCGAATGGCCTGTTCCTGTGCTGTACAGTTCTTTGTTCTTTGTCTACCTAATCCCATTTGCCAGCACTTGGCCCATAGCCTTGAATGTTATGACATGCCAAGTGCTCATCCAGGTACTTTGTAAAGGATGTGAGGCAACCTGCATCTACCACCCTCCCAGGCAGGGCATTCCAGACCGTCACCACCCTCTGGGTAAAAAAGTTCTTCCTCAAATCCCCCTTAAACAGCATTTTGCTTTCATAAAGAGCTTCTAAAAGTAGTGGTACATTAAGTTGATTTTAATATGTAAATTCTTCAGGTACATAATTTGGCTACAATCATGAACACCAAATTTATTGATTTCAATTCCACAACTTCTCTCGGCCAAGGTTTGGCTCAGTTGTTATTTCATAGCACTCCTCGTTTGAAATGCACTCCCTGCCGTAAATTGGCGATGGTGACAACCACCTACGTCACAAAAGGTAGTGTCACAGATTAATAAAGTCATCAAAAAAGCAAACAAAGCACTGGGGTTCATTTCTAAAGGGATAGAGTTGAAAAGCAGAGAAGCTACGTTAAACCTGTACAGAACATTTGTTAGACCACACCGGGAGAACCGTGCACAGTTCTGGTCTCAATATTACAAGAAGGATATTGAGGCACTGGAGAAGGTGCAAGAAATGATTTACAAGGATGATATAAGAACTGAGAGGTTATAACTATCGGGAAAGATTGAACAGGCTGTGTCTCTTTTCTCTAGAAAAGAGAAGGCTGAGGGGTGAACAGTTAAAGGTCTTTAAAATTATGAAAGGGTTTGATAGGGTAGATATAGAGATGTTTCCACTTTCAGGGCAGTCCAATATGAGGAGACATAAATATAAGACAGTCACTAATAAATCCAATAAGGAATTCAGGAGAAACCCCTTTACCCAGAGAGTGGTGAGAATGTGGAACTCACTACCACAGGGAGTGGTTGAGGTGAATAGTATCGCTACATTTAGGGGAAGTTGGATAAACACACGAGGGAGAAAGGAATAGAAGGATATGCTGATAGGGGGAGATGAAGAGGGCAGGAAGAGGCTCGTGTGGATCATAAACATTGGCACGGAGCAGATTCTATGCTGTAAACTCTACGTAATACCAAATAATTCAAAAGAGTAAAATTAAGAAAGTGAAACAACAAAGGTGAAAAGAAAAACACTAACAGGTTGAAAGGTAAAAGCGTTCTTACAATAACAACAACTTACATTTATATAGTGTCTTTCACATAGTAAAACATCCCAAGGTGCTTCACAGGAGCGTAATTGAATAAAACTTGGTGTACACAAATGCCTCAATCTTATTCTAAGGTTTAAAGAAAGGTTAAGACTGGCGGATTGCGGGAACTGAACAAAAAACAACATTGGAAGCAATGTTGTTGAACCCCCTGAAAAATCCAAAGTGTAGTTACTGCACCTGCCTGCCAGGGTATCCACTCACACCAGGTTCTCCATCCAGCCCAGCAGGACCCTGCAGAGGAAGAACATCTGAAATTAACATCTGTACTGCTAGTAAAAGCAACAGGCTCGAGTTTCTGCTTTGGGCACAATGGGGAAATTTTATTTTTATTTAATTGCAGGATGTGGGTGTCACTGGCTCGGCCAGTATTTATTTCCCATCCCTAGTTGCCCTTGAGAAGGTGGTGGTGAGCTGCCTTTATGAATACAACTAAGTACTTGGTAGACCATTTCAGAGGGCAGTTAGGAGTCTGTGGGTCTGGAGTCACATGTAGGTCAGACCAGGTAAGGACGGCAGATTTCCTTCTCTAAAGGGCATAGTGAACCAAATGGATTTTTACAACAATCAAGTAGTTTCATGGTCACCATTACTGACACTATTTTTTTTATTCTAGACTTATTTAATTAACAGAATGATGGGATTTGAACTCATCATCTCTGGGTTATCAGCCCAGTAAACTATACAACCATAATAAAAACAGAAAGTGCTGGAAATGCTCAGCAGGTCTGGCAGCATCTGTGGAGAGAGAAACAGAGTTAACGTTTCAGGTCAGTGACCTTTCATCAGAACTGGCAAAGGTTAGAAAATAATTAGGTTTTAAGCAAGTGAAGGGGACGGGAGTGGGGAAGAGAACAAAGGGGAAGGTGTGTGATAGGGCAGAGGGCAGGAGAGCATCAGCCTCCACATCCAAAGGATTATCCTTTGCCATTTACGCCACCTCCAGCAATATGCCACCACCAAACACATCTTCCCTTCCCTTCCCCTGTCAGCATTCCGAAGGGATTGTTCCCTCTGCAACACCCTGGTCCACTCCTCCATCACCCCCGACACCTCGTCCCCTTCCCACAGCACCTTCCCATGCAATCGCAAGAGGTGTAATACCTGCCCTTTTACCTCCTCTCTCCTCACCATCCAAGGCCCCAAACACTCCTTCCAGGTGAAGCAGCAATTTACTTGTACTTCCTTCAATTTAGTAGACTTTATTCACTGCTCACAATGTGGTCGCCTCTATGTTGGGGAGACCAAATGCAAATTGGTGACCGCTTTGTGGAACACCTGTGCTCAGTCCGAAAGCATGACCCCGAGCTTCTGGTTGCTTGCCATTTCAACACCCTCCCCTGCTCTCAGGCCAACATCTCTGGCTTTGGCCTGCTCTACTGTTCCAGTGAACATCAACACAAGCTCAAGGAGCAGCACCTGATCTTTCGATTAGGCACTCTACAGCCTTGCGGACTGAACACTGAGTTCAATAACTTCAGAGCATGACTGGCCTTTTTTCATATTTTTATATTTTTTATTTTTTATGTTTTTCATGTAGACAAGGCTGCTCATTATTCCACTATTAACACTTTCTCTGGACTAATGCTTTGTCTTTCACCACTAACATTAACACTTTCTTTCCCTTTGTCCCAGGACAGCTTTGTTATTTAATCTCTCCTGTGCTCTGCCCGATCAAACACCTTCCCTTTCATTCTCTATCCCTCACCATCCCTTTCACTTGCTTAAAACCTAATTCTTTTCTAACCTTTGCCAGTTCTGAAGAAGGGTCACTGACCTGAAATGTTAACTCTGTTTCTCTCTCCACAGATGCTGCCAGACCTGCTGAGTATTTCCAGTACTTGCTGTTTTTATTTCAGATTTCCAGCATCTGCAGTATTTTGCTTTTATCACTATATGACCATAAATTGGCTGAAAATGTGATTATAACCAAAAATAAGCTCTTTTAATCAAGGTGTCCAATCCTCAACCTGTGAGTGACCTGATTTAAAGTCACCGAAAGCGATTTTAAAACACTATGGTGAACCATTTAATTGGTGTACGCCACTCAGTTTCTTAGTAAATGAAACACATTTGGATATGAAAATCTTTTAAATGGTGTCAACGAGTGCCGATACGCCTCACAAAATTAACGCAATTTGAAGAGCCATCCGAACCAGTACAATCAGCGGAATCTCGGAATTTCAACCTGTGGCTAGATTTGTGGGTCCGATCTGATTTGAACTGAATCCTGCACCAGCGGAAAAGATCAAGGTAAACACAAGTGTCAGTGGTTTTGGGTGTAATTCACTTATGCTTAAAATTCCCCGATCTTTTGTGCCGGTTCAACTGTTTCTGCCTGGTTTTCACGGATATTACTGACGGAAACAACCCATTAACACACAGCATCAGTTCAAATTAAAGTACAATCATTCAATATGAAAAGCACATAAAAACTGACAAAGTATGTCACATCAAGGTGCTTTGTTGAATGATTATTTTTTTAGTCCACTGACTGGAGATTTGAATTTATATTTTTTAATAGAAATTTTAAAAGGAACAGATAAAAGATGACTTTGCTAGCAGCTTAAGATGGCCACCTAATTTGCAACACAGTATCCTACATTGCAAGGCCTGTGAGGAGGGAGACTAAATGTCTGCTCATCCCAACAAGAACCAAGACCCAGGAAGTTGAAGTGAACTGCTTGTTCTTTTTCTTTTAGCAAGAAGAAATAATGCTAACTACTATGCTTGAATCACTGAGTGATTGTCATGTGAAAAACCCCTCCCCATTTGTGATTTTAAGCTTGCGTTTCTCTGTAGCAGCAAAGAGAAGCATCTGGACTCTGACAAGTGGGAGTCTCTCTTTATTTTATTTTTTTTATTTAGAGATACAGCACTGAAACAGGCCCTTCGGCCCACCGAGTCTGTGCCGAACATCAACCACCCATTTATACTAATCCTACACTAATTCCATATGCCTACCACATCCCCACCTGTCCCTATATTTCCCTACAACCTACCTATACTAGGGGCAATTTATAATGGCCAATTTACCTATCAACCTGCAAGTCTTTGGCATCTCTCTCTCTCTCTCTCTCCATTCCAGCTTGCAAGTTTCAAATCCTGCCTGTTGACTGACCACCTCTGCATACTCCGGCTACAATCAGAAACCCCATTGGACGAAATCATCTGCATCACTGTCTCCAAGAGACCCACCGAATCCGTCGTCTATCTCTTCAAACTAAAAACCTCAGGACCACCGATTCCAGCCGAATCACCACAGACTGTATACTTTTTTTTTCTATGGACTCTAACTTGACCAATCTACCCTTTCCTACTCTGTAACCTGTGTGTGTGTGTGTGTGTAAACCTCTAGTGCATGCGTGTGAGTGAAAGTTGGTGTGTAGTTTATTATTTTAATTAGTTATGTTTAAGTACAATCAAGTTAATCTCTTTCTTTGTTAAACTCAAGAAAACCTGTCCGATTGGTTCATGTTATAATCATAACAAGTAAGTAATCAAACTACTACTGAATTGGCCAGTACATCCACTTTAAAAAAATTAAACCTGTTGTGGTCAAGCAAGGAGAGGGAAAAAAGCGAAGCCCTTCGACCCCTCCTCACCTGACTGTAACAAGTCGTTTAGAAGTTTAGGTAGAGTCGTATCATGCGAACATCTGCATTTTATTGAGATTTCAGTCCTTGGATGGATTCCAACTGAGGAGAAAGATTTGTTACAATAGGAGTATAAATGCTAACTCTGATCTGCAGACTCAATGCAACTTAATAAATGCTTTGGAGGCAGCCTCGTAATGTTATTGCATTATGAGCCCTGAGGCTTAAAGTACAGTTAACACTCGGAAAAAGAGCAGATTCACTGTCTTGGCTGAATCCTCAAATTCCTGCTGGTTGGCTGGCTGCTCTTTGGCACTGGCTTAAACTCAATCAACTAGTCTGCTACTCGTGAGACGCAGATAAATATCAGAGTTTGGGACTCAGCCCTGTAAGTGAACGACAAATGGTACGTTGCCCCCTCATCCCTTTAGGTATTCCACCCATGTAACTAAAAGATCTAGCAGTATTGTGATTAAACATTGTGCACAGGTGATTAGATATGTTTGTTCAGTTACAAAGTGAGGCATTACTTTATTAACTTGTTATGCCAATAATCAGGGGTCTGAAAATAACTTGTTGCCTTCATTCAACCAAAATAACTGAGTGACACAATGGGCTGGATTTTACCCGAGGCAGACGGGAATTCGCCACCGACTTTTGCGTCGGTGACGAACCCGCTTCCGCCTGGCCCGGGAATCTGTCCCGTACTTTACGGATCCCCGGGCTTTAACTGTCCTGAGGCGGGACTGCCAATCAGTGGGCTGGGAGCTCTTATTCCCAGCAGCGCCAACAGGAGCGGTGGCCACTGCTGGGACTGCAGCCCGGCCGATGCAATGGACCCTAGAGGGTGGGTAAGTTGGGTATGCCTCACCAGGGGGATCAGTCGTACCCTGGGGAGGCTAGGGTAGTCGTTTGGGGGGAGGGGGTGTCTTGGGTCCCGAGGGTGGGTTGGGAGGCAGGAGCAGTCCTCAATCGGGCACCCTGTGCCCGACTGCCATGGCCCCCCCACTCCCCCCATGGGGCGCGGAAAGGCCGGAAGCTCTCGCTGGGCGGCCTTTCACGCCCCCGGCACGCCCGCTTGCCATGGGTAAAATACCCGTGGAGGCGGGCGAGGGCCGTTAAGTGGCCACTTAAGGACCTTGATTGGCCTCGGGCGGGAGGGCCGGTTCCTCCCCCCCCACCCCTGCCCAACCGCCATAAAGTTCATCGGAGGCAGGAGTGGGGCGGGTAGGCCTCCCGGAGCCTCCTGATCAATTTTACGCCGCTCCCACGCCATTATCCAACCCGTTGGGGCGGCGTAAAAGTCAGCCCAACATTTCAAATATGCCCGCTACTTGGATTTCTTATTTTTGTGATTAAATAAAGTCTTGGCATGATAATCCCAAATATTGCAAGATTATGTAGAGTTAAATAGCACAGCACAGGAACAGGCCATTCGGCCCAACTGGTCCATGGTGGTGTTTATGCTCCACATGAGCCTCCTCCCACCCCCTCTTCATCTCTCCCTATCAACATATCCATCTATTCCTTTCTCCCTCATGTGTTTCTCCAGCTTCCCCTAAATGTATCGATACTATTCACCTCAACCACTCCCTGTGGTAGTGAGTTCCACATTCTCACCACTCTCTGGGGAAAGGGGTTGCTCCTAAATTCCCAATTGGATTTATTTATTTTATTTAGAGATACAGCACTGAAACAGGCCCTTTGGCCCACCGAGTCTGTGCCGACCATCAACCACCCATTTATACTAATCCTACACTAATCCCATATTCCTACCACATCCCCACCTGTCCCTATATTCCCCTACCTATAATAGGGGCAATTTATAATGGCCAATTTACCTATCAACCTGCAAGTCTTTTGGTGGTGGGAGGAAACCAGAGCACCCGGAGGAAACCCACGCAGACACAGGGAGAACTTGCAAACTCCACACAGGCAGCACCCAGAATTGAATCCGGGTCGCTGGAGCTGTGAGGCTGCGGTGCTAACCACTGAGCCACTGTGCCGCCCTATTTGTTCGTGACTATCTTATATTTATGTCTCCTCATATTCGACTGCCCTGAAAGTGGAAACATCCTCGCTATCTCTACCCTATCAAACCCTTTCAGAATTTTAAAGCCCTTTAACAGTTCACCCCTTTCTCTTTTCTAGAGAAAAGAGCCCCAGCCTCTTCAGTCTTTCCTGATAGGTATAACCTCTCTGTTCTGGTGTCATCCTTGTCGATCTTCTTTACACTGTCTCCATTGCCTCTATATTGATCAAGATGACTTCACGAATATTTTAAGTTAAAATCGCATTGCGGATGATGTTCTTGGGCTGTGACTTTCATGTTGTCAATTGGGACCCCACCTCCATGTGTTGGCTGCCATTTGAATTGCCGGAGATGTATGATGCATGGATGTTAGCTCCACCTATTAGGAGGGCATAGCAATGGATTCTCCGGCATTGTAATATTTACCCTCATGGAGGGATAGATTTTGCAATTCCTGCCTGGGTGTACAACAGGTGTTGCAAATTTGGCCGCCCTGTCACTAGAAATAAAAACCAGGCAGTTCCATGAAGGGCATCCGATCCATTAACAGCAACAATTTGCATTTATATAGCGCCTTTAACAGAGTAAAAATGTTCCAAGGCACTTCACAGGAATATTGCCAGACAATAATTTGACACCAAACCACATAAGGAGATATTAGGGCAAGAGAACGAAACCTTGGTCAAACAGGTAGGTTTTTTAAAGAACGTCATAAAGGAGAGGTAGAGAGATGGAGAAGTTTAGGAAGGGAATTCCAGAGCTTAGGGACCAGGCAGTTGAAGGCACTGCCACCAATGGTGCAGCAATGGAAATCCCTGCAGGCCAGAATTGGAGGAGGGCAGAGATCCTGGAGTGTTGTGAGGCTGGAGGAGATTACAGAGGTAGGGAGGGGCAAGTCCATGGGGGGATTTGAAAACAAGGATGAGAATTTTAAAATTAAAGCAGAGCTTGACTGGGAGCCAATGTAGGTCATCGAGCACGGGGTGATGGATGAACAGGACTTGGTGCGATGGGGGGGACAGGAACATCCAACACTGTGACAAACAACACTTTACAAAATGTACATGTTAGGAGGAAGAGAAGGGCAGCACATACTCGTTCCCCTGGTGGTCCGCGTGCACCTTGATATCCTTTGGGACCCTGAAACAGAAAGAATCAGAAGAACTGAAGTTTCTTTGGTGGCCAAATAGATTGAAACTCAACACACTGTGTCGACCGACACCTTAAATGCATTACAGAACGTAATTAGTGGCAGATAGTCTTTGAAGATGCAAAGTTAATTTATTCGCATAATCAGTAGTCACCAGAGCGAAACCAAAATATTTCTTGGAGAAAAGTTTTCTTTAACAAAAGTCACATTCATTTGAAGGAGAATCGTCTACAGAAACAGACGGAGCAAATTTTCGATTTTCTACCATTAAGCAAATTGTCAAATAATCATAGAACTATCGAATCCCATACAGAAGAAGGCCATTCGACCCATCATACCCATGCCAGCTCTTTAAAGGAGCTATCCAATTAGTTCCACTGCCCTGCTCTTTCCCTATAGCCCTGCAAAACTTTCCCCTCCAAGTATTTATCCAATTCCCTTTTGAAAGTTATTATTGAATCTGCTTCCACCGCCCTTTCAGGCAGCACATTCCAGATCACAACAACTCACTGCCTAAAAACGGTTCTCCTCATCTCTCCCTCTAGTTCTTCTACCAGTTATCTGTGTCTTCTAGTTACAGATTCTCCAGTTTCTCCTTATTTACTCTATCAAAACCTGTCATAATTTGGAACACCTTTATTAAATTTACCCTTAACCTTCTTTGATCTAAGAGCAATCCCAGCTTCTCCAGTCTCTCCACGTAATTGAAGTCCCTCATCCCTCGAACCCTCTCGTAAATCGCCTCTGCACCTTCTCCAAGGCCTTGACATCCTTCCCAAAGTGTGGTGCCCACAATTTGTTACAATACTCCAGTTGGAGCTTAGCCAGTGGCTTAAAAAAGTTTAGGATAACTTCCTTGCTATTGTGCTCCAGTGTATGTTGGTCACATTTTAGAAATCACACTTCAACATGTGTCACTTTATTGCAAATAACTAAAATAATTACATAGAATGTACAGCACAGAAACAAGCCATTTGATCCAACTGCTCCGTGTTGATATTTCTGCTCCACACGAGCCTCCTCCCACCCCTCTTCATCTCCCCCTATCAGCATATCCTTCTCTTCCTTTCTCCCTCATGTGTTTATCCAGCTTCCCCTTAAATGTATCGATACTATACACCTCAACCACTCCCTGTGGTAGCGAGTTCCACATTCTCACCACTCTCTGGGTAAAGAAATTTCTCCTGCATTCCCCATTGGATTTATTAGTGACTTTCTTATATTCATAACACCTAGTTTTGGACTAACCCACAAGTGGAAATATCATCAGAGAAATCAGTGCAGGACTCTTCCAATATACCCGTTCCCCAGCAATCTAACCAATGCTCCTTTAATTACTTGTGTAATTGCATAGAATGCCAAAAATAACCTGGAAAGAGAGTATATAAAGAAAGAGGAATAAAGGCCAATGAAGGTATGAGAATTATTCTTTCAAAAGCTGGAGACAGTCCAATCAACTTATGCATTCCCACTCCCTGTGTTAGCAGTCACAGACTAATGAAAGTTAAGTCAGCCAAATATAATTATCTGATCAATACTATAACAAAAGCCAACACTGCCAGTAAAGTTATGGCGATATCACTTTCAACTTTCTTCTCGAGAGTGATGAAGTACCATGGTGAATCTCTGGAATTCTCTGTCTCAGAGAGTTGTGGAGGCTCGGTCACTAGATGTATTTAAGGAGGAGGTAAATAGATTTTTGAAATCTCGGGGAGTCGAGTGTTAGGCAGAGCAGGCCTGAAAGAGGAGTTGATGCCTGGGACAGATCAGCCATGATCTTATTGAATGGTGGGGCAGGCTTGAGGGGCTGAATGGCTTTCTCCTGCTCCTATTTCTTATGTTCTTATGGGAAGTTAATTTGCTCTTTGTGTCATTTAATAATATACTTCATATTGGCAATTTCACTGCTGCTCTTGATTGCTGAGCTTTCACAAGAAATAGGAGCAGGAGTAGGCCATTCAGCCCCTCGAGCCTGCTCTGCCATTCAATATGATTATGGGTGATCTGACTGTAGCCTTAACTCCACTTTCCTGCCTGTCCTCCATAACCCTTGACTCCCTTGTAGATCAAAAATCTGTCGAACTCAGCCTTGAATATATTCAATGACCCAGCCTCCACTAATCTCTGGGGAAGAGAATTCCAAAAATTAACAACCCTCTGAGAGAAGAAATTCCTCCTCATCTCTGTCTTAAAAGGGAGACCCCTTATTTTGAAACTGTGCCCCCTAGTTCTAGATTCCCCTACGAGGGACAACATCCTCTCAGCATCTACCCTGTCAAGCCCCTTCAGAATCTTATATGTTTTAATAAGATCACCTCTCATTCTTCTAATCTCCAATAAGTATAGGCTCAACCTTTCCTTAAAAAACAACCCTTTTATCCCAGGAATCAGCCAAGTGAACCTTCTCTGAACTACTTCCAATGCAAGTATATCCCCCCTTACGTAAGGAGGTCAAAACTGTACAGAGTACTCTAGGTGTGGTTTCACCAATGCCCTGTATAGTTACAGCAAGACATCCCTACTTTTACATGCCATTCTCCCTTGCAATTAATGACAACATTCCATTTACTTTCCTAGTTACTTGCTGCACCTGCATGCTAACCTTTAGTGATTCATGGACGGGGACACCCAGATCCCTTTGTACTGCAGCACAGGGGCGGCACAGTGGCGCAGTGGTTAGCACCGCAGCCTCACAGCTCCAGGGACCCGGGTTCGATTCCGGGTACTGCCTGTGTGGAGTTTGTAAGTTCTCCCTGTGTCTGCGTGGGTTTTCTCCGGGTGCTCCGGTTTCCTCCCACAAGCCTAAAGACTTGCAGGTTGATAGGTAAATTGACCATTGTAAATTGTCACTAGTATAGGTAGGTGGTAGGGAAATATAGGGACAGGTGGGGATGTTTGTTGGGAATATGGGATTAGTGTAGGATTAGTATAAAATGGGTGGTTGATGTTCGGCACAGACTCAGTGGGCCGAAGGGCCTGTTTCAGTGCTGTATCTCTAATCTAATCATTCTGCAGTCTCTCGCTGTTTAATAATATTCTGCTTCCCTATTCTTCCTGCCAAAGTGGACAACCTCACATTTTCCCACATTATTAAAGCAGCCAGAAGTACTGCACAAAGAACAGCTAGGCGTTGCGCAAACGACTACTGGCAACACCTATGCAGCCATATTCAGCTGGCCTCAGACACCGGAAACATCAGAGGAATGTATGATGGCATGAAGAGAGCTCTTGGGCCAACCATCAAGAAGATCACCCCCCTCAAATCTAAATCGGGGGACATAATCACTGACCAACGCAAACAGATGGACCGCTGGGTTGAGCACTACCTAGAACTGTACTCCAGGGAGAATGCTGTCACTGAGACTGCCCTCAATGCAGCCCAGCCTCTACCAGTCATGGATGAGCTGGACATACAGCCAACCAAATCGGAACTCAGTGATGCCATTGATTCCCTAGCCAGCGGAAAAGCCCCTGGGAAGGACAGCATTACCCCTGAAATAATCAAGAGTGCCAAGCCTGCTATACTCTCAGCACTACATGAACTGCTATGCCTGTGCTGGGACGAGGGAGCAGTACCCCAGGACATGCGCGATGCCAACATCATCACCCTCTATAAAAACAAAGGTGACCGCGGTGACTGCAACAACTACCGTGGAATCTCCCTGCTCAGCATAGTGGGGAAAGTCTTTGCTCGAGTCGCTCTGAACAGGCTCCAGAAGCTGGCCGAGCGCGTCTACCCTGAGGCACAGTGTGGCTTTCGTGCAGAGAGATCGACTATTGACATGCTGTTCTCCCTTCGTCAGATACAGGAGAAATGCCGTGAACAACAGATGCCCCTCTACATTGCTTTCATTGATCTCACCAAAGCCTTTGACCTCGTCAGCAGACGTGGTCTCTTCAGACTACTAGAAAAGATCGGATGTCCACCAAAGCTACTAAGTATCATCACCTCATTCCATGACAATATGAAAGGCACAATTCAACATGGTGGCTCCTCATCAGAGCCCTTTCCTATCCTGAGTGGTGTGAAACAGGGCTGTGTTCTCGCACCCACACTTTTTGGGATTTTCTTCTCCCTGCTGCTTTCACATGCGTTCAAATCCTCTGAAGAAGGAATTTTCCTCCACACAAGATCAGGGGGCAGGTTGTTCAACCTTGCCCGTCTAAGAGCGAAGTCCAAAGTACGGAAAGTCCTCATCAGAGAACTCCTCTTTGCTGACGATGCTGCTTTAACATCTCACACTGAAGAATGCCTGCAGAGTCTCATCGACAGGTTTGCGTCTGCCTGCAATGAATTTGGCCTAACCATCAGCCTCAAGAAAACGAACATCATGGGGCAGGATGTCAGAAATGCTCCATCCATCAATATTGGCGACCACGCTCTGGAAGTGGTTCAAGAGTTCACCTACCTAGGCTCAACTATCACCAGTAACCTGTCTCTAGATGCAGAAATCAACAAGCGCATGGGTAAGGCTTCCACTGCTATGTTCAGACTGGCCAAGAGAGTGTGGGAAAATGGCGCACTGACACGGAACACAAAAGTCCGAGTGTATCAGGCCTGTGTCCTCAGTACCATGCTCTACGGCAGCGAGGCCTGGACAACGTATGCCAGCCAAGAGCGACGTCTCAATTCATTCCATCTTCGCTGCCTTCGGAGAATACTTGGCATCAGGTGGCAGGACTATATCTCCAACACAGAAGTCCTTGAAGCGGCCAACATCCCCAGCTTATACACACTACTGAGTCAGCGGCGCTTGAGATGGCTTGGCCATGTGAGCCGCATGGAAGATGGCAGGATCCCCAAAGACACATTGTACAGCGAGCTCGCCACTGGTATCAGACCCACCGGCCGTCCATGTCTCCGTTATAAAGACGTCTGCAAACGCGACATGAAATCGTGTGACATTGATCACAAGTCGTGGGAGTCAGTTGCCAGCATTCGCCAGAGCTGGCGGGCAGCCATAAAGACAGGGCTAAATTGTGGCGAGTCGAAGAGACTTAGTAGTTGGCAGGAAAAAAGACAGAGGCGCAAGGGGAGAGCCAACTGTGCAACAGCCCCAACAAACAAATTTCTCTGCAGCACCTGTGGAAGAGCCTGTCACTCCAGAATTGGCCTTTATAGCCACTCCAGGCGCTGCTTCACAAACCACTGACCACCTCCAGGCGCGTATCCATTGTCTCTCGAGATAAGGAGGCCCAAAAGAAAGAAAGAAAGAAAATACTCCATCTTCCAAACTTTTGCCCACTCACTTAACCTATCTATTATATCTCTTTGCAAACGCTTTGTGTCCTCCTCACAACTTGCTTTCCTACCTATCGTTATATTGTCTGCAAATTTGTCTACAATACACTCGGTCCCTTCATCCAAGTTATTAATTTAGATCATAAATAGTTGAGTCCCCAGCACTGATCCCTGTGGCACTCCACTCGTTACAGTTTGCCAACCTAAAAATGCCCTATTTATCCCGACTCTCTGTTTCCTGTTAATTAGCCAATCCTCTGTCCATGCCGATATATTACCCCCAACACCATGACCTCTTATCTTGTGTAGTAACCTTTTATGTGGCACTTTGCCTTTTGGAAATCCAAATACACTACATCTACTGGTTCCCCTTTATCCACCTGCTTGTTACATCCTCAAAGAACTCTAATAAATTTGGCAAACATGAATTCTCTTTCATAAAAACAAGTTGACTCTGCCTGATTACATTATGATTCTGCTGGTGATTTCCAGGTCTCTAAGATAACGAGATTCCTTTATATTTATCCAAATGCAAGTTTTAATCTGGAGTAATTATAATGTTGGAAAGAGTTCTGAATTATACAGAATTACATTCTGCGCACTGCACATGAACAGGCCACTCAGCCCAACTAGTGTGTGCTGGTGTTTATGATCCACACGAGCCTCCTCCCACTCCGCTTCATCTCACTCGATCAGCATATCCTCCGATTCCTTTCTCCCTCATGTGTTTATCCAGCTTCCCCTCAAATGCATTGGAATCAAAGAATGGTTACAGCAAGGAAGGAGGCCATTCAGCCCATCATGTTTGTGCTGGCTTTCTGCAAGAACAATACTGCTAGTCCCACATCACCGCCTTTTCCCCTGTAGCCCTGCAAACTTTTCTCTTCAGGTGCTTATCCAATTTCCTTTTGAAAGCCATGATTGCACCTGCCTCCACCACACTCTCAGACAGTGCATTCCAGATCCTAAACACTCACTGAACCTGCCTCCACCACACTCTCAGGCAGTGCATTCCAGATCCTAAACACTCACTGAACCTGCCTCCACCACACTCTCAGGCAGTGAATTCCAGATCCTAAACACTCACTGAACCTGCCTCCACCACACTCTCAGACAGTGCATTCCAGATCCTAAACACTCACTGAACCTGCCTCCACCGCATTCTCAGGCAGTGAATTCCAGATCCTAAACACTCACTGAACCTGCCTCCACCACACTCTCAGACAGTGAATTCCAGATCCTAAACACTCACTGAACCTGCCTCCACCACACTCTCAGACAGTGAATTCCAGATCCTAAACACTCACTGAACCTGCCTCCACCACACTCTCAGGCAGTGAATTCCAGATCCTAAACACTCACTGAACCTGCCTCCACCGCATTCTCAGGCAGTGAATTCCAGATCCTAAACACTCACTGAACCTGCCTCCACCACACTCTCAGACAGTGCATTCCAGATCCTAAACACTCACTGAACCTGCCTCCACCGCATTCTCAGGCAGTGAATTCCAGATCCTAAACACTCACTGAACCTGCCTCCACCACACTCTCAGACAGTGCATTCCAGATCCTAAACACTCACTGAACCTGCCTCCACCGCATTCTCAGACAGTGCATTCCAGATCCTAAACACTCACTGAACCTGCCTCCACCACACTCTCAGACAGTGCATTCCAGATCCTAAACACTCACTGAACCTGCCTCCACCACACTCTCAGACAGTGCATTCCAGATCCTAAACACTCACTGAACCTGCCTCCACCACACTCTCAGACAGTGCATTCCAGATCCTAAACACTCACTGAACCTGCCTCCACCACACTCTCAGACAGTGCATTCCAGATCCTAAACACTCACTGAACCTGCCTCCACCACACTCTCAGGCTGTGCATTCCAGATCCTAAACACTCACTGAACCTGCCTCCACCACACTCTCAGACAGTGAATTCCAGATCCTAAACACTCACTGAACCTGCCTCCACCACACTCTCAGGCAGTGAATTCCAGATCCTAAACACTCACTGAACCTGCCTCCACCGCATTCTCAGGCAGTGAATTCCAGATCCTAAACACTCACTGAACCTGCCTCCACCACACTCTCAGGCAGTGCATTCCAGATCCTAAACACTCACTGAACCTGCCTCCACCACACTCTCAGACAGTGCATTCCAGATCCTAAACACTCACTGAACCTGCCTCCACCACACTCTCAGACAGTGCATTCCAGATCCTAAACACTCACTGAACCTGCCTCCACCTCACTCTCAGACAGTGCATTCCAGATCCTAAACACTCACTGAACCTGCCTCCACCACACTCTCAGACAGTGCATTCCAGATCCTAAACACTCACTGAACCTGCCTCCACCACACTCTCAGGCAGTGCATTCCAGATCCTAAACACTCACTGAACCTGCCTCCACCACACTCTCAGACAGTACATTCCAGATCCTAAACACTCACTGAACCTGCCTCCACCACACTCTCAGACAGTGCATTCCAGATCCTAAACACTCACTGAACCTGCCTCCACCTCACTCTCAGACAGTGCATTCCAGATCCTAAACACTCACTGAACCTGCCTCCACCACACTCTCAGACAGTGCATTCCAGATCCTAAACACTCACTGAACCTGCCTCCACCACACTCTCAGACAGTGCATTCCAGATCCTAAACACACACTGAACCTGCCTCCACCTCACTCTCAGACAGTGCATTCCAGATCCTAAACACTCACTGAACCTGCCTCCACCACACTCTCAGGCAGTGCATTCCAGATCCTAAACACTCACTGAACCTGCCTCCACCACACTCTCAGGCAGTGCATTCCAGATCCTAAACACTCACTGAACCTGCCTCCACCACACTCTCAGGCAGTGCATTCCACATTCTACCCACAAGCTGCATGAGAAAGATTTTGCTCTTGTCACCTTTGGTTCTTTCAGCAACCACCTTAAATTGGTGTTCTCTGGTTCTCAACCCTTCCGCCAATGGCAACAGTTTCTCTCTATCTGCTCTGTCCAGACTACTCATGATTTTGAAGACCTCTATCAAATCTCCTCTCAACCTTTTCTTCTTTAAGGAAACCAACCCCAGCTTCTCCAATCTATCCACATAATTACAGTCCCTCATCCCAGCAGCAATTCTCATAAATCTTTTCAGCACCCTCTCCAATGCCTTCTCGAAATTCTCACCAATCTTTGGATTTATTATAAATTGTTAAGACAGTGGAAGAATGAAATGCTGGTAAAAAGATTAATCAATTTGGGTGGATGGAATAATGAGAAGGAAGTCATCAATGTTCATCAAATACACAGGAATCGCTTCAGCTATGATTTTACAGATACATGCATTACCTAAAGGGGTAGTGAGCAATGCAGAACAAGAAGGATTCTGTTCCCAAGGGCAATTGGGGATGGGCAATAAATGCTTTTCTTGCCAGTGATGCTCACATCCCATTAAATAATTTTTTAAAAGTGCTGATCTGAGCGAGGGCAGAATCCGGAGTGCAATAAATATAGGCAATTTTTAACCTATCCCTAACCGCTCCTCTCTGCTCCTACCTCGGCCCCTCTGCTGCTGAAACCCTCATCCATGCCTTTGTTACCTCTCGACTCAATTATTCCAATGCTCTCCCAGCTGAACTCCCATCATCCACCCTTTATAAACTTGAGCTCATCCAAAACTCTGCTACCATATCCTAACTTGCACCAACTCGTCCCTCCATATCTCTGTAATCTCCTCGAGCCCCAGAACACTCCAAGATATCTGCGCTTATCTAATTCTGGCCTCTTGCACATCCCCAACTTTAATTGCTCCACCATTGGTGGCCATGCCTTCAGCTGCCTGGGCCCTAAGTTCTGGAATTCCGTCCCTAAACCTCCCTGTCTCTCTACTTCTCTCTCCTCCTTTAAGACACTCCTTAAAACCTACCTCTGTAACCAACCCCTGTCTTAATATCTCCTGTTGTGGTTCGATGTCAAACTTTTGCCAAATATTGCGAAGCATTTTGGGCCATTTTACTACATTAAATGCGCTATAAAAATGCAAGTTGATATTGTTGTAAATACAGCCAAAGTAGATTCTGCTAAATTAACTGAAGATTCAGCTTTTAGATTACTAAACTGAAATCACCCTCAGGTTCCCACATCTGACAAATGATTGAATTGCTTGAAAAGTTGTTGATTGTAAGGAATGCTTTAATCCAGTTTCCTGTTTTCATGGGGCATTGTAACAAGAAGTAACCCAAGATAATCATGAAACTCAAATGAGAATATATGGCAAGTTTTCAAGTTTATTTTAAAGATACAAGACTCCTACTGGAATGTTAGATCCAAAAGAATGCTATCCTGCCCTTCAGGAAATGAGTTTCGCATCTCGTCCCATCTTATTCCCGACTGAGGTCAATGGACAGCAGTATTGTGTGTGAGTTGTAAAAGCACTGTTCCACCCAATCCCATGAAATTCTCGCACAATGAGTTTAGTTTAAAAATTACCCCTTTGAGATTAAGATCACAAAAATAAATCAGCTAGAACTGCAGTTTCAGAAAAGAAAAAGAGAGACTTTCATTTATACAGCGCCTTTCATGAACCCAAGTCATCCCAAAGCACTTTATACCAATGAGGAACTTTTCTGAAGTATAGTCACTGTTGTAATGTAGGAATTTGTGCACAGCAAGCTCCCACAAACAGCAATGGGATAATGATCAGATAACCTGTTTTTTGTGATTTTGACGGAGGGATAAATATTGGCCACTGGGGAGAACTCCACTGCTCGTCTTCAAAATAGTATCACAGGATCTTTAACGTTCACCTGAGTGGGCAGATATAGCCTCGGTTGAACATCTCATCAGAAAGACAGCACCTCCAACAGTGCAGCAGTCCCTCAGTTCTGACCCTGTGACAGTGCAGCGCTTCCTCATTACCGCCCCTCTGACAGGACAGTGCAGCACTCCCTCAGTACTGACCCTCAGACAGTGCATGCTCCCTCAGTACTGACCCTCCGAAAGTGTATGCTCCCTCAGTACTGACCCTCCGAAAGTGCAGCACTCCCTCAGTACTGACCCTCCAACAGTCCAGCACTCCCTCAGTATTGACCCTCCGAAAGTGCAGCACTCCCTCAGTACTGACCCTCCGAAGGTGCAGCACTCCCTCAGTAATGACCCTCCGAAAGTGCAGCACTCCCTCAGTACTGACCCTCCGAAAGTGCAGCACTCCCTCAGTACTGACCCTCCGAAAGTGCAGCGCTCCGTCAGTACTGACCCTCTGACAGTGCAGCACTCCCTCAGTTCTGACCCTCTGACAGTGCAGCACTCTCTCAGTACTGACCCTCCGACAGTGCAGCGCTCCCTCAGTACTGACTCTCCGACTGTGCAGCACTCCCTCAGTACTGACCCTCCGACAGTGCAGCACGCCCTCAGTACTGCCCCTCTGACTGTGCAGCGCTCCCTCAGTACTGACCCTCCGACAGTGCAGCACGCCCTCAGTACTGCCCCTCTGACTGTGCAGCGCTCCCTCAATACTGGAGTGGGATTGGAATTCACAACCTCCTGACTCAGAGGCAAAAGTGCTACCAATTGACCATTGCTGATGTGTAGTATCTTTAATGTAGTGAAACATCCTAAGATGCTTCAGCTAAGTTAATTCCACTGAAAAGTGCAAAACATGAATATCGGTTGTGGAGCGGATTGAACATAGGTAATGTCCCCATGATTTAATACCAGCCAACACGCACTGGATAGAAATTCATCTTGGGTGCATGGGCCACCTGGTAAAAGACAGGCCCGATATTCAAGTACCTTCAGGCCGCCACTAAATAAAGTTACATTTTTATTCAACACTTACCTGAATGTGGAGACAGGAGAAGCACTACTCCATATCAGAAGACTTTTCTGTCCCTAACTTGTCCCCTCCGCCCTAATTGATCCCCCCTTCCCAATGCTCTTCTCCCTCCCAATCACTCCCTCCCAATCACCCCCTCCCTCTTGCTTGCTGTCCCAGCCAATATTACAAGAATAACAAACGTTTGCATTTACCATCATGAAATAATCCCAAGGTGCTTCACAGGAGCGTTATCAAACAACATTTGACTCTGAGCCATGTAAGGAGATATTAGGATAGGTGACCAAAAGCTTGGTCAAAGAGGTAGATTTTGAGGAGGGTCTTAAAGGAGAAGAGAGGGAGAGAGGTGAAGAGGTTTAGTGAGGGAATTCCAGAGTTTGGGGCTGAAAACACGGCCGCTAATGGTTGCTCAAGGAAAATCGGGGATGCACAAGAGGCCAATCTCAGATGAAAGCAGATATCATGGAGGGTTGTAGGGCTGGACGAGATTACAGAGATAGGGAAGGGCGAGGCCATGGAGGGGTTTGAAAATGAGGATGAGGATTTTTAAATCGAGACGTTGCAGGACCAGGAGCCAATGTAGGTGAGCGAGCACAGAGGTGATGGATGAATGGGACTTGGTGTGAGTTAGGAAACGGGCAGAAGAGTTTTGGAGGAACTTAAATTTACAGAGAGTGGAAGATTGGAGTCTGACGAGGAGAAAATTGGAAATAGTCAAGTCTAGAGGTAACAAAGGCAAGGGTGAAGATTTCAATAGCAGATGAGCTGAAGTGAGGTGGAGACAGGCAAGGTTATGAAAGAGTAATTTTTATAGTTTTGGTAGTGAAGTGGAAATGGGAACATGAATTCATCTCTGAGTGAAATTGGTCTGGTTCCGCCTCAGTGGCCAAGGAGAGGGAAAGGAGTTTGTGACAGGAACAGAAGACTACATTTGAGCAATTTGCTCAAAGATGATCTCTTAAGAGCGTGCAATGGCTCTATATTTAGTTGATATGTCATCAAGTCCCAAAAATAGACACTTCCTTATGCCATGTTCAAATGGAGCCAAATTGTGCAGCAGCAGACTTTATCACAGATTAAATTTGAATGTTTGTTTTGTTGGTAAAGAGTCAATAAAAGCCAGAGCTAGTTTCCAAGTGAATGGCAAGAGTAAAACAAAGCTCAGAAATATGTAGAAAAACAGACTATTATTTTAAAAATTAGACTGGGGGACAGAGAGGGTATTTACAGAAGGAGGGGGGCATTGAACATGGGTGTGGATTGGGGTGGTACTACCTCTGACCTCCCGGAACACTACGCTTGCCAACTCTGCATGTATGTATTTATGAAGGTTTCCTCACAATGACCTGCTGCCTCCCCAACCCCCACACTCCCATCATGAGTTGTCCGACACATCCGTCTTTGTGAAGCCCAGCCTTCAACAGAGCCAATCACAAAGGAAAAGACTCTTTGATACTTTTTGATGGTCAGTCAAACAGCCTCTTATTCCATCACTAATATTTTTATAACCAATAGGCAGCAATGTTAAAAAATGAAAAGAATACTCCTATGATTTTTCTCCCAGGCAGTGTCCTAAAGATTAATCTTCAATTCCTTGGAGACTCCAGGTCAATCCAGGAGGACTGGAAACCCTCACGTGACCCCGTTCTGGGGCAGCTTCAATTATACAACAGTATGGGCTCCAGGTGATAGCTCCATTCGTCAGAGGTAGTCCAATACTGCCAGTGAGCAACAAGTCATAGTGCTGGGCCCAAGCTTGAGGTGTTTAAGATAATTGATGGAGTTGATGGAGAGAACATTTTTCCTCTGGTGGGGGAAGTCCAGAACAAGGGGGCACATCCTGAAAATCGAAGCTGGCCTGTTCAAGTGTGACGTTAGGAAGCAGGTCACAAAATCTTGGGGGGGTTACCATTAACCAGAACTGAACTAGACCAGCCACATAAATACTGTGGCTACAAGAGCAGGTCAGAGGCTCAGAATAAAGAGCAGTCCATTTAGGGCTGAAATGAGGAGGTATTTCTGTACTCAGAGGATGGTGAATCTTTGGAATTCTCTGCCTCTGAAGCCTGTGGAGGTTCAGTCGTTGAGTATGTTCAAGACTGAGATCAATAAATTTCTACATATTAAAAACATCAATGGATACGGGGATAGTGCTCGAAAATGGTGTTGAAGGAGATCAGCCATGATCTCATTGAATGGCGGAGCAGGCTCGAGGGGCTGAATGGCCTACTCCTGCTCCTATATCTTATGTTCTTATGAACTCTATGGGCAAGTAAGTCACCTCCTGTCTCCCCAAATGCTGCCCACCATTTACAATGAGTGTGATGGAATATTCTCCACTTGCCTGGATGGGTGCAGCTCCAACAACACTCAATAAGCTCAACACCACCCAGGACAAAGCAGCCCGCTTGATTGGCACCCGATCCACCATCTTAAATAATCACTCCCTCCACCACCGACGCACAGTGGCAGCAGTGTGTACCACCTCCAAGATGCACTGCAGCAACTCACCAAGGCTCTTTCGACAGCACCTTCCAAACCCACGACCTCTACCACCTAGAAGGACAAGGTCAGCAGATGCATGGGAACACCACCACCTGCAAGTTCCCCTCCAAGTCACACACCATCCTGACTTGGAACTATATCGCCGTTCCTTCACTGTCACTGGGTCAAATTCCTGGAACTCCCTTCCTATCAGCACTGTGGGTGTATCTACCCCACCTGGACTGCAGCGGTTCAAGAAGGAAGCTCACCACCACCTTCTTAAGGGCAATTAGGGATGGGCAATAAATGCTGGCCTGGCCAGTGACACCCACATCCCCCAAACGAATAAAAACAGGGAGTGGAAATCTGGAATTCTCTCCCCTGAAAAGATGTTGAGGCTGGGGTCAACTGAAAACTTCAAAACTGAGATTGATAAGATGTTTTGTTGGGTAAGGCTATTAATGGTGGGTGAATAGAGATAAGATACAGATCAGCCAAGCTTTAACTGAATGCTGGAATAGGTTCAAAGGGTTGAATGGCCTCCTCCTATGGAAATACAATACAGTACAATAATCAAGAGTGCCAAGCCTGCTATACTCTCAGCACTCCATGAACTGCTTTGCCTGTGCTGGGACGAGGGAGCAGTACCCCAGGACATGCGCGATGCCAATATCATCACCCTCTATAAAAACAAAGGTGACCGCGGTGACTGCAACAACTACCATGGAATCTCCCTGCTCAGCATAGTGGGGAAAGTCTTTGCTCGAGTCGCTCTAAACAGGCTCCAGAAGCTGGCCGAGCGCGTCTACCCTGAGGCACAGTGTGGCTTTCGTGCAGAGAGATCGACCGTTGACATGCTGTTCTCCCTTCGTCAGATACAGGAGAAATGCCGTGAACAACAGATGCCCCTTTACGTTGCTTTCATTGATCTCACCAAAGCCTTTTACCTCGTCAGCAGACGTGGTCTCTTCAGACTACTAGAAAAGATCGGATGCCCACCAAAGCTACTAAGTATTCCATGACAATATGAAAGGCACAATTCAACATGGTAGCTCCTCATCAGAGCCCTTTCCTATCCTGAGTGGCGTGAAACAGGGCTGTGTTCTCGCACCCACACTTTTTTGGATTTTCTTCTCCCTGCTGCTTTCACATGCGTTCAAGTCCTCTGAAGAAGGAATTTTCCTCCACACAAGATCAGGGGACAGGTTGTTCAACCTTGCCCGTCTAAGAGCAAAGTCCTCATCAGGGAACTCCTCTTTGCTGACGATGCTGCTTTAACATCTCACACTGAAGAGTGCCTGCAGAGTCTCATCGACAGGTTTGCGGCTGCCTGCAATGAATTTGGCCTAACCATCAGCCTCAAGAAAACGAACATCATGGGGCAGGACCTCAGAAATGCTCCATCCATCAATATTGGTGACCACGCTCTGGAAGTGGTTCAAGAGTTCACCTACCTAGGCTCAACTATCACCAGTAACCTGTCTCTCGATGCAGAAATCAACAAGCGCATGGGAAAGGCTTCCACTGCTATGTCCAGACTGGCTAAGAGAGTGTGGGAAAATGGCGCACTGACACGGAACACAAAAGTCCGAGTGTATCAGGCCTGTGTCCTCAGTACCTTGCTCTATGGCAGCGAGGCCTGGACAACATATGTCAGCCAAGAGCGACGTCTCAATTCATTCCATCTTTGCTGCTTCCGGAGAATACTTGGCATCAGGTGGCAGGACCATATCTCCAACACAGAAGTCCTCGAGGCGGCCAACATCCCCAGCTTGTCCACACTACTGAGTCAGCGGCGCTTGAGATGGCTTGGCCATGTGAGCCGCATGGAAGATGGCAGGATCCCCAAAGACACATTGTACAGCGAGCTCGCCATTGGTATCAGACCCACCGGCTGTCCATGTCTCCGCTTTAAAGACGTCTGCAAACGCGACATGAAATCCTGTGACATTGATCACAAGTCGTGGGAGTCAGTTGCCAGTGATTACCAGAGCTGGCGGGCAGCCATAAAGACAGGGCTAAAATGTGGCGAGTCGAAGAGACTTAGCAGTTGGCAGGAAAAAAGACAGAGGCGCAAGGGGAGAGCCAACTGTGTAACAGCCCCGACAAACAAATTTATCTGTAGCACCTGTGGAAGAGCCTGTCACTCTAGAATTGGCCTTTATAGCCACTCCAGGCACTGCTTCACAAACCACTGACCACATCCAGGCGCTTACCCATTGTCTCTCAAGATAAGGAGGCCCAAAGAAGAATCTGCAATGTTAAAGCAAATCTGATTTTCTTTTCACCTGTTTCCAAACATTACGTTGCAAAAATTCTAGAATTTCTGTTGCCTGCAGATACAACACAAGATATTCTGTGTCTTGCTTATGCACTCAGGAAGGTAACTCCACTGCAGAATTAGTTAATTTAAACATTGGAAATTGAATGAGTAGTTGGTACACATAGTGGCTGAGCTTTTAACTTGTCTGAAGGATAGCAGTGAGGTACATTAGTCTCTCTAGAAGTAAAGCTATCGATAAAACCTTCCGTGAGTTATAGAATCGTAGAATCATATGGCACAAAAAGAGGCCATTTGGCCCATCATGTTTGTGCTGGCTGTTTGGTGAAGCAATCCAACTGATATGACTTCTCCTTGATCTTTTCCCATATCCTTACAATTTTTTTCTCCTTTTCAAGTTTCTATCCAATTCCCTTTTGAAAGTTATTATTGAATCTGCTTCCACCGCCCTTTCAGGCAGCGCATTCCAGATCACAACAACTCACTGAGTAAAAAATATTCTCCTCATCTCCCTCCCTGGTTCTTTTGCCAATTACCAAAAATCTGTGTCCTCTGGTTATGGACCCTTCCTGTCACTAAAAACAGGTGCTCCTTATTTACTCTGTAACTTTGAACAGCTCAATCAAATCTCCTCTTGATCTTCTCTGCTCTGATGAAAACCACCACAGCTCCTCCAGTCTCTCCACAAAACTGAAGTCTCTCATACCTGGAACCATTTGAAATCTTTTCCGCACCCTCTCCAAGGCCTTGACATCCTTCCTAAAGTGTGGTGTCCAGCACTGAACACAATCCTCCAGCTGGGGCTGAGTCAGTGTTTATAAAAGTTCATCAAACCTCCTTGCTTTTGCAGTCTATGCTTTTGTCTATAAAGGCCAGAATCCCATATGCTTTTTTAACCACTTCATCAACCTGCATAAACCTCCTTGTCTCCCTGTTCCTTCATCCCTTTTCAAATTGTAACATTTAGGTAGTAAATAGTAAGCGGGTAGTAAGAAGTGGGTTGGGGCCTATTAGGGGCAAAGAGGGTAATATATGCTTAGACACAGGGCAAGGCTAGAATACTTAATGGCCAGAACTTTACGGCTCCCCAATGAGTGGGCTGGTGGTGGGGGGTGCCAAACATTTGAGTAGGAGTTGGCGGGGGCGGGGGTGCCATTCCCGATGCCTTCCTGCCTCTGCTGAAATTTTATGCAGAGCGGCAGCGGTATGAAATGGCCCTCCCACCCCAGGCCAATCAAGGCCCTTAAGTGGCCAATTATCTGCCACTTAAGGGCTTCCTCCTGCCGCCGCTGGTATTTTACCCGTGGCAGCCGGATGGCAAAAGCCCCAAGAAAAATAAAGTAAAAGTACAACCTGGCGGCCTTCTTGCAAGCTGGGGTGGGGGGGGGGGCCCTCCTGATTGGCCACCCTGTGTCCCATGGAGGGCCGCCCCCGAAGCTCCAACCGCCACCAATGCACAACACGCCTCCTCCTCCCAGAACCGACCCCCCCACCCCCTTGCCTCGCTGGGGCCCGGCTGATTGTCCCTGGCGAAGCGCTAAATACTTACCTCCTTTGCCGGGCCATCCTTCCTCTTACATCTGAAGCTGGGTGCAGTCCCAGCAGTGGCCACCGCTCCCAGTGGCACTGCTGGGACTAAGAACTGCCTGTCCACTGATTGGCTGCCAGCTCCCGTTAGGTGGGATTGATTGATTCAAGGAGGTGGCAGTCCCGCCCAAGGCCAATTCAGGGTCTGAGGAGCAAAACGTCCCAGCGTGGCTCCCCAGGCCTGGTGGAGGTGGGCTCGCCACTGACTTTTCAACTGCTGGGCAGGGCCTTCCGCCCAACGTTAAATTCCGGCCAAAGAGTACTTTGTATTGGTGTTTGCCAAGGGAGAGGAATCTGACAAAATATTGGTAGAAGCGGAGAGAGTAGAAGCAATGGATAGAGTAAAAATCGAGACTGAGGAGGTACTGGAAAGGCTGGCTATGCTTAGGATAGATAAGTCACCTGGTCCAGATGGTTTGTATCCCAGGTTGCTAAGGGAAGTGGGGCTGAAGATAACGGAAGGGCTTACCATCCAGTTAGTTTAACATCAGTGGTGGTAAGGTTTTAGAAATAATGATCAGGGAATAAAATGAACAGATGCTTGGAGTGATTTGAGTTATTTAAGGAGAGCCAGCACGGATTTGTAAACGGCAGATCGTGCTTGACTAATCTAATTGAATTTTTTGATGAAGTAACAGAGAAGGTTGATGAAGGGAATGCGGTGGATGTCGTCTATATGAATTTTAAGAAAGCATTTGATAAAGTATCACATAAAAGTCTGGTTACCAAAATTGAGGCTCATGGAATAGGAGGGTCAGTGTTCAATTCGATAAAAAATTGGTTTAAGGGCAGAAAATAGCAAGTCATGGTAAATGGTTGTTTTTCAGACTGGAGGATGGTAGACAGTGGTGTTCCCCAAGAGTCAGTGCTATATATAAATGACTTGGATCTTGGAATACAAAGTAGAATTTCAAAATTTGCCAATGATACCAAACTTGGAGGTGAGGCAAACAGTGAGGATGATACGAACCACCTGCAAAAGGACACAGATAGGCAAGTGGAATAGGCAGACAAGTGGCAGATGGAATTTCATACAGAGACATGTGAGGTGATGCATTTTGGCAGAAGGGATAGGGTGAGGCAATATACAATCGCAGACTCACAGAATTGTTACAGCACAGAAGAAGGCCATTTGGCCCATCGTTTCTGCACTGTCTCTCTAGTGTCACTCCCCTGCCTTCTCCCTATAGCCCTTCTCATTCTTCATTTTCAGATAACAATCCAATTTCTTCATGAAGGCCTTGATTGAATCTGCCTCCACCACACTCTCTGGCAGTGCATTCCAGATCCTAACCACTCGCTGCGTGAAAACGTTTTTCCTCATGTCACCATTACTTCTTTTGCCAATTACCTTAAATCTGTGCCCTCTCATTCTCGATCCTTTCACGAGTGGGAACAGTTTCTCTCGATCTACTCTGTCTTGACCCCTCATGATTTTGAATACCTCTATCAAATCATCTCTCAGCCTTCTCTTCTCCAAGGAAAACAGTCCTAACTTCTCCAATTTACATAACTGCAGTTTCTCATCCTTGGGGCCATTCTCATGAATCTTTTCTACATCCTCTCTAATGCCGTCACATCTTTCCTAAACTAGATCTAAAGAGTGTGCAGGAACAGAGGGAACTGGTGGTGCATATGCATCGATCTTTGAGGTGGGAGGACATATTGAGAGTGTGGTTAGCAAAGCATATGGGATCTTGGGCTTCGTAAACAGAGGCATAGAGTATAAAAGCAGGGAAGTTATGCTGAACCTTTATAAAGCTCTGGTTAGGCCACAACTGGAGTATTGTGTCCTGTTCTGGTCACCAGACTTCAGGAAGGATGTGAGGGTCCATGAGAGGGTGCAGAGGAGATTTACCAGAATGGTTCCAGGGATGGAGGATTTTAGTTACAGGGTTAGGTTGGAGAAGCTGGGGTTCTCATTGGAGCAAAGGAGATTGAGGTGAGATTTGATAGAGGTGTACAGGATTAAAACAGGTTTAGATAAGTCAGACAGCAAAAATTGTTCCCATTAACTAATGTTACAAGGACTAGGGGGACACAGATTGAAGGTTTGGAGTAAGAGATGCAGGGGGAATGTGAGGATAAACTTTTTTACACAGCGAGTGGTAATGATCTGGAGCTCGCGGCCCACGAGGGTGGTGGAAGTGGAGACAATCAATGATTTCCAAAGGAAATTGGATGGGCACTTGAAGGAAATAAACTTGCAGGGCTATGGGATCGAGCGGGGGAGTGGGACTGACTGAATAGCTCTGCGGACAGCCAGCATGGACTCGATAGGCTGAATGGCCTCCTTCTGTGCTGTAACTGACTCCATGACTCTTTCTCGCCTCACCAAAATTAATCACTTCACACATCTGTGTGTTAAATTTTATTTGCATATGTTTGCTCATTTAACCAATCCAAGTCCCGCTGAAGCCAGGTCAATAATATAAATGAAAAAGAGCAGTAGTCCTAATGCCGAGCCCTGGGGAACACCACTGTATACTTCCCTCCAGACTGAAAGGAACATCACTCTTGGGAAGGAGGTTGTGTAGAGGCCAGTTACATCTCCATAATGAATCTCACAGCTCATGCAAGTATCTGAATGACTGATTACAGAATGACAAAGGGTTCTTTGCTGTACCCGTTGGATGGGAAATAATCTGTGTTGTGAGGGGACTTGCTAGAAGTGGAGGGAAATAATGTGAAATCAGTTTGAAAATGAGACACAATTGGATTCAGTTTATTTAGTTTAGTGAGGTATGTGTGTGTGCAGTGAATGTCAACGTCAGCGTAAGTCTGGGATGGAAAATGGCAATGATCCAGGAACCGACGTGATCAGACCGGAATATGCGGTGAGACAGGTGTCCAATGGTCACAAAAGCACAATTCTAAACGTGCCTGGTGAGAAGGAGTAGTTGCTGAAACCTCGGTAACTACAGCTGCCTTTCCAAAATATGACCACAAATGTAAACACTGGGACAGGTGTTGAAAGGCAAAACTGTAGAAATCATTTCAAAGCAATCAAAATGTCAGGGCAAGTAAACACACAGGAGCACAGCTTTGTCAGTCACAGCTCTGATAGTATGACTCTCGCTGAGTCAGCACGTTGTGGTTTCAAAACTGCGATCAATAGATTTTTATTAGGTAGGGGTACTAAAGGTCATGGAACCAAGGCAGGTGGTTGGAGTTAAGGTACAGATCAGCCATAATCTGATTGAATGGAGGAAGAGGCTCAAGGGGCTGAATGGCCTCCTCCTGTTCGATGTAAGCGTTGGCCCTCAGAGATGAATTGCTCTCCCGGTGCACTCAGCAGGTGGAGTTTTATGGGCCCTGGGAGATGGGCTGGGAGGAGAGGGGGTCCATAAAATAGCGGCAGAAGGCTGTGGGTGGAGTATCCGTCACTTTCCCATCATCCTGGAATTAAGTTGGGGGCAGGAAAGGCTGATGACGGCCTTCCTGCCCAGAGGCCAATCAATAGCCACTTAAGGACCTCTTCCTGTCGCCGCTGGAATTGCAACATCGGCGGGGGGGTGGGGCCTCCACCGCATGCAGATTCGCACATTAAAACAAGGTGGCCTCCCTGCGGGCGGGGGGCGGGGGAGGGTGGCGGGTGCTGCCCTGCCTCTTCTCTGGGCAATCATGTGACACACGTAGGGTGCCCAGCAGCAAAGGCCCGGCGCCGAGACTCCCGCCAGCTGCACAAAATTCAGCCCAGCATATCAGTTCGGACACACTGAAACTTCCTCAAATCATTCCGATCAGGTGGTGACTGTGGTTGTGACCCACTTTAACTACAACAACAGCTTGCATTTATATAGCCCTTTTAATGTAGTAAAACGTCCCAAGGTGCTTTACAGGAGCGACTGTCAAACAACATTTGACACCGGGCCACGTAAGGAGATATCAGGACAAAAGCTTAGTTTTAAGGATAGTCTGAATGGAGGAAAGAGAAGTAGAGAGGCTGAGAGTTTTCGGGAGGGATTTCGAGAGCTGAAGGCCCAGGCAGCTGAAGGCACAGCCGCCAATGGAAGGAAATCGAGATGCGCAGGAAGCCGCAATTTGAAGAACGTAGAGATCGCGGAGGGTTGTGGGGCTGGAGGCGATTACACAGATAGGGAGGGATGAGGCCATGGAGAGATTTGAAAACAAAGATGAGAATTTTGAAATCAAGGTGTTGCCAGACTAGGAGCCAATGTAGGTCAGCGAACACAGGGCCAGTGGATGAATGGGTCTTGGCGGAGCTAGGATACAGGTAGCTGAGATTTGGAACAGCACAAGTTTGTGGAGGTTGGGAGATGGGACCCTCCTACTGCACATCAACAGCTCCCTACTTGCTCTATCGAAATCTTTATAATCAGTACTTCTACTGAATCACACCTCAAGGCTGAGGGACTTGAGGTTGTTTTCGTTAGAGAGAAGGAGGAGGAGAGGTGACTTAATAGAGACCTTAACCTTCTCTGCTCTAAGGAGAACAATTCTAACATCTCCAATCTCTCCCTGGTATTAATCTGGTAAATCTCCTCTGTACCCTCACCAAGGCCTTGCCATCCTTCTTAAAGTGTGGTGCCCAGCAGTGTACACAATACTCCACCTGGGGCCTAGCCAGTGATTTGTAAAGGTTTAGCATGACTTTATTTTATTTTTTTTATCTAGAGATACAGCACTGAAACAGGCCCTTCGGCCCACCGTGTCAGCGCCAACCAACAACCACCCATTATACTAATCCTACATTAATCCCATATTCCCTACCACATCCCCTACCATCTACCTACACTAGGGGCAATTTACAATGGCCAATTTACCTATCAACCTGCAAGTCTTTGGCTGTGGGAGGAAACCCACGCAGTCACAGGGAGAACTTGCAAACTCCGCACAGGCAGTACCCAGAACTGAACCCGGGTCGCTGGAGCTGTGGTGCTAACCACTGCGCCAATGTGCCGCCCTGATATTTAATGCCCCGATTCACAAAGCGGTTATCTCGTGCTTTCGTAATCACCTTGTCCTGTCACTTTCAAAGATTTGTGAATATGCACCACCAGGTCCCTTTACTCTTCCATCCGTCTCAAAATAGTACTACTAATTATACTGCCTCTCTGTGTTGTTTCTCCTAAAGTGAATCACTTCACACCTACCTGCATTAAATTGTATCTGCCATGTGTCTGCCCATTTCACCAGTCTGTCAATTTCCTTTTTATTGTTCGTTCGTGGGATATGGGCGCTGCTGGCTAGGCCAGCATTTACTGCCCACCCCTAATTGGCCTTGAGAAGGTGGTGGTGAGCTGTTTTCTTGAACCAGTGCAGCCCTTGGGATGTAGGTTTATCAACAGTGTTGTTAGGAAGGGAATTCCAGGATTTTGACACAGCGACAGTGAAGGAACAGTGATATAGTTCCATGTCAGGATGGTGCGTGGCTTGGAGGGGAACTTGCTGGTGGTGGTGTTCCCATGCATCTGCTACCCTTGTCCTTCTAGGTGGTAGAGGTCACCGTTGGAAGGTGCTGTTGAAGGAGCCTTGGTGAGTTGCTGCAGTGCATCTTGTACACACTGCTGCCACTGTGCATCGGTGCTGGAGGGAGTGAATATTGAAGGTGATGGATGGGGTGCCCATCAAGCGGGCTGCTTTGTCCTGGATGGTGTCGAGCTTCTTGAGTGTTGTTGGAGCTGCACCCTTCCAGGCAAGTGGAGAGTATTCCATCACACTCCTGACTTGTGCCTTGTAGATGGTGGACAGGCTTTGGAGAGTCAGGAGGTGAGTTACTCGCCTCAGAATTCCTAGCCTCTTACCTGCTCTTGTAGCCACAGAACTTAGGTGGCTGGTCTAGTTTTTGGTCAATGGTAACCCCCAGGATGTTGATAGTGGGGGATTCAGCGATGGTAATGCCATTGAACATCAAGGAGAAATGTTTAGATTCTCTCTTGTTGGAGATGGTCATTGCCTGGCACTTGTGTGGCACAAATGTTACTTGCCACTTATCAGCCCAAACCTGGATGTTGTCCAGGTCTTGCTGCATCTGGACATGGGCTGCTTCAGTATTTGAGGAGTCACAAATGGTACTGAACATTATACAATCATCAGCGAACATCCCCACTTCTGACCTTATGATGGAGGGAAGGTCATGATGAAGCAGCTGAAGATGGTTGGGCGTAGGACACTACCCTGAGGAACTCCTACAGTGATGTCCTGGAGCTGAGATGATTGATCTCCAACAACCACAATCATCTTCCTTTGTGTGACTCCAATCAGTGGAGAGTTTCCCCCCCAATTCCCATTGACTCCAGTTGAGCTAGGGTTCTTTGATGCCATACTCGGTCAAATGCTGCCTTGATGTCAAAGGCAGTCACTCTCACCTCACCTCTTGAGTTCAGCTCTTTTGTCCATGTTTGAACCAAGGCTGTAATGAGGTCAGGAGCTGAATGGCCCTGGCAGAACCCAAACTGAGCTGTCCTGATGACTGCTACTATCCTGCTCACTATTTACTACGTTGACAAGTTTTTTATCATCTACAAAATTTAAACTCGCACACCCTCATGTTTCACCAATTTATTGGAGTTCTTTGAAGAAGTAACAAATGCTGTGGATAAAGGGGAACCGGTGGATGTGTTGTACTTAGATTTCCAGAAGACATTTGATAAGGTGACACATCAAATATTATTGTGGAAAATAAAAGCTCATGGTGTGGGGGGTAACATTTTGGCATGGATAGAAGATTGGCTAGCTAACGGGAAACAGAGAGTAAGCATAATTGGGTCATTTTCTAGTTGGCAAGATGTAACGAGTGGTGTGCCAGAGGGATCAGTGCTGGGGCCTCAAATTTTTACAGTTTATATAAATGACTTGGATGAAGGGACGGAAGGTATGGTTGCTAAATTTGCTGATAACACAAAGATAGGTAGGAAAGTAAGTAGTGAAGTGGCGGTGGCACAGTGGCGGAGTGGTTAGCACCGCAGCCTCACAGCTCCAGTGACCTGGGTTTGATTCTGGGTGCTGCCTGTGTGGAGTTTGCAAGTTCTCCCTGTGACCGCGTGGGTTTCCAGTTTCCTCTCACAGCCAAAGACTTGCAGGTTGATAGATAAATTGGCCATTGTAAATTGCCCCTAGTGTAGGTAGGTGGTAGGAGAATTGTGGGGATGTGGTAGGGAATATGGGATTAATGTAGGATTAGTATAAATGGGTGGTTGTTGGTCGGCACAGACTCGGTGGGCCAAAGGGCCTGTTTCAGTGCTGTATCTCTAAATAAATAAATAAGGAGGCTACAAAGAGATATAGATAGGTTAAGTGAGTGGGCAAAGATCTGGCAAATGGAGTATAATGTGGGAAAATGTGAAATTGTCCATTTTGGCAGGAAGAATAAAAAAGAAGCATATTACCTAAACGGTGAGAGATTGCAGAGCTCTGAGATTCAGAGGGATCTGGTGCCCTCGTGCATGAATCACAAAAGGTTAGTTGGAGGTACAGCACTTAATTAGAAAGCTAATAGAAGGCTCCACTCGAGCCTCCTCCCATCTTTCCTCATCCAACTCCATCATCGTAACCCTCTATTCTCTTCTCCCTCATCTGCTTGTCTAGCTTCCGTTGAAATGTATCGATACTATTCACTTCAACCACTCCCTGTGGTCGTGAGTTCCACATTCTCAGCACTCTCTGGGTAAAGATGTTTCTACTGAATTTCCGATTGGATTTCTTGGTAACTATCTGATATTGATGCCTCCAGTTATGCTCTTCCCCACAAGTGAAAACATTCCCTCTTTATCAAAACCTTTCAGAATTTTAAAGGCATCTATTAGGTCAACCCTCAGCCCTTTCTTTTGAAGAGAAAAGAGCCCCAGCTTCTTCAGCCTTTCTTAATAGGTATACCCACACATTCCTGGTATCATCCCTGTAAATCTTTTATCACCTTCTCTAGTGTCTCTACTCTTCTGTGTGGATGTTACGATGCTGATGATGCTGCATTAACATCTCACACTGAAGAGTGTCTGCAGAGACTCATCGACAGGATTGCGGCTGCCTGCACCGAATTTGGCACAAACATCAGCCTCAAGAAAACGAACATCATGGGACAGGACGTCAGAAATGTTCCATCCATCAATATCGGCGACCACGCTCTGGAAGTGGTTCAAGAGTTCACCTACCTAGGCTCAACTATCACCAGTAACCTGTCTCTCGATGCAGAAATCAACAAGCGCATGGGTAAGGCTTCCACTGCTATGTCCAGACTGGCCAAGAGAGTGTGGGAAAATGGCGCACTGACACGGAACACAAAAGTCCGAGTGTATCAAGCCTGTGTCCTCAGTACCTTGCTCTACGGCAGCGAGGCCTGAACAACGTATGTCAGCCAAGAGCGACGTCTCAACTCATTCCATCTTCACTGCCTCCAGAGAATCCTTGGCATCAGGTGGCAGGACCGTATCTCCAACGCAGCTGTCTTTGAGGTGGCCAACATCCCCAACATATATACCCTACTGAGCTAGCGGTGCTTGAGATGGCTTGGCCATGTGAGCCGCATGGAAGATGGCAGGATCCCCAAGGACACATTGTACAGCGGGCTCGTCACTGGTATCAGACCCACCGGCCGTCCATGTCTCCGCTTTAAAGACGTCTGCAAACGCGACATGAAGTCCTGTGACATTGATCACAAGTCGTGGGAGTCAGTTGCCAGCGACCGCCAGAGCTGGCGGGCAGCCATAAAGGCGGGGCTAAAGTGTGGCAAGTCGAAGAGACTTAGCAGTTGGCAGGAAGGGGAGAGCCAACTGTGTAACAGCCCCGACAACCAATTTTATCTGCAGCACCTGTGAAAGAGTCTGTCACTCTAGAATTGGCCTTTATAGCCACTCCAGGCGCTACTTCACAAACCACTGACCACCTCTCAGCGCTTACCCATTGTCTCTTGAGACAAGGAGGCCAAAGAAGAAAGTGTCTCTCTATCTTTTTATCCTCTCGAATAGGGAAGGCCATTTAAGCAGAGTATTAAATGTTAAGGTATTCAAGATCATGATGTTCAGAGAAGGTTCACTCAACTCATTCCTGGGATTAAGGACTTAAGTTATGAAGAAAGGTTGGACAGGTTGGGCCTTTACTCGTTGGAGTTTAGAAGAGTGAGAGGTGATCGTGTGAAACATATAAGATCCTGAGGGGACTTGATAAAGTGGATACTGGGAATGTTTCCTCTGGTGGGGGAATCTAGAACGAGGGGACACAGTTTTAGAATAAGGCGTCTCCCTTTTAAGACAGAGACGAGAAGGAATTTCTCCTCTCAGAGGGATGTGAATCTTTGGAATTCTCTACCCCAGCCAGCAGTGGAGGCTGGATCATTGAATATATTCAAGGCTGAGATAGACGGACAGAGGGAGTCAAGGGTTATGGGGGGCAGACAAAAAAGTGGAGTCAGGACCACCATCAGATCAGCCATGATCTTATCAAATGGCGGGGCAGGCTTGAGGGACGAATAGCCTACTCCTGTTACTATGTTTCTTTTTATGCATTCCTATATTCCTACTAAGAGGCTATATGTGCACAGATATGAAATCTGAAACTTTTCCACATTGCCAACAGACATGGAAACAACTGTAAACAACTGTCATCCAACACTCTTGCATCTGGCTGTTAGATCACACTCAACCTGTAACTCTTTCTGAGCACCACACTGATGATATCATGCATTAACATCTGTACATGGTGCGTGATGATAAATCAAACTTTTCTATTCTTTCATAAGTGTCTAAAGTGTGTGTTTGGTGAACAGCACATGGATGCGAGCATTCACAACTTAATTTAAATTCAGGGAGAGCCTGCAAATGAAATACTACTTTTATTATTCTATGGTGATAGCGCGCAGTTTGGTGGGGAAGGAGGAGCAGAGAAAGGAGGGAAGGAAAGAAGAGGAGGGGAGGGGAGAATGGAGGAGAGGAGGGGCGGGGTGGATAAAGAACAAAGAGCAAAGAACAATACAGCACAGGAACTGGCCATTCGGCCCTCCAAGCCTGCGCCGATCTTGATGCCTGCCTAAACTAAAACCTTCTGCACTTCCGGGGTCCGTATCCCTCTATTCCCTTCCTATTCATGTATTTGTCAAGATGCCTCTTAAACGTCGCTATCGTACCTGCTTCCACCACCTCCCCTGGCAGCATGTTCCAGGTACTCACCACCCTCTGTGTAAAGAACTTGCCTCGCACATCCCCTCTAAACTTTGCCCCTCTCACCTTAAACCTGTGTCCCCTAGTAACTGACTCTTCCACCCTGGGAAAAATCTTCTGACTATCCACTCTGTCCATGCCGCTCATAACTTTGTAAACCTCTATCATGTCACCCCTCCACCTCCGCTGTTCCAGTGAAAACAATCCGAGTTTATCCAACCTCTCCTCATAGCTAATGCCCTCCAGACCAGGCAACATCCTGGTAAACCTCTCCAAAGCCTCCACGTCCTTCTGGTAGTGTGGCGACCAGAATTGCACGCAATATTCTAAGTGTGGCCTAACTAAAGTTCTGTATAGCTGCAGCATGACTTGCCAATTTTTATACTCTATGCCCCGACCGATGAAGGCAAGCATGCCGTATGCCTTCTTGACTACCTTATCCAACCGCGTTGCCACTTTCAGTGACCTGGGGACCTGTACGCTCATTATCTCTCTGCCTGTCAATACTCCTAAGGGTTCTGCCATTTACTGCATACTTCCCACCTGTATTAGATCTTCCAAAATGCATTACCTCACATTTGTCCGGATTAAACTCCATCTGCCATTTCTCCGCCCAAGTCTCCAACCGATCTATATCCTGCTGTATCCTCTGACAATCCTTATCATTATCCGCAACTCCGCCAACCTTTGTGTCGTCCGCAAACTTACTAATCAGACCAGCTACATTTTCCTCCAAATCATTTATATATATTACAAAGAGCAAAGGTCCCAGCACTGATCCCTGCGGAACACCACTGGAGGGGGAGGGGAGATGAGAACAGGGGCGGGGAAGTGAAGAGAGGGAAGGAGAGGGGAGCAGGAGAGGCAAGAAGGAGAGGAGAGAAGGTGAGGGGAAGGGAGGAGTGGAGGAGAGGGGTGGAGAGGAGGATAGGGGAGGAGAGGAGGATAGGAGCAGGATGTCAGCCAGGAATCTGCCAGCTGGGTCCAAAGGAACATAGGAATAGAATTAGGTCATTCAGCCCCTCAAGCCTGTTCCACTATTCAATGAGCTTGTGGCTGATCTGTATCTTACCTCCATCTACCTGCCTGTTTTTTTTTTTTTCATGGGATATGGGCATTGCTGGCTAGGTCAGCATTTGTTGTCAATCCCTAATTGTCCTTGAGAAGGTGGTGGTGAGCTGCCTTCTTGAACCGCTGCAGTCCATGTTGGGGTAGGTGCACCCACAGTGCTGTTAGGAAGGGAGTGCCAGGATTTTGACCCAGTGACAGTGAAGGAATGGCGATATAGTTTCAAGTCAGGATGGTGTGTGACTTGGAAGGGAACTTGCAGGTGGTGGTGTTCCCATGCATCTGCTGCTCTTGTCCTTCTAGTTGGTAGAGGTCACGGGTTTGGAAGGTGTTGTCTAAGGAGCCTTGGTGTGTTGCTGCAATGCATCTTGTAGATGGTACACACTGCTGCCACTGTGCATTGGTGGTAAAGGGAGTGAATGTTGAAGATAGTGCTTGGGGTGCCAATCAAGTGGGCTGCTTTGTCCTGGATGGTGTTGAGCTTCCTGTGTGCTGTTGGAGCTGCACCCATCCAGGTAAGTGGAGAGTATTCCATCACACTCCTGACTTGTGCCTTGTAGATGGTGGACAGGCTTTGGGGAGTCAGGAGGTGAGTTACTCGCCACAGGATTCCTAACCTCTGACCTGCTCTTGTAGCCACGGTATTTATGTGGCTACTCTAGTTCAGTTTCTGGTCAATGGTGATCCCCAGGATGTTGATAGTGGGGGATTCAGCGATGGTAATGCCATTGAATGTCAAGGGGAAATGATTAGATTCTCTCTTATTGGAGATGGCCATTGCCTTGCACTTGTGTAGCACAAATGTTGCTTGCCATTTATCAGCCCAAGCCTGAATGTTGTCCAGGTCTTTCGATTGGCCTCAATTGCTACTCCCGCTGGGTGAACCTGATAAGAAAATTACAACCACTTCCCTGCTCAGGTCCATGGTTAATAGTAACAACACCACCAGCAACACCAACAATTCCAACACCAACACCAACAACATCACCAGCAACACCAACACCACCAACAACACAAACAACACAAACAACACCAACAACACCACCAACACAAACAACAACACAAACAACACCACCAACACCAACAACACAAACAACACCACCAACAACGCCACCAACAACAACACCACCAACACCAACAACACCACCAACAACAACACCAACAACACCAACAACAACACCACCAACACCACCAATAACAACAACACCAACACCACCAACAACACCACCAACACCAACAACATTAACACCACCAACACCACCAACACCAACAACAACACTAACAACACCAACAATACCACCAAAACCAACAACAACAACAACACCACCAACAGCAACACCAACAGCACCAACAACAACACCACCAACAACAACACCACCAACAACACCAACAACACCAACACCAACAACACCACCAACACCACCAACATCACCAACACCACCAACACCAACAAAACCAACACCAACACCAAAACCAACAGCAACACCACCAACACCAACACCAACACCAACACCAACAACAACACCAACAACAGCACCACCAACAACACCACCAACACCAAAAACACTAACAACACCACCAACACCAACACCAACAACACCAACACCACCAACAACAGGGCGGCACAGTGGCGCAGTGGTTAGCACCGCAGCCACACAGCTCCAGGGACCCGGGTTCGATTCCTGGTACTGCCTGTGTGGAGTTTGCAAGTTCTCCCTGTGTCTGCATGGGTTTTCTCCGCGTGCTCCGGTTTCCTCCCACAAGCCAAAAGACTTGCAGGTTGATAGGTAAATTGGCCATTATAAATTGTCACTAGTATAGGTAGGTGGTAGGGAAATATAGGAACAGGTGGGGATGTTTGGTAGGAATATGGGATTAGTGTAGGATTAGTATAAATGGGTGGTTGATGTTCGGCACAGACTCGGTGGGCCGAAGGGCCTGTTTCAGTGCTGTATCTCTAATCTAAACAATATCACCAACACCACCAACAACACCAACAATAACACCAAAACCAACAACAACACCACCAACAACAACACCAACAACACCACCAACACCAACAACAAAATCACCAACATCAACACCAACAACAAAACCACCAAAACCACCAACAGCACCAACAAAACCACCAACACCAACAACAAAACCACCAACACCACCAACAACAATGACTACTTATATTTATATAGTGCCTTTAACGTAGTAAAATGTCCAAGGAGCAATCCTCAAACAACAATTGACACTGAGTCACATAAGGAAATATTAGGACAGGTGACGAAAAGCTTCATCAAAGAGGTAGATTTTAAAGAGCATCTTAAAGGAGGAATCATAGAATGGTTACAGCCCAGAAGGAGGCCGTTCAGCCTGTAGTATCTGTTTGGCTCTTTGCAAGAGTGACTCTACTAGTCCCACTCCCCCTGCCCTCTCCCCATAGTCCTGCAATTTTTTTTCCTTCAGATAATCATCCAATTCCCTTTTGAAAGCCCCGATTGAATCTGCCTCCACCACAGTGCATTCCAGATCCTAACCATTCGCTGTGTAAAATGTTTTTTCCTCATGTCGCCTTTGCTTATTTTGCTAATCACCTTAAATCTGTGTCCTCTGGTTCAGGATCATTCAGCCAATGGGAGCAGTTTCTCCCTATCGACTCTGTTTTGACCTCTCATGATTTTGAGCACCTCTATCAAATCTCCTCTTAATGTTCTCTTCTCTAAGGAGAACAGCCCCAGCTTCTCTAACCTATCCATGTAACTGAAGTCCCTCATCCCTGGAACCATTCTTGTAAATTTCTAAAGCCTTACTAAAGTGCACTAGCAAGAATTGAACACAGTTGAGGCCGAACCACTGTTTTATAAAGGTTCACCATAACTTCCTTGCTTTTGTACTCTATGCCTCTATTCATAAAGTCCAGGATCCTGTATTCCTTTTTAACCACCTTCACAACCTGGAGAGGGAGGTGGAGAGGTTTAGGAAGGAAGTTCCAGAGCTTTGGACCCAGGCAGCTGAAGGCACGGCCGCGAATTATGGAGTGATTAAAATCGAGGAAGAGCAAGAGGCCAAATTAAAAGGAGTGCAGAGATCTCGGAGGGTTGTGGAACTGGGGGAGGCCGCAGTGATGGGCAGGGAGGGATTTGAAAACAAGGATGAGAATTTTAAAAATTGACGCATCGCCAGACCGGGAATCAATGCAGGTCAGTGGGCAGAGGGGGTGATGGGTAAACGGGATTTTGGTGCTAGTTAGGAAAGGGACAGCAGAGTGCAAGGTGGGAAGCTGGACAGGCCATGGTTGATATAGCCCCGATGACATCACTGGAGCCAGATCTACATATTTAAAGAAGGACTCCCCTAGTTTCAGGCAGGTGCCCAGAAGAGACGATTAAAATCAGAGCCATACATGACATTGTTTGCAGGAGGGAGGGTGTTCCACCGATGGTTTAAACAGCCCGACCGGGTTAAAATCACCCAGTGAGTTTCAGCTATGCAGTTTTTCCTGACACAATTCTGCTTAAAGCCGGCACAAGTTTCTATCAGCAAGTCAATCAGTGTCAAAATTCAACACACATACAAAATAAGCCAGGGCTCAAACCAATGTGGCACTTTGATTAATTTCTTTTTTCACATACTCTCAATGAAAATATTTCATTAGCAAAGATAAGACAACTTTTTACCTTTTGGCCTGGAGGACCATGAGGACCTGCTTGACCAACTGGACCTGGGTCACCCTGTGTGTGACAGCATTCACAAATTAGACACAAAGAAGTAAAACTAAACGTGTAATGTTTAATGCCAAAGTTACTCCATAAAGGTCTCTAATCAGTGTGTGTTAAATTTCTGCTTATTGCACTAAATCCTAAATACTTAAAGGGGAAAAAGTTACAAGGTTATTTGGGCAAAAGGCAGGGGAAATGGACTCAATGGATAGCTTTACCAGAGAGCTAGCACAGGGACAGTGGGCTGAATGGCCTCCTTCTGTTCGCTATGATTTTATTTTCTGTTGAATGTTTTTAATCTTCTCCCCCTTCTGGAGTTTTGAAGAATGAGTGGTGATCTCATTGAAATATATAACACTCACTGTGGGTTTGACAGGGTTGATTCTGAGAGGTTGGGGTATCTAGAACTAGAGGCCACAGTCTCAGGTTATGGGATCAGTCATATAGGACCGAGATGAGGAGAGATTTCTTCACTCAAGGGGTTGTGAATCTTTGGAATTCTCTACCCCATCGAGCTGTGGATGCTCAGTCATTGAGTACAGTCAAGACTGAGAGTGATATACTTTTGGACACTGAGGGAATTAAGAAATATGAGGATTGAGTGGGAAAGTGGAGTTGAAGTAGAAGATCAGCCATGTTCTTATTGAGTGGGGGAGGGGCTTGAGGGGCCGAATGGCCCACACCAGCTTCTATTTCTTCTGCTCTTATTTTCTAATTAACAGACGGTGCAAGCATGATGGGCTGAGTGGACTCTTTCTGTGCTGCATCATTCTATGATTCCATATGATTCAAAGAGGACTTTGTAAACTGAATGACAATTCAGCACAATTGCGGGGAAAGAGGTCTCCAGTTTACACCATCCTGCTGCCCTCTTTGGAAGGAAAGTCATCATCATGGTGGACACATCTCACTTCCAAAACCCCTCGTATGAAAATCAGGATTAAACGGTTTGAGGATGTAGTGGCTCCTTCGAAAAGGGCGAACAAGGAGTGTCTATTTTGGATGAGCAAGCCTGGTAATTGGAGATTAGAACAAAGTTGTTCTTTTCTTGATGAAACAGTTTGTAGGATTCCAGGGTGTTGGGAGGTGACGAGACCGAGAGGGTCAGCCATCAGTGACAGATCTATCTTCTCATTGTACTTTCTACCAGCTAACCCAAATAGGTAGGGGGGGTCTTTACTGAACAAGCAGCAAGAAGCTTGCATTGAATTACATAGTCTACAGCACTGAAACAGGCCATTCGGCCCAACTGGTCCATGCCTGTGTTTATGCTCCAAAAGAGCCTGCTCCCACCCTTTTTCATTTCACCCTATCAGCATCTCCTTCTAATCTTTTTTTTCCAGCTTCCCCTTAAATGTATGGATACTATTCACCTCAACCACTCCCTGTGGTAGTGAGTTCCACATTATTTATTTTTTTATTTTTTATTTTTATTTATTTAGAGATACAGCACTGAAACAGGCCCTTCAGCCCACCGAGTCTGGGCCGACCATCAACCATCCATTTATACTAATCCTACACTAATTCCATATTCCTACCACATCCCCACCTGTCCCTATATTTCCCTACCACCTACCTACACTAGGGGCAATTTATAATGGCCAATTTACCTATCAACCTGCAAATCTTTGGCATGTGGGAGGAAACCGGAGCACCCGGCAGAAACCCACGCAGACAGAGGGAGAACTTGCAAACTCCACACAGGCAGTACCCAGAATCGTGGCACAGTGGTGCAGTGGTTAGCACTGCAGCCTCACAGCTCCAGCGACCCGGGTTCGATTCTGGGTACTGCCTGTGTGGAGTTTGCAAGTTCTCCCTGTGACTGTGTAGGTTTTTGCCGGGTGCTCCAGTTTCCTCCCACAGCCAAAGACTTGCAGGTTGATAGGTAAATTGGTCACTATAAATTGTCCCTATAATAGGTAGATGGGTGGGGATGTGGTAGGAATATGGGATTAATGTAAGATTAGTATAAATTGATGGTTGGCACAGACTCGGTGGGCTGAAGGGCCTGTTTCAGTGCTGTATCTCTAAATAAATAAACTGAGCACAGCACTCATGTGTGGTCTACCCAAGGTTTAAAATAACCTCTCTGCTTTTCAATTCTATCCCACTCGAAATGAACCCCAGTGATTGGTTGCTGTTTTTTTTTAAACATCCTTATTAACCTGCATTGTTACTTTTAGAGACTTGTGTATCTGTACTAAGCTTAATGATTTGTGTATGTAATCAGTTGGTTAAAACTCCACTGTTGATGTTGATCAAACCTTTGGCTGTTGCCAACCTGTTTGCAAATTTTCTGGACTGAGATGAGCTCTGCGTGTTCCTATAGGGAGCGGGGGGAGAGTACACTCTATATTGGGCAAAGCACTACCTCTTCTGAGGTAGACACCTTAGTAGTTTGCCTTGGACAGTTGTAAATGCCAAACTGAGGAAAGATTGATGTTCTTTTTGAGAGATGTGCATCCAGCCACCCCCGTATGTATGAGCTCAAAATGTCTTCACCGCTTTGAAAGACACAACCATCTTCAAGATGCATCAGCAGAAATGCAAATGCTTTCAAATAACTGAGTGCACTGATTCATCGGAAATCAGATAAAAGGAGATATTTGCATCACAATTTCATTAGCTGTAGAAGTTAAATTTTAAGCCCATAAAATAGCCTGTAAAATCACATGTTCAATGGTGCTTTAGTTCCTTGTGAGCTTCCTTGAGAGCAAGTATTTCATTCTGACTTGGAATGGAGGAACAAAATTATGTTTTGGGTATTTTCCTTTTTTTAAAAACTCTTTTTCTCCGGTCGGATCTCCTGGCCATGATAAGTAGACAGTTTGGTCTTTTACACCAACCACTATTAACATCATTCATGGTGCTGTCAACTTTTAATTTGGGCTCGAAAAAAACTGCCGGGTATAATGATCCAGACACATTGTCATGATAGTTTTTAAAGGTGGAAAGTGTTGGGGGGGGGGAGGTGGTGGGGGAGGGGGTTGGGTGGAGGAGGAGGAGCAGTGGGGGTTGAGTGGTGGAGGAGGGGCAGTGGGGGAGGGGTGGTGGGGGAGGGGGTTGGGTGGTGGAGGGAGGGGGAGTGGGGGAGGGTTTTGGGTGGTGGAGGGAGGGCCAGTGGGGGAGGAGTGGGGGAGGGAGGGGCAGTTTGTAAGCAGTGGTGGGGGGAGGGGGTTGGGTGGTGGAGGATGGGGAGTGGGGGAGGAGTGGTGGGGAAAGGGGGTTGGGTGGTGGAGGAGGAGCAGTGGGGGAGGGGGTTGGGTGGAGGAGGAGGGGGCAGTGGGGAAGGGGGTTGGGTGGAGGAGGAGGAGCAGTGGGGGTTGGGTGGTGGAGGAGAGGCAGTGGGGGAGGGGTGGTGGGGGAGGGGGTTGGGTGGTGGAGGGAGGGGGAGTGGGGGAGGGTTTTGGGTGGTGGAGGGAGGGGCAGTGGGGGAGGAGTGGGGGAGGGAGGGGCAGTTTGTAAGCAGTGGTGGGGGAGGGGGTTGGGTGGTGGAGGAGGGGGAGTTGGGGAGGAGTGGTGGGGAGAGGGGGTTGGGTGGTGGAGGAGGAGCAGTGGGGGATGGGTGGTGGGGGGAGGGGGTTGGGTGGTGGAGGAGGGGCAGTGGGGGAGGGTGTTGGGTGGTGGAGGGATGGGCAGTGGGGGAGGGTGTTGGGTGGTGGAGGGAGGGGCAGTGGGGGTTGGGTGGTGGAGGAGGGGGAGTGGGGGAGGGGTGGTGGGGGAGGGGTTGGGTGGTGGAGGGAGGGGCAGTGGGGAAGGGGTGGTGGAGGAGGGTTTTGGGTGGTGGAGGAGGGGCAGTGGGGGAAGGGTGGTGGGGGAGGGGTTGGGTGGTGGTGGGAGGGGTGGTGGGGGAGGGGTTGGGTGGTGGAGGAGGGACAGTGTGTGAGCAGTGGTGGGGGGGGGTGGGTAGATTGGTAGAAACTGAGCTCAGCATGGGGGCAAATCTCAGAAGATGCTGCAATTTGAAGCCAATCGTCCAGCCAATATAAGCATGTATAAATCAGCACGATCACTGACTTGTGTTTAACTAATAATGACAGAATGGGCTTTGAGGTGTAAATTATAAGGACAGGTTGCATAAACCTAGCTTGTATTGCTTTGAGGAGTGAAGATTGAGGGGGTGATGTGATCAAGGGATTCAATTAGGTTGATGCAGAGAAACTCTTTCCTCTGGTGGAGGAATCAAGATCCTCTTGAAACTTGCAAGATTGTGAAGGGGTTTTGACTGGGTAAACACTGAGAGATTGTTTCCACTGGTCGGGGAATCTAAAACATGGGGACACAGTGTCAGGATAAGGAGCCGATCATTTAGGACTGAGATGAGCAGAAAGTACTTCACTCAATGGGTTGTGAATCTTTGGAATTCTCTACTCCAGAGGGTTGTGGATGCTCCATAGTTGAATATATTTAAGGCTGGGATAGAGAGATTTTTGGTTTCTCAGGGAATCAAGGGATATGGGGAGAGGGTGGGAAAGTGGAGTTGAAACCGAAGATCAGCATCGATCGTACAGAATGATGGAGAAGGCTCGACAGGCCGTATGGTCTACTCCTGTTCCTATTCCTGATGTTCTTATGTTCTTAATGGCAGTGGGATAATAGTCGAATTAGAGCCAGGTCATTCAAAAGAGAAATCAGCATCTGTTCACACAAACAGGTGGAAGAAACATGAAACTCTCCAGCCTGAAAGGCTGTGGATACTGAGGGACAATTGGAGCTTTCAAGGATGGGATCAATAGATTTTTGATTGGTCGGGGTATCAAGGGATATGGAGCTAAGGTGGGTAAATCGAGCTGAGGTCAGATCAGCCATGATCTCATTGAATTGAGGGTCTGGATGGTCTTCTCCCTGTTCCTAATGTTAACTGCTAGCACTAATCCATTTTAAAGGCACTAGTTTGATTTGCCCCCGGCCTGATTGACAAACGGTTGAAAAGACTGCTCCCAAACAAGCTCTTACAAACTGGAACAATCATTCGGATCCAACACCACATGCAACAAGGACATGGAAAGCTAATGGACAACAATGATCTCCCCCCATGCAAAACCAAACCCATGTGAAACAGAAGACATGTAGAGATGGAGCATGGAAAGAAAAAAACCTCAAACCAACACATGCATTAAACGTTGAACTTTTGCAAGACCACATCCCAATATCGATATCATGCACACTGATCAGGGTCAGCATTTCTCACTCCTTTGGTAACATTTTCTCCTCGAAAAGAAATAAATGAACAAAGTGGACCATGCAGACAACCAACAATGATGGAAATGAAATGGCAGCACAGACACCATAGCACATATAAGACTGTCAATGGCACAGAACATTGATGACATCCCAGTCTCATTTACCTGTCCTCCAGGTGGCGCTTTAATGGGGAATAAGCCTGCTTCTCCTTTTGTACCCTAATGTAAGAATTATGTACGCACCAAGATAATAAACATAATAAAGCCAAGTCAACTCGCCATGACTTATCAGAAACAATCCTAAGCAATGCAGATAGTCGGAGATAATAACCATGGTTATATAAATGACCATAAACAATTCTCATTTACTGCAGCGAATAGAACACAACTATTGATGCCTGGCTTGTAGCATTTCGCAGGGCCACAGTTGAATGAAAGACTTGTTTGTGGAGATCATTAGCACATTAGCTAGCGAAACTGTTCACTGTATCAACCTTTTATGTGTTTTTTTTATTTTCATTGATGAATGAAGTTCAAATGTACAAGGGGAAATTAATCCCACGATGGACACACAAAGTCAACATTTTGTCTCTTACACATGCAAAGGGTTTCGTTTCAATTGAATTAAACAATAAACAGCCACCGCACTGGAAAAAATGTTTTGCTGTTACCCATCCACTCTGTTTAAACCTTAAGAGCTCTGTACTAGATGTACTACATAGACATAAACTGTTTAGCAGTGGGCAAAAAGTAAAAGTAATTTCTTAAAAAAAGCACCCTTCTGATTTGTTGAATAGACGGCCATCAGTTTCTTTGGCCATTGGCAATAATTGTGTCTTTGAGTCAGAAGGTTTGTGAGGTCAAGCTCAGGTTTTCAGCATAGAATCTAGGTTAACACTGCTGACTGCTGTCCAGTACTGAGGGGGTACTGCACTGTCAGAGGTGCCGCTTTAGAGTGAGCTGTTAAAAAAAGAACTTGCAATGATACAGTGCCGTTCAGGACTACTGGATGTCCCGAAGTGCTTCACAACCAAATGAAGTACTGTTTTTGAAATGTAGTCACTGCTGTAATGAAGGAAACGGGATAGCCAATTTGTGCACAGCAAGCTCCCACAAACAGGCGCAAAGTAGAGCAGTGGGACGTCCTACGCTCAATCTGCACAGTCAACAGTCCAACTGGTAAAGTTGTGGGGCCCTTTTATTTTTCAGACTTTATGGGCGGGCAGCTAAAACAACAGCTTGCATTTATGTAGCACCTGTAATGCAGTAAACCGTCCCAAGGCACCTATAAGGAGCGATGATCAAAGAAAATTTGACACCGAGTCACATAAGGAGCTATTAGGAATGGTGATCGTGTTTGGTCAAAGAGTTAGGATTTTAGGAGCATCTTAAAGGAGGAGAGAGAGGTGGAGTGGTTTAGGGAGAGAATGCCAGAGCTTAGGGCCTTGGCAACTGAAGGCATGGCCACCAATGTTGGAGTGATTAAAATCGGGGCTGAGCAAGAGGCCAGAATTGGAGGAGCACGTATACCTCGGAGGGTTGTGGAGCTGGAGGAGATTACAGAGATAGGGAGGGGCGAGGCCGTGGAGGGATTTGAAAACAAAGAACTTTAAAATCGAGGTGTTGCTGGGCAGGAACCAATGGAGGTCAGCGAGCAGTGGGGTGATGGGTGAACGGGACTTGGTGCGAGTTAAGATAGGAGCAGCAGAGTTTTGGATGAACTGTACTTCATGGAAATAGGAGCTGCAGCCCTAAAAATATGTAAATTAGGGGCTCAGCACCTGTTTGAAGGACCCCCTGCAGAAATTAGTTGACGATGAATGCAACAGAGTTCTTTAATGACATCCCAACTCCTGGTAAATTACGTTTGTTTTTCATTTATTTAATCCTGCATTCAGGGGTGTATGGATTTATTGCAGTTATTCAATAGCTTTTTAATTATTGGTTTGTGAAAGAATTTGTTTGGAAGTGAAATTTAACTATTCCAAGCCCCTTTCACTTAAGAATGTTACGATGAACAAAATGGCAGTTAATCTTCAGTGAAATGTTATCTGGCTGGAGGCTTGTTTTCTCTGTGCCTGACCTTATGAAAGATGAGTTCGAGCAAGGAACTGTGTTGTCAAAGGATGTTTTGTTTTGTATGAGGCAGCAGCTGTTTAATAGCTGGAATATTAAAATGATCGATCTGTTCACCTCTCCACCGGCGTCGAGCTGCGTGGGACTGAACCAGGACTGCCTGGTTCCATTCTTAGCTATCTAATCGTAGTCAGGAAACCACAATCAATGGCTCCTCTTCCTGCTCCTGTACCATTATCCATGGTGTTCCCACAACAATCTATCTGTGGCCTCCTATTTCTACTTGCTGCCCCCCGGTGATATCTGTCCAAACTTGGTAGCCAGGCCGTGAAGGTTAGAACACCGAAGTCAAGTCTTTATTCACTTACAAGCTGTTATTTGCAGAGATACACATTACATACAAAGCAGCACCGCCCTCTTTCAACAACAATGACTTATATTTATACAGCATCTTTAACAAGGGGAGGCGGTGGCGTAGTGGTATTATCACTGGACTAGTAACCCAGAGATCCAGGGTATTTCTCTGGGGACATGGGTTCAAATCCCACCACAGCAGAAGGTGGAATTTGAATTCAATTAATAAATCTGGAATTAAAAGCTAGTCTAATGATGGCCATGAAACCATTGTCGATTGTTGTAAAAACCCATCAGGTTCACTAATGTCCTTTAGGGAAGGAAATCTGCCGTCCTTACCTGGTCTGGCCTACATGTGACTCCAGACCCACAGCAATGTGGTTAACTCTTACATGCCCTCTGAAATGGCTGAGCAAGCCGCTCAGGTCAAGGGCAATTAGGGATGGGCAATAAATGCTGGCCTGGCCAGCGACGCCCACATCCCATGAATGAATTTTTAAAAAAATCCCAAGGTGCTTCCCAGGAGTGTTATAAAACAAAGTATGACACCGAGCCACAAAAGGGGGTATTAGGTCAGATGACCAAAATCTTGATTAAAGAGGTAGATTTTAAAGAGGAAAGTGAGGTGGAGAGGTGTAGGGAGGGTATTCCAGAGCTTGGGGCCTAGGCAACTGAAAGCACAGCCACCAATGGTGGAGTGATTAAAATCAGAGATGCACAAAAGGACCGAATTAAAGGAGCACGTATACCTGGGAGGGTTGTGAAGCTGGAGGAGATTACAGAGATAGGGAGGGTCGAGGCCACGGCGGGATTTGAAAAGAAGGATGAGAATTTTTTAAATCAAGATGTTGCTTGACTGGGAGCCAACGTAGGTCAGTGGGTGACAGGGGAACGGAACTTGGTGCAAGTTAAGATACAGGCAGCAGAGTTTTGGATGATCTCAAGTTTATGGAGAGTAGAATGTGGGAGACCGGCCAGGAGTGCATTGGAATAGTCGTCTAGAGGTAACAAAGACATGAATGAGGGCTTCAGCAGCAGATGAGCTGAGGTAGGGGCGTTTCAGCCCTCTCCTACATATAGATGAGCACAGGTGAGTCCCCAATTAATGTCCTCATCTAAATACAATTTTTTTTTATTCATTCATGGGATGTGGGCGTCGCTGGCCAGGCCAGCATTTATTGTCCATTCCTAATTGCCCTTGAGAAGGTGGTGGTGAGCTGCCTTCTTGAACCACTGCAGTCCATGTGGGGTAGATCCACCCACAGTGCTTTTAGGAAGGGAGTTCCAGGATTTTGACCCAGCGACAGTGGGCGCCTAGCGGCAGGCTGGGTGCCAATGTTCCAGGCAGGCCTAGAGGCCCTCTCTCTGCCTGCCTGTGAGCGTATGCAGCCAAAGGCCGCCCTGTAGAGGGGCTCTCTCCCTACCCCCACAGTGGTGGTCTGGCTATTTTTTGTATTTCTTTATTAAAGTTTTTAAAAAGTGGCTGAGTGGGCACCCATGTTGAGGTGCCCTCCCAATCACTTACCTTTTACTGCAGCCGGGTGCTTCACTGAAGCTGGAAGACCTCTGATTGACCGTCCAGCTTCAGGAGCTTGCCTGCAGCCCTTAGTTGGACAGGAAACCTGCCTCCAGGTAAATTAAGAGAGCGTGCAGATAAAATTCCTATCAGACAGTTTCCCTCCCCCCCCAGGAGGGGTTTGGGACCCAGAAACAGTCCCAGCTCCTCTTTCTTGCCCCCACGGTGAAAATTCTGCCCAGTGTTTCCACTTGTGGGTTGGAGCTAAACCAGGCATCATCAATTTAAGATAGTCACCAAAAAACTCAAACATGGAATTCAGAAGAAACTTCTTTATCCAGAGAGTGGTGAGAATGTGGAACTCAGTACCACAGGGAGTGAGTTGAGGTGAACAGTATAGAAACATTTAAGGGGAAGCTGGATGTGTTTACAAGAGGGAGAAAGGAATAGAAGGATTATGTTGATTGGGATATTTTTTATTCGTTCATGGGATGTGGGCATCGCTGGCCAGGTCAGCATTTATTGCCCATCCCTAATTGCCCTTGAGAAGGTGGTGGTGAGCTGCCTTCTTGAACCGCTGCAGTCCATGGGGTGTAGGTACACCCACAGTGCTGTTAGGAAGGGAGTTCCAGGATTTTGACACAGCGACAGTGAAGGAACGGCGATATAGTTCCAAGTCAGGATGGTGTGTGACTTGGAGGGGAACTTGCAGCTGGTGGTGTTCCCATGCATCTGCTGCCCTTGTCCTTCTAGTTGGTAGAGGTCGCAGGTTTGGAAGGTGCTGTCTCAGGAGCCTTGGTGCATTGCTGCAGTGCCTCTTGTAGATGGTACACGCTGCTGCCACTGTGCGTCGGTGGTGGAGGGAGTGAATGTTTGTGGATGGGGTGCCAATCAAGCGGGCTGCTTTGTCCTGGATGGTGTCGTGCTTCTTGAGTGTTGTTGGAGCTGCACCCTTGTAGATGGCGGACAGGCTTTGGGAAGTCAGGAGGTGAGTTACTTGCCGCAGGATTCCTAGCCTTTGACCTGCCTTGTAGCCACGGTATTTATATGGCTACTCCAGTTCAGTTTCTGGTCAATGGTAGCCCCTAGGATGTTGATAGTGGGGGATTCAGTGATGGTAATGCCATTGAATGTCAAGGGGAGATGGTTAGATTCTCTCTTGTTGGGTTAGACGAGTAAAGGAGGAGGCTCGTGTGGAGCATAAATGCCGGCACGTTCTGAAGGTGATGCTGCTGACACTGACCTTTTCAGTCACCTCCATCCAGGCCTACTTCACTGCACCCTCGGGAACGATCTTGCCACCTCTCGAGAAACAGTCAGTCCCTACCGTGCCCTGATTTCATCTACTAGGACCTCCTAGGGGGCATCTGAAAAGTGGGAAGTGAATCTTCTCCTCTTAGCAACAGCTTTAACGAGTGCAGCTATGCAAAAGATGCAAGTAGTGACGAGGTAGGGTTGGGGGGGTGGGGGTGTTGGGGGGGCAGGAAAGATGTAACTTTGCTTGAAGAGGCATATCCCCCTCTATAACTAGACCTCAGCAGTCGCACCGGAAATTGCACCTGGCGGATGGGCATGTTGCTCAATATCCAGCGGGAGAGTAAATCCAGCACCACCGCCCCCAGGCAAATGATAATAAAGCCTGCAGGCTAAAATTGCCCTGACCTTATGCTGATGAAAACATGGTGGCTTCATGTGCCCTGAACCGTGCCCCGGGTCAAAATCATCCCCTGGACACTTTACACATTGTATCACCATGTTTACGTTCAAAGTGATAAAATCGATGAAAAATAAGGTGTCAATAAATAAATAAAACTATCAAAGTAAATCACTGCTAGGAGTAATGTGTTCTACTCTGGGCACCACTCTTTAGGAAGGATATCATGGCTATGGAGAGGGTGCAGTAGAGATTTCCTGTTACCAGGGATGAGGGACTTTGGTTATGTGGGTAATCTGAAGAAGCTGGGATTGCTCTCCCTTGAGAAGGTTAAAGGGAGATTTAAAAGAGATGTTCAAATCTTTATGAGGGCTTTTGATAAGAAGAAATAAGAAGAAATTGTCTCCAGTGGCAGAAAGACTGGTAATTAGAGGAAGCAGATTTAAGAGCAGGGAGAGATGTAGAAACATTTTTTTTTACACAGTGAGTTGTTGTGATCGGAGATGAGGAGGAATTTCTTCTCCCAGAGGGTTGTTAGTGTTTGGAATTCTCTTGCTCAGAGAGCAGCGGAGGCTGGATCATTGAATATATTCAAGGTTGAGCTGGATAGATTTTTGATATACAAGGGAGTCAAGGGCTATAGGGGGAACAGGCAGGAAAGTGGAGTTAAGACTACAATCAGATTAGCCATAATCTTATCGAATGGTGGAGCAGGCTCGAGGGGCTGAATGGCCTACCCCTGCTCTTATTTCTTATATTCTTATGTTATGCATGCGCTGCCTGAAAGGGCAGTGGAAGCAGATCCAATAGGAACTTTCAAAAAGGAGTTGGAGAAATACTCGAAGGGAAGACAATTTACATGCTACGGGGGAAGAGCAGGTGAGCGGAACTAATTGGATAGCTTTTTCAAAGAGCTAGCATAGTCACAATGGGCTGAACAGCCTCTTTCTGTGCTGTCTCATTCCAATTATAAAGTCAGAAGTCAAACGGTCCAGTTCTGTATATGCAGGTAGTGCAAGCTATAATTTTCTCATCTTAAAGAAGGTTTAAACGCCTGTCATTATAAGTTGGATTCCTGTCCCAAATATAAATCAAAACATAATTTGATGGCAAATATTAGTTTAAGCTGCATAGTTTAAATGGGAATTCATTCATATCTGATGATGCAAGTGGGTACAGAATCTATTTGACAAGCATTTTGGAAGTGACTGCCAACAGAACTTCTGTCGACACATAAATTCTTACAAAGTGCTTAAACAGACTCCAAAAACTTCAATAAAGAAAATAATCACAGTGCAGGAACCCGCAGCAAGTAAGTTGAAGGGTTTCACCAATGTCAAGCAATACATTACTATGTACAAGTTATAAAAGATATTTGCTCCGTTTCCCAACTGAAGAAAGATTTGCATTTCAATAGCACCTTTCATGACCTCAGGTCATCCCAAAGTGCTTTGTAGCCAATGAGGTACCCTTTTGAAGTGTAGTCACTGTTGTAATGTAGGAAACAAAACAGCCAATTTGCGCACAGCAAGCTCCCACAAACAGCAACAAGCTAATGGCCAGATAAACACTAATGATGTTGATTGAGGGATAAATATTGGCCAGGACACCATGGAGAACTCCAATGCACTTCTTTGAAATCGTGGCATGGACTTCTTTGCATCCACCTGAGACAGCAGACAGGACCTCTATTTGACATCTCATCCAAAAGGCAGCACCTCAGACAGTGCAGCACTCCCTTAGCACTGCAGTGTGAGCGACATCCAAGATTTTTGTGCTAAAATCTCCGGAGCTGGACTCAAACCCACAACCTTGAAATGCAAGTGTTACCCACTGAGCCACGTCTGGCACTACTAGTCCCAGTTGAGGAAACAAAATGGGTAGCCTCATTTCACAATTTTCCATTAAACCACTTACAAGTTTAGTCTTTTTTTTGCCATTTCTGTCCTTTAATGCCAGTCCGAGGCAAGTAGTCGACTTTAGGAAGAAAAAAAAAGTCTTCTTTCTTGCCCAAGGCTTGAGTTTGATTCACATATGGCTACAGTCAATCACGGCAGATAATGATTTAATGGTTTAAGACTGCTGGAATACTTCAAAGATTGTCGACATATGGAAAACGGTAGGTTAGTGACACAGATTAATTGCTTCAGAGTCACATTTACCTTTGAGCCTGGTAGTCCTGGCAATCCTGGGTTCCCATGTGGTCCGGGTGTTCCCTGGAGACAGGAAAACACAGTTTTTGTTGAGTGGCAGAATCGTATTAACATTTTACAATATGACTACATCAACTAGTAAAAAATGAAATTACATTTGGAATTGATACAGTTCTCTGTAATTTATAGTTCTCTATGTCTCAAAGAATTTTAACTCAGCTTTTCCAACTCTGGTAGACAATTGAGGAACTCCAGCAGTAAATAAAACTGCTCAAAGAGGAACCGATTTAATAACTCTGAACCAGATGAGCTCCCATGAGCACAACCTTCCTGTCATTGAAAACAAAGTTAAAAAATGGACAAATGAACAACAGATAACTGGGCAGCTAGTGGCAGTTTGCACCAAAAGTGCCTGTGAATCACCACTTAAACTCTCTGCCATTCATCTTGAGTTCTTCCTTGAACAAAAGAAAAATTGTTGAAAACAGAAATGTGTGTGACTGGGAAAATACCACCAATACTATATATCTTCTACCACCCAATCAACTCCTTTGTCAACGAAACCACAGAATCACTGAACCACAGAACTGTTACAGCACAGAAGGAGGCCATTCGGCCCATCGTCTCCGCACTGGCTCTCTGAAAGAGCAACTCCCTCCGTTCCATTCCCCTGCTTTCTCCCCATAACCCTGCACGTTCTTCCTTTTCATTTAATTGTCTAATTCCCTTTTGAATGCTTCAATTGAACCTGCCTCCACCACGTTCTCAGGCAGCGCATTCCAGACCTTAATCACTCGCTTTATTAACCATTCTCTCAACCTGTCCTGCTACCTTCAATGACTTATGCACATATACACCTTGATCCCTCCCCTCCTGCAACCCCTTTAGAATTGTACCCTTTATTCTATATTGTCTCTCCATGTTCTTCCTACCAAAATGAATCACTTCACATTTCTCTGCATTGAACTTCATCTGTCACCTGTCTGCCCATTCCACCAACTTGTCTATGTCCTTTTGAAGTTCTACACTATCCTCCTCACAGTTCACAATGCTTACAAGCTTCGTATCATCCACAAACTTAGAAATTATGCCCTGTGCACCAATGTCCAGGTCATTAATATATATCGGGAAAAGGGTCCCAACACTGATCCCTGGTGAACTCCACTACAAACCTTCCTTCAGCCCGACAAACCTCCATTAACCACTACTCTTTGTTTCCTGTCACTCAGTCAATTTCATATCCATGTTGCTACCATCCCTTTTATTCCATGAGCTACAGGTTTGCTCACAAGTCTGTTGTGTGGCACTGTATCAAACACCTTTTTAAAGTCCATGTACACCACATCAACAGCACTGCCCTCATCAACCCTCTCTGTCATCTCCTCAAAAAACTCCAGCGAGTTAGTTCAACATGATTTTCCCTTAAGAAATCCATGCTGGCTTTCCTTAACTAACTCGCATTTGTCCATGTGACTATTAATTTTGTCCTGAATTACTTTTTCTTGAAGTTTTCCCACCACCGAAGTTAAATTGACTGGCCTGTAGTTGCTGGGCTTATCTTTACACCCTTTTTATTACACCTTTTTTTTGAACAAGGGTGAAACGTTTGCAATTCTCCAGTCCTCTGGCACCACCCCCGAGTCTAAGGAAGACTGGAAAATTATGGCCAGTGCTTCTGCGATTTCCACCCTCACTTCCCTCAGTATCCTTGGATGCATCTCATCCTGTCCTGGTGCTTTATCCACTTTAAGTACAGACAGCCTATCTAATACTTCCTCTCTATCAATTTTAAACCCCTCGAATGTCTGACTTACCTCCTCTTTCAACATTGCCTGTGTTGCATCTTCTTCCTTGGTAAATACAGATGCAAAGTATTCATTTAATACCTCAGCTATGCCCGCTACCTCCATGTGTAAATCCCCTTACTGGTCTCTAATCAGCCCCACTCCTCCTTTTACCACCCTTTTACTATTTATATGCCTATAGAAAATTTGGGATTTCCTTTAATGCTAGCTGCCAGTCTCTTTTCATGCTCTCTCTTTGCTTTTCTCTGGACCTTCTCTATTCAGCCTGGTTCTCAATAGTAGTTTCTACCTGGCATCTGTCATAAGCACACTTTTTCTTCTTTATCTTAATCTCTACCTCTTTTGTCATCCAGGGAGCTTTGGATTTGTTTGCTCTACTTTTCCCCTTCGAGGGAACATACCTTGACTGTGCTCGAACTATCTCTTCTTTGAAGGTAGCCCGTTGTTCATCGACCGGTTTTCTTGCCAGCTTTTGACTCCAATTTATTCGCCCCAGCTTCATTCTTACTCAATTGAAGTTGATCTTCCCCAGTTAATTATTCTTATCCTGGATTGCTTTTTGTCCTTTTCCATTGTCAGCCTAAACCTTATGATACAATGATCACTGTCTCCTAAATGTTCTCCTATTGATAATTGATCCACTTCGCCCACCTCATTCCCAAGAACCAGGTCGAGCAAAGCTTCCTTTCTCATTGTACTAGCAACATACTGTTGTAGAAAACTTTCCTGAACACACTGTAGGAACTCTTGCCCCTCACTGCCCTTTACACTACTATTATTCCAGTCTATGTTTGGATAATTAAAGTCCCCCATTATAACTTTCTTTCTTTGGCCTCCTTGTCTCGAGAGACAATGGATACGCGCCTGGAGGTGGTCAGTGGTTTGTGAAGTAGCGCCTGGAGTGACTATAAAGGCCAATTCTAGAGTGACAGACTCTTCCACAGGTGCTGCAGATAAAATTGGTTGTCTGGTCTGTTACACAGTTGGCTCTTCCCTTGCGCTTCTGTCTTTTTTCCTGCCAACTGCAAAGTCTCTTCGACTCGCCACTCTTTAGCCCCGCCTTTATGGCTGTCTGCCAGCTCTGGCGATCGCTGGCAACTGACTCCCACGACTTGTGGTCAATGTCACAGGACTTCATGTCGCGTTTGCAGATGTCTTTAAAGCGGAGACATGGATGGCCAGTGGGTCTGATATCAGTGACGGGTTCGCTGTACAATGTGTCCTTGGGGATCCTGCCATCTTCCATGCGGCTCACATGGCCAAGCCATCTCAAGTGCCACTGGCTCAGTAGGGAGTATATGCTGGGGATGTTGGCTGCCTCGAGGACTTCTGCATTGGAGATACGGTCCTGCCACGTGATGCCAAGGATTTTCCGGAGGCATCGAAAATGGAATGAATTGAGACGTTGCTCTTGGCAGACATACGTTGTCCAGGCCTCGCTGTCATACAGCAAGGTACTGACGACACAGGCTTGATACACTCGGACTTCTGTGTTCCGTATCAGTGCGCCATTTTCCCACACTCTCTTGGCCAGTCTGGACATAGCAATGGAAGCCTTTACCATCAGTTTTAAGAAAACAAACATCATGGAACAGGACTTCAGAAATGCTCCATCCATCAATATCGGCGACCATGCTCTCGAAGTGGTTCAAGAGTTCACCTACCTAGGCTCAACTATTACCAGTAACCTGTCACTCAATGCAGAAATCAACAAGCGCATGGGAAAGGTGTCTGCTGCTATGTCCAGACTGGCCAAGAGGGTGTGGGAAAATGGCGCACTGACACGGAACACAAAGGTCCGCGTGTTTCAAGCCTGTGTCCTCAGTACCTTGCTCTATGGCAGCGAGGCCTGGACAACGTACGTCAGCCAAGAGCGACGCCTCAACGCATTCCATCGTCGCTGTCTCCGGAGAATCCTTGGCTTCAGGTGGCAGGACTCGATCTCCAACGCAGAAGTCTTCGAGGCGGCCAACATCTCTAGCAGGTATGTCCTACTGAGCCAGCGGTGCTTGAGATGGCTTGGCCATGTGAGCCGCATGGAAGATGGCAGGATCCCCAAAGACGTATTGTGCAGCAAGTTCGTCACTGGTATCAGACCCACCGGCTGTCCATGTCTCCGCTTTAGAGACATTTGCAAACGTGACATGAAGCCCTGCGACATTGACCACAAGTTGTGGGAGCCAGTAGCCAGCGCTCCTAAGAGCTGGTGGACAGCTATAAAGGTGGGGCTGAAGAGAGGCGAGTCGAAGAGACTAAGCAGTTGGCAAGAAAAGAGACAGAAGTGTAAGGAGAGAGCCAACTGTGTAACAGCCCCGACAACCAACTTCACCTGCAGCACCTGTGGAAGAGTCCGTCACTCTAGAATTGGCCTTTATAGCCACTCTAGGCGCTGCGCCACAAACCACTGACCACCTCCAGGCGTTTACCCATTGTCTCTCGAGATAAGGAGGCCAAAGAGGAAAAGGAAGCAGTAATAGCCCAGACACTGATTCCTGAAGCACCCATTCATATCAAATCAATCAAATGACCTCCGAAAATGCCAGATGTGCAACAAAACTCATAAATGGAGAAGTGACAAATTATTAGCTGTATGTTGCTCAGGTGAAACTTCTTTCTGTTACGATAATGTGTGCAAGAATATTACATACTATTGTTATTAGCAGTTACATAGAAACATAAGATGTTTACAGCATGGAAGGAGCCCATTCGGCCAATCGTATCCGTGCCGCCCAAACAAGGAGTTATCTAGTCTAATCCTACTTTCCACCTCTTCGTCTGTAGCTCTGTAGATTCCGGCACTTCAAGTGCATATCCAAGTGCTTTTTAAGTGCAATGAGGGTTTCTGCCTCTACCACCCTATCAGTCAGTGAGTTCCAGACCCCCACCACCCTCTTGGTGAAAAAAAAATTCTCCTTAACTCCCCTCTAATCCTCCGCCCATTATGTTAAATCTATGCCCCCTGGTTACTGATCTCTATGCGAAGGGAAATAGGTCCTTCCTATCCACTCTATCTCAGCCCCTCATAATTTTATACACCTCAATTAAATCCCCCCACAGCCTCTTATGTTCCAAAGAAAACAACCCCAGCCTATCCAATCTTTCCTCATAGCTAAAATTCTCCTGGCAACATCTTCATAAGTTTCCTCTGTACCCTCTCTAGTGCGATCACATCCTTCCTGTAATGCAGTGGCTAGAACTGTATGCAGTACTCTAGCTGCGGTCTAACTAGTGTTTTATACAATTCTAGCACTTCACGTTCAGCTTCATCCAAGGACTGCATAGAAACTTGGAAGGATACTTCAGTCCTTCAAGATTTGTAGATGATGGTCAACACCCTTTCACTTTGCCCTTGATTTGACCTACTGTTGGACTATCTGTGATTTGTGTCAATGCACAGCTGGTAGTGCCCGCCAACTGACTGTGACAGCAAATGTCACGGGGAACTTGCTCATGAATGCTGACATTCTACCACTTCATAAGCAAGCAGGCCAGCCATGAATATTTCGCAAATTAATTTTTTGGGCGCGGGTGGAAAAATATTCAAACGCTTTTTAAGAGGTGTCCCCTCATTAATTAGTCTGCGGCTTGAATGCTGTCTTACTGAACTCCCCAGCAGTCATGTACTTTTACCACCCATACAAATAGCCTTGCAGTGGCCTTTGAATATGTTAAATGACGGGCTGGTACTTTTGCTCTTTGCTTCCAAAACAATCAGGATCATTGTCCAGCTGACATTTAAGGCTAGCTTAAGAGTTCTCCGAGTGACCTTTACTGACATAAAGCCTCGCAGTGATTAGCTACTGTAGCTTAACTCTTTGAGTGCTGGTTCTGCTTTGCAGGCTTATAAACAGGCAGGTAGTCAAATAAATCTACTGGGTTTGTGTAGATATTTACATTGAATTAACAGCACTGAACCATAGAACCAGAGAAAAGTTAAATGCAAAGAAGGAGGCTATTCAGCCCAGCGCCGGCCAAAACAGACTATTTGCCCCAACCGATCCAAGCCAGTGTTCATGCTCCACACTAACCATTTCACCCGATTGACATGTCCTTCAATTCCTTTCTCCAGCATGCACGAATGTGGATTTGTCTCAATGCATCCCTGCTATGCACCTGAACTATTCCTTGTGGTAGCAAGCTCCACATTCTCATCACACTCTGAGTAAAGATGTTTCTTCTAAATTCCGTATTGCATTTATTGGTGGCTAGCTTATAGTTATCAGCCCCTAGTTTTGGACTCTCCAACAAATGGAAAGATCTTCTCCGTGTCTGCCCTGTCAAACGCCATCATGATTTTGAAGACCTCTCTCAGGTCACCCCTCGGCTTCTCCTTTTGAGAGATAAGCACCCCAGTCTTTCCTGATAATTATGCAAAGTAGGAATACCTGAATTAATGGAATTCAAAGGCCATGAGGGATGTTTTTATCCTCACTGCCGGGTGCTAATTCGACAGAGTGGGTTGGTCATCTGTTATAGAATTGATTCATTTTGAGTTCATTCAAACTAATGGTACTACTCCAAACTACTCCACCAGATCACCATTTGGGCAGTGGGCAAATTTTTAGCTCAGGGTGTGCAACGTTTTGTAGATTGCAGCACCTAGCATTTCTGAGAGGATTGTAATATGATGCATGAAGGATGCCTCAGAACATGTTTATAATCTCTTTCAGGCCCCTAATAAGTGTTATGTTTCTATTTTTCATGTCAACTACACTGATCAATTGTCTGAGAAATTAGTTATAGAGATACAGCACTGAAACAGGCCCTTCGGCCCACTGAATCTGTGCCGACCAACAACCACCCATTATACTAATCCTACATTAATCCCATATTCCCTACCACATCCCCACCATCTACCTACACTAGGGACAATTTATAATGGCCAATTTACCTATCAACCTGCAAGTCTTTGGCTGTGGGAGGAAACCTGAGCACCCGGCGGAAACCCACACGGTCATAAGGAGAACTTGCAAAGTCCACACAGGCAGTACCCAGAATCGAACCCAGGTTGCTGGAGCTGTGAGGCTGCGGTGCTAACCACTGCACCACTGTGCCGCCCTGATGATGGTTTCGGGAGGGAATTCCAGAGTTTAGGGCCCAGGCAGCTGAAGGCACAGCCACCAATGGTGAAGCAAATAAAATCAGGGATGTGTAAGAGGCCAGAATTAGATGAGTGCAGATATCTTGGAGGGTTGTGGGCCTGGAGGAGATTATAGAAATAGGGAGGGGCGAGTCCCTGGAGGGATTTCACAACAGGATATGAATTCTAAAAAGCAGCAGTACAGAAGAATTACTTTATAAGTAATTACATCACTCATTATCAGGCTTAATACAAAGATTGAAAGTGGATTAGATTTAATTGTTTAACTACTCTGTAATTTTCTACATACCCTACGTAGAGGGGTAGGTCCAACCACAGTGGTTTTGATATATTATATCACTCTGGACACTATTTGCATAGAAGGAGTGTGAGCTCAATATTACTTAAACATTTTTCTGTCAAATCTTTCTCTTCTCTCTTGAAGGCAAACGTCTCTTTGCTGAGCTATTGTTCCATGGGCACCATTTGTCTTCTGGCAATTTAGCCAAGTGACCAGTCTTTATGTGTAAGCTTAGACATTGGAACATAGGTAGATAACAGTATAAGACACAGGGGCAGCAGCAGATCATACAGCCCTTCAAGCCTGCTACGGCATTTAATTATATCATAGCTGATACCGCAACTCTGCTTTCCCACCCTATCCCCAGATTCCCTTTGTTCCAAAACATCTATCGATCACTGAGCATTCACAACCCTCTGGGATATAGAATTCCAAAGATTCGCAAGTGAAGAAATTCTCTTCATCTCAGTGCTAAATGCTGACCTCTTCTCCTGAGACTGTGACCCCGAGTTCCAGACTCTCCAGCCAGAGGGAGAAACAGCTTCTCAGCATCTACCTTGTCAAATTCTCTAAGAATTTTAAACATTTCAATGAGATCACCTCTCGTTCTTCTGAACTCCGGAGCATATAGGCCCATTCTACTCAATCTCTCCTTATGGGACAAACCTCTCATCCCAGGTATTAGGCTAGTGGACTTTCAGTGCACCCACTCCAATACGAATATATCCTTCCTGGGGTAAGGAGACCAGACGTGTACATAGTATTTCAGGCATGGTCTCTCCAAAGCCCTATTGCAGCCCTGTTACAACAGGCAGGAGGACAATCCACTTCAAACAGTAAAGGCTAAAGTCTACCCTATTTCTTTTCCCACTTTAAACAAAATGGAATACAGTGGGGATGATCTCTATGTTCCTATTTCCCCTTTTGAGTTTCAAAATCAAAACAGTGTGATTGGTTCAAAATGTAGATCTACTGTTTGGCTTCCACATGTTCCAATATTGGGGCGATTCTCAATCGGATCGGAGCTGCCCAAGTTCCTGCTGGTCTAGAATCAGGGAACACAATTTCAAAATAAGGGGGAAGCCACTTAGGACAGAGATGAGGAGAAATTTCTTTGCTCAGTGGGTTGTGAATCTTTGGAATTCTCTACCCCAGAGGGCTGTGGAAGCTCAGTCATTGAATATGTTTAAAGCAGAGATTGACAGATTTCTAAATACAAATCACATAAGGGGATATGGGGTAGTGTGGGAAAAAGGCATTGAAGTGGATGATCAGCCATGATCGTGTTGAATGGCAGGGCAGCCTTGATGGGTTGAATGGCCTACTCCTGCTCCTATGTTCCTAAGCAGGCAAGGGACTCAAATGCCATAAATGCACCCTCCAATACAACTATCTGTTTAGTTATTTTAGTTGTGGAATAAATATTAGCCTAGGACACACAGAATCACAGAATGGTTACAACACAATAGACCATTTGGCCCATCTTGTCAATGCCAGCTCTCAGAGAGCAAATCAGCCAGTCCCATTCCCCTGCCTTTTCCCTGTAACCCTGCACATCTTTCCTCTTCAGATAATCATCCAATTCCCTTTTGAAAGCCACGAGTAATCCTGCCTGCTCCTCTCCAGAATACTGGCCGTGGGATCTTTTACAGCCACCCGAGCAGACCTGGGTTCAACTTCTCATTCAAAATATAGTGAAACTTGATTGTTAGCTTCCATCAGGACCTTGCATTTCTGTAACAACCGCAGGACATCCCAAAACACTTTACAGCCAATAAGTACATTTGAAGTGTAGTCACTGCTGTAATGTAGGAAATACGACAGCCAGTTTGCACACAGCAAACTCTCGCACACAGCAATGTGATAACAACCAGAAAATCTGTTTGAATGACACCAGGATAACGCCACACATCATCCACACATCATCTTTGAAATAGTAGGCATGGAAACTTTCGCATCCACCTAGGAGAGACGACGGGGCCTTGGTTTAACATCTCATCCGAAAGACAGCACCACCGACAGTGCAGCGCTCCCTCAGTACTGCATTTCTGACAGTGCAGTGCTCCCTCAGTATTAGCTCTCCAACAGTACGGTGTTCCCTTAGTACTGTCCCTCTGACAGCGCAGCACTCCCTCAGCACTGCCCCTCTGACAGTGCAGCACTCCCTTAGCACTGCCCCTCTGACAGTGCAGCACACCCTTAGCATTGCCCCTCTGACAGTGCAGCACTCCCTCAGTGCTGCCTCTCCGACAGTGCAGTGCTCCCTTAGTACTGCCCCTCTGACAGTGCAGCACTCCCTCAGTGCTGGCCCTCTGACAGTGCGGCACTCCCTCAGTACTGCCCCTCTGACAGTGCAGCACTCTCTCAGTGCTGGCCCTCTGACAGTGCAGCACACCCTCAGTGCTGGCCCTCTGACAGTGCAGCACTCCCTCAGTACTGCCCCTCTGACAGGGCAGCACTCCCTCAGTACTGCCCCTCTGACAGGGCAGCATTCCCTCAGTGCTGGCCCTCTGACAGTGCAGCGGACCCTCAGTACTGCCTCTCCGACAATGCAGTGCTCCCTCAGTACTGCTTCTCTGACAGTGCAGCACTCCCTCAGTACTGCCCCTCTGACAGTGCAGCACTCCCTCAGTGCTCCCTCAGTACTGCCTCTCTGACAGTGCAGCACTCCCTCATGCCGCCTCTCCGACAGTGCAGCGCTCCCTCAGTACTGCCTCTCTGACAGTGCGGTGCTCCCCCATTATTGACCCCCATCCACCGGTGTAGAGCTCCTCCAGTACTGCCCCTGACAGTGCAGCACTCCCTCAGTACTGCCCCTGACAGTGCAGCAGGTGCTCAGTACTGCCTTGCTGACAGTGCAGCACTCCCTCAGTACTGACCCTCTGACAGTGCAGCAGGCCCTCAGTACTGCCTCTCTGACAGTGCAGCACTCCCTCAATGCACTCAGAGTTAGCCTAGTCTATGTGCTCAAGTCTTGGAGTGGGACTTGAGCCTCCAATCCTCCGACTCAGAGGCAAGGGTGTGACCCACTGAATTACATCTGGCACATTACACAACCAGTTCAGCTTCTGAGTACAAGACGACAAGTTGCCAAATCCACAAGATAACCTTGCATTTATATCGCACTTAAACATAGTAAAATCTCCCAAGGCGCTTCACAACATGAAAAATGCGCAAATAAAATTTGTTACCCAGCCACATAAGGAGATACTGGGACAAAGTTTTAAGCAGTGTCAAAAAAGAGAGAGATAGAGAGGAGGAGAGGTTTAGGGAGGGAATTTCAGAACTCAGGGCTCAGGCAGCTGAACACACAGCCACCAATGGTGCAGCGATAAAAATCGGGTTATGCAAGAGGCCAGAATTGCATGATCTTGGAGGGTTGTAGGGCTGGAGATGGTAGGGAGGGATTTGAAGACAAGGATGAGAATTTTAAATTGGAGCTGCTGCAGGTTTGGGAGCTAGTGAAGGTCAGTGAGCTCAGTGGCTGAAGGGTGAATGGGACTCGATGCCAGTCAGGATACAGGCAGCAGAGTTTTGGATCTGCTCAGGTTTATGGAGGGTGGAAGACGGAGGACAGCATTGGAATAGTCAAGTCCAGAGGCAACAAAGGTATGAATGAGGGTTTCAGCAGCAGAAGCAGGGGCAGAGAAGAGTGATGTTACAGAGGTGGAAATAGGTGGTTTTGGTGAAGGAATGAATCTGAGGTCAGAAACCCATCTCACGGTCAAATAGACTGTTAAGGACAATACCGAAAAGGAGCAAAGCAGGGAGGCACAGTGTGCATCTCTCATACTCACCCTTGCACCCCGTCTCCCAGGAGGACCTGGAGCACCTGGTTGACCTGGGGGACCCTGTGTGAGAAAAAACAAAGATGAATAAATCTATCCCAAAGTCCAATGTACAAAGTTAAATTAATATTTACTAATCATGCAATTTCATAGCACAGAAACAGGCCATTTGGCTCAATTGCTCCGTGCTGGTGTTTATGCTCGACATGAGCCTCCTCCCACCCCTCTTCCTCTCCCCCTATCAACAAACCCTTCTATTCCTTTCTCCCTCGTGTGTTTATCCAGCTTCCCCTTAAATGTATCGATACTATTCACCTCAACCACTCCCTGTGGTAGTGAGTTCCACATTCTCACCACTCTCTGGGTAAAGAAACATTTTAAAATGATACTAGTAATCTAGCATAGATTGCTAAAATGCATTGACACACTCATTTGTGTACATCTACACAAACTGAAATTGAATTTCAAGGGGGTTAGAGAGCCAGAATGATTGAGTCACAGAACAGCAGAAAAGAAAACCGTAAAGACAAAAGCATTTGCTTTTGAAAAGTTCAAAAGGAAATCAAACAAGGCAAGCTTCTTTCAATAATGTTATCCACCTTGGTAAATGTTTAATAATATGTTGGCAGATTGCCTGTGACACTGTTCATGTTAAATTGCTGTTCTCACAAGGTAAGAGAATTCTAGCTGTCCTTAAGGTCACTATGCCTTGTTTCCATCATTGTAAGACTATATAAATGTTGCTCATTACAGAAACATCATTCTGACCAAGGTATATCACACTATATACTCACATGTGCCTTGAAAATGAGAAAAGGAACAAGTTTGAGGTTCCTCATTTTCAAAAAAACACAGGAATAGGACGAGGCCATTCAGCCCCTCGAGCCTGTCCCTGAGCAGCTGATTTGCTCATATACAAATATACTCTGACAAGCTCTCTGCACAAAACAGCAGCAAAATACTGCGGACACTGTATATCTGAAGTAAAAAGAGAAAATGCTGGAAACTCTCAGCAGGTCAGGCAGCATCTGTAGCGAGGAACAAGGGGTCACAGACCTGAAATTATAACATATGGTTATGTCACTAGGTTAATGATCCAGAGGCCTGGACTAATGAAGTGGAGACATGAGTTCAAATCCAATCACAGCAGCTATGGAATCTAAATTCAATTAATGAATACATCTGGAATAAAATCTGGAATACATCAGTAATGGTGAACATGAAACAACTGGATTGTTGCAAAAACACATCTGGTTCACTAATGTCCTTTTGGGAAGGAAATCTGCTGTCCTTACCTGGTCTGGCCTACACGTGACTCCAGAACAACAGCAATGTGGTTGACTCTTAACTGCTCTCTGAAATGGCCTAGCAAGACACTCAGTTGTATTCAAGAAGGCCACTCACCACCACCTCAAGGGCTATTAAGGATGGGCCATAAATGCTGGCCTGGGCACTGATGCCCACATCCCATGAAGGAATAAAAAAAAACTCTGCTTTTCTCTCTCTCCACAGATGCTGCCTGACCTGTTGAGAGTTTTCGAGGAGTCTATGCATTCCTTCCAACAATCTTTCAAAGGAATGGTAAACAAAGCCAGGCATTTGGAACATACAGGAAAACTTTTCCATTAAGAGAACCAGCTGATTGAAACAGGAATAACAATAACTTGCAAACTGTCCCAAGGTGTTTCACAGGAGATTTTAACACCGATCTACATAAAACGCTATTCGGACAGACGACCAAAAGCCTGGTCAAAGAGGTCAATTAAAGTAAGTTTTAAAGGATGAGAGACAGGCGGAGAGGTTTCTGAAGGGAATTCCAGAGCTTAGTGCCCAGGTGGCTGAAGACAGATGCTGGTGGTGGAGCAATTAAAATCAGAGTTGCTTAAAAGGCCAGAATTGGAGGAACACAGAGATCTCGGAGAATCACAGGGATGGACAAGGTTACCGAGATGGGGAATCTAAAGAGTAAATTTATAGTTTCTCTCACCTGAGTGGGGAGCGGGGATAATCTGCTGGAGTGAATTGCTTGCATGTTATAGAACCTGCCTGATCGGAATGGAATGAAAATCATGGTTGGTTACCGCCGGGGCAGAGGCCCCGCCCACCTGCTTAAAAGTCGGGGGTGACCCCGCCTCCGCCAGGCCTGGAAACCATGCTGTGATTTTACACGGCCCAGGCCCTTAATTGGTCTCGGACAGGACTTTCACCCCTCGGATGCAAGAAGTCCCGCCTCCAGGAGCTGCCAGCCAATCAAAGGGCTGGCAGCTCCTCAGTCCCTGTAACGCCACTGGGAGTGGTGGCCACTGCTGGGACTGCACCCAGCTTCAGGAGGGGTTTTGGGCCTTGCCAGGGATAATTGGCTGGGCCCCAGTGAGCGGTGTGGGAATCAATCAGGAGGGCAGTGGGAGATGCACTACTGGGGGGCAGCAGTAGCTGCTGAGGAGCCCTCAGTGGAGTACAGGGTGCCTGATCAGGAGGCGCCCCTCCCCTCCCCTCCACTGGGCCCACAAGGAGGCCGCCTGGTATTACTGGGCAGCCTCCACAACTGATGAAGTGCCCGTCCGCCGCTGGTAATAGCTAGCAGCCTGTTCCCGCGGTGGGGCGTACAATTCCGACCCATGACATCTACAAAGTGCCGGAAATCCACACCATCAGATGAACAACCCCGGACGGGCGAAGTCTAAAATTTACCCCAGAATGTTTGCAGTCCGTGGATTTAGTGAACAAAAAAAAGTGCAAGTTTCATTTTAGGTTGTGCTTTATAGCCTGAAAAATAATCACAGTGAAACCTTTACAAACAGGCAGTCTCAAAAAGCAGACACTCATTGAAAGCCCCAAATAACTTTTAAGAGGCGTACTGAAACCACGGCACACTCACCAACTACAAACTATAAACCGTCTCCCAATACACCAAAACCTTTCAACACCTTAAAACACAGAACACAGCCCGAGCTCACACTTTCAAATGTTCAAAGCACCATGTGTGTCTGAGTCTGTAGATAATGATGACTGATGAATTGTTACTGCTTTCTTTCCGGTCCCAGCCCCACCTCCCCCTCAAAGCCACTGTCAAAGCTTCCAAAAGTAACCTTGTTGGCAATTCATGCTAGACTATATTGTCCTTAAAAGGTATTAATCTCTGTCTCAGGTCTTCCCCGTGACAACACATCACGTCAAAACTCTCTGCTGAAAGAAATTTCTCCTCACCACTCTCCCAACTCTCTCAGTGACAATACATTGATACAATTCTTTATCTCTGACCCTCCCCCAGGCAGAGGAAATCATCTTGTGCAATATTACTCAATCAAAAGCCTTCCTAAATGAAAGCCATGAATAATTTATGGCATCTTGGGCTTCATAAACAGAGTCATTGAGTACAAAAGCAGGGAAGTTATTCTGAACCTTTATAAAGCTCTGGTTAGGCCCCAACTGGAGTCCAGTTCTGGTCACCAGACTTTAGGAAGGATGTGAGGGTCCTTGAAAGAGTGCAGAGGAGATTTACCAGGATGGTTCCAGGGATGGGGGATTTTAGTTACAAGGTTAGGTTGGAAAAGCTGGGATTGTTCTCCCTGGAGCAAAGGAGATTGAGAGGAGATTTGATAGAGGTGTACAAGATTATGACAGGTTTAGATAAGGTAGACAGGAAAAACTGTTCCCATTAACTAATGGTACAAAGACGAGGGGACACGGATCGAAGGTTTGGCGCAAGAGATGCAGGGGCAATGTGAGGAAGAAATGTTTCAAGTAACAAGTGTTGAAGACCTGGAACTCACTGCCCACAAGGGTGGTGGAAGCAGAAACAATCAATGATTTCAAAAGGAAATTGGATGAGCACTTGAGGGAAATAAATGTACAGGCTACGGGGATAGAATCGGGGGAGTAGGACTGAACAGAGAGCAGGAATGGACTCAATAGGCCGAATGGTCACCTTCTGTACCATTATGACTGACTGTGACTCTAAATCCCTTCTTAGTCATCGCCAATCTTATGGATATAATCATTATATCTGAAATCTTCCAAGTTTTCCATTCAGAACTCTCACAGGAAACAGAACCACAGAACTTTATATCGAAAGGGATAGAATATAAAAGGAAGGATGTTTTGCTCCAGCTATACAAAGTCCTGGTTAAACCACATCTGGAACAGTTTTGGGCACTGCAAACTTCGAAAGGATATACTGGTCTTGGAAGGAGTGCAGCACAGATTTAGCACAATGTTACGAGGCAGCAGGGTTACATTATGAGGAGAGATTTCAGAAACGGCTTGTATTCCCTGGAATATAGTAAGTTAATGGGTAATTCGATCAATGTTTATAAGATTTGGAACGAATTGATAGGGTTGATAGAGAGAAACCTTTTCCACTAGCAGGTGAGTCTATGACAGGGGGAACGTAACCTTAAAATCAGAGCCCGGGCATTCAGGAGAGAAGCTTGTTTAAAGAGTTCAGGAAACAATTCTTCACACATAATGCTCTTGGTAACTGTGCCTTCAGCTGCCGGGGCCTTAAGCTGTGGAATTCCCTCCGAAAATGTCTCAACTCTCTTTTTCTTCCATTAAAATTCTGCCTAAAACCTACATCATTTACTAAGTTTTTGGTCGCCGCTCCTAATATCTCTTCATGTGGCTCAGTATCAGATTTTGATTGACGGCGCTCCAACAAAGCACCTTGGGACATTTTTTGATGTTACAGATGCTATATAAATGTAAGTTGTTCCTATTGTCATCAGCGTGCTCCACCTTACACACTTGTGATGATATTCACACCAGAGAATGAATGATTTTGGCAAAATTACTGAGCCTTAGCAGGTTGTGGGTTCAAACCCCACTCCATAGATTTGGACACATGATTTAGGCTGCACTGTCGGATGGTCAGTGCTGAGGGAGTGCTGCACTGTCAGAGGGTCAGTGCTGAGGGAGTGCTGCACTGTCAGAGGGTCAGTGCTGAGGGAGTGCTACACTGTCAGAGGGTCAGTGCTGAGGGAGTGCCGCACTGTCGGAGGGTCAGTGCTGAGGGAGTGCTGCACTGTCAGAGGGTCAGTGCTGAGGGAGTGCTGCACTGTCAGAGGGTCAGTGCTGAGGGAGTGCTACACTGTCAGAGGGTCAGTGCTGAGGGAGTGCTGCACTGCCAGAGGGTCAGTACTGAGGGAGTGCTGCACTGTCAGAGGGTCAGTGCTGAGGGAGTGCTGCACTGTCGGAGGGTCAGTGCTGAGGGAGTGCTGCACTGTCAGAGGGTCAGTGCTGAGGGAGTGCTGCACTGTCGGAGGGTCAGTGCTGAGGGAGTGCTGCACTGTCAGAGGGGCAGTACTGCGGGAGTGCTGCACTGTCGGAGGGTCAGTAGTGAGAGAGTGCTGCACTGCCAGAGGGTCAGTACTGCGGGAGTGCTGCGCTGTCGGAGGGTCAGTACTGAGGGAGTGCTGGACTGTCAGAGGGTCAGTACTGAGGGAGTGCTGGACTGTCAGAGGATCAGTACTGAGGGAGTGCTGCACAGTCAGAGGATCAGTACTGAAGGAGTGCTGCACAGTCGGATGGTCAGCACTGAGGGAATGCTGCACTGTCAGAGGGTCAGTACTGAGAGAGTGCTGCACAGTCGGACGGTCAGTACTGAGGGAGTGCTGGACTGTCAGAGGGTGAGTACTGAAGGAGTGTTGCACAGTCGGAGGGTCCGTACTGAGGGAGTGCTGCACTGTCAGAGGGTCAGTACTGAAGGAGTGCTGCACTGTCAGAGGGTCAGTACTGAGGGAGTGCTACACTGTCGGAGGGTCAGTACTGAGGGAGTGCTGCACAGTCGGAGGGTCCGTACTGAGGGAGTGCTGCACTGTGGGAAAGACTGTATTGAGGCGGTGCTGCACTATCGGAGGGTCAGTACTGAAGGAGTGCTGCACTGTCAGAGGGTCAGTACTGAGGGGGTGCTGCACTATCGCAGGTTAGTGCTGAGAGAGCATTGCACTGTTGGAGGCGCAGTAGTGAGGGAGCTCTGCACTGTCGCATGTGCCATGTTTCCGATAAGACGTTAAATCGAATCCTCGTCTGCTCTCACGGTTGGACATAAAAAATCCCAGGCACTATTTCGAAGAAGAGCAGGGACCAATATTTATCCCTCAACCAATGTCACTAAAACAGATGATCTGGCCATTATCACATTGCTGTATGTGGGAGCTTGCTGTGCACAAATTGGCTGCTGTATTTCTTGCATTGACTACAGTTCAAAAGCACTTCATTGGCTGTAAAGCCCTTTGGGACATCCTGAGGTTGTGAAAGGCGCTATATAAATGCAAGACTTCCTTTCTTTTCCCTGTTCCAATTATGTACCTATTGTCTAACCCTACTTAACCTGACTCACCCTGCGTAGCACCATAGGAAGTTGTCTAGTACATTGTAAATCAATAACATATGTTACACGCTATTAAATACGTCATCAAATGACTGATCACTGTACTTTATAGCTCTCCTCAACCAATGATCACTGCTCTTTGTATAAATGAATCACTGAAACTGTATATTGCCATTTTCATTAAAAAAATAAACCCAACATACAGTCACAATATACTTCAAGCATCTGTGGGTTTGCCACAGTTGGGACATTGCAACTTGAAGCATTATGTCCCAGTTTATAATGCAAACTGAAAGTGAAGTATCAGCAATAAATTTTATTAAAGAATGGTAATTGGACACACAAAAGCAAAATCTAACAAAAGAAGCAAAGAAGAGAATATAAAAATATTTGATGCCAATCACTGAGTTACATCAAGCACAGAAACAGGCCATTCAGCCCAACTGTTCTGTGCTGGTGTTTATGCTCCATATGAACCCCCTCCCACCCCCTCTTCATCTCCCCCTATCACCATATCCCTCTATTCTTTTCTCCCTCACATGTTTCTCCAGCTTCCCCTTCAATGTATCTATACGATTCACCTCAACCACTCCCTGTGGTAGTGAGTTCCACACTCTGGGTAAAGAAGTTTCTCCTGAATTCCCCATTGGATTTATTAGTGACAGTCTTAAAATTTTAAACCCTAGTTCTGCTGTCCAGCTATGAGTAGAAACAGCTTCTCTATGTCTACCTTATCAATCCCCTTCATAATTTTAATGGTCCCTATCAGGTCACCCCTCAGTCTGCTCTTCTCTAGAGAATGGGGCCTCAGCCTGTTGAGTCTTTCTTGATACTTATATCCTCAAAATTCTGGTGTCATCCTTGTGAATCTTGTTTGCACCGTCTCTCGTGTCTCTACATCGATCAATATGGGTCAAGGTGACATCACATTAAAATTGCATTGAGGCAATGCAGATATTACGAGGTCATGGTTTCACGTTTCATTCTGACCCGCCTCGCTTTGACGGGTGACCTCCCAAATGCTGGAATCCTGCTGGTTAAAGGTGCCCGGGGGGTGGGAATGGACGGAGCGCGAGGGGAGGGGTAAGAACATAATGGCTTCTGCCCAGCCACAATTTTAACCGCTGCACCCCCATTTCCCACAGTCCCTCTCCCCCATTCTCTACCCCGCCCACCACCCCCCACCCCCCCGCCCCCCCACCCCCCGCCAGCTTCAGGCAGAGTTACCGGTTCCGACTGCTCCTCCACAAGTTCTTCCTGCTTGTTTAGATCCAACAACAACTACAACAACTTGCATCTACAGAGCGCCTTCACCGCAGTAAAACCTCCCAAGCTGCTTTTCTAAGTTTTTCATTATCTTGACTACCATATTAGTGGGTCAGGTCTGGCTTAGCTAGCGCTAACCATAATGTTGGTGGAATATGGATGTTAGTCTGAGATGCCAAGGCAACCAAAGCAGAAGCAGAAGCAGAAGAGGAAGCTTCACAGGAGAGTAAAGCGAAGAAAAGTTGACACCGACCTATACAAGTCGATATTTCGGCAGATGACCAAAAGCTTGGTCAAAGAGATAGGATTTCAGGAGCATCTTAAAGGGTGAGAGGGAGGTGGAGAGGTTAACCCTTAACACCCTTAGCCAACAATAATTTATCCACCTCAGTTATGAATTTTTCAATTGACCTCCAGCCTCAATGGCGAGAGTTCCAGATTTCCACTTCCCTTTGTGTGAAGAAGTGCTTCCTGACCTCACCCTGAACGGCCTGGCTCTAATTTTAAGGTTCTGCCCCCTTGTTCTGGACTCCCCCCACCAGTGGAAATAGTTTCTCTCTATCTACCCTAGATACAGGTGAGGTTCCAGAGGATTGGAGAGTGGCAAATCCCTTATTCAAGGATGGGTGTCAGGCCAGTTAGTTTAACATTCATGCTGGGTGATGGATGAGATGGTGTAGTGGTAATGTAACTGAACTAATAATCGAGTGACCCAGGCTAATTCCATGGGACATGGGTTCAAATCCCACCATGGCAGGCTGTGGAATTTAAATTTCAATTAATTAATAAAAATCTGGAATTAGAAAGCCAGTCTCTGTAATGGTGCCATGAAACTATCATTGAATGTGGTAAATGTCCTTTAGGGAAGGAAATCTGCTGTCCTTACCTGGTCTGGCCTACATGTGGCTGCAGACCCACAGCAATGTGGTTGACTCTTAACTGCCCTCTGAAATGATCTAGCAAGACACTCAGACAAGAGCAATTAGAAATATTTTTTTTTAAATTGCCTCAGTTAGACCCCCCTTAATCTTCTACACTCAAGGGAATACAAGCCTGGTTGGTGCAACCTGTGTGTACACAGGGAACGAAGTGATGAGAAAATCAAAAAAGAAGGAAATCCAGCATGACAAAAGGAATACTACGCTCCCCATTCATGCACCTTGGCATATCACTGTATAAAACTGGATCAGAGTTTAGTTGCTCACATATGGGATATTGCAAGCTTCTTTGAGTTCTCAGATCAGACCAGCGTTTTATACCCAGTACAGTACTGAATCAAATGTCATTAGTAAGCTCCTAAATTGAGAACAAGAGGCTTAAATGTAGCTCCCCCACGGGCAACTCGGACTGAAAGAGAGAATTATTGGAAGAAGCATGATCCCCAGGACAGCATGTTGGAAGATTTACAAGTGTTCTTAAGCTGTTCCTCCTGAACAACCCTGATTTTAATCACTCCACCATTGGCGGCCGTCCCATCAGCTGCCTGGACCCAAAGCTCTGGAATTGCCTCCAAAAATCTCTCCACCTCTCCATCTCTTTCTTTAAGATGTTCCTTAAAACCTACCTCTTTAACCAAGCTTTTGGTCACCTGTCCTAATAGCTCCCTCTCTGGCTCAATGTCAACTTTTGTTTGGTAACACTCCTGTGAAGCCTTGGGATGTATTGCTACATTAAAGGTGCTATACAAAATAAGTTGTTTCACTTAAGGTGAGAGATATTCACTGGACTAGTAATCCAGAGCCCAGGCTAATGCTCTGGGGACATGAGTTCGAATCCTAGCATGGCAGATGGTGAAATTTGAATTCAGTTAATAAATCTGGAATTAGTCTAATGGTGACCATGAAACCATTGTCGATTGTTGTAAAAACCCATCTGGTTCACTAATGTCTTTTAAGGAAGGAAATCTGCCATCCTTACCTGGTCTGGCCTACATGTGACTCCAGACACACAGCAATGTGGTTGACTCTTAAAAAGCCCTCCGAAATGGCCTAGCAAGCCATGAGGGCAATTAGGGATGGACAACAAATGCTGGCCTCATCAGCGATGCCCACATCTCACAAACGAATTTTTAAAAAATCACCTTAAACCAACTGAAACTGGTGAGAAGGTTTATCACCTGATGCAGCATCAGAAACAGTGGGACCAAGTTGAAAAGCCCACTTGGATAAATGAAATACATTTTTCCAAAGTTGCTGCTCCTGATACTATCTGATATAATGAACTGGCACGGTTTTCAATCCAGGAGAGTACCATCTGCATGTGGTCAACGCTGGCCTGCTTTCCAATTTCTAACTTCAACATATTTAAGTCAGGTGTTAGAAGCCCAAGGCAGAACCTCTGACATGGCAAATACACTTCCTGTATTGATACCAAAGATTTAATGATTACCATTTTTTTTTATTTTGTAGCACTTTTGATAGTTCTTTGTGCTCCTGCCCCAGCATAACTTCTGTCATTTTATGAAGTGGCTGAAACAGTATGAAATTTAACCAATTCTCAAGTGGTGCTGACACACACACACACACACACAGACAAAGAGACACACACACACACCGATACATACACTCACAAACAGACACACACTTAATCGCACACACAGACTTTGCTACACAGACTCGGAGACAAATACAAACACACACAGGGAAGAGCTTGCCATAATCTTCCAATCTTCTCTAGATATGGGGGAGGTACCAGAGGGCTGGAGAGTTGCAAATGTGACACCCTTATTCATGAAAGGGTGTAAGAGCAGTCCTAGCAATGACAGGCCAGTTAGTTTAATATCAGTGGTGGGTAAAATTTTAGATACAAAATTCAGGGGAAAATACTCAACAGGCACTTGGAGAGGTTTGAGTAAATTAGGGAGAGCCAGCATGGACTTGTAAAAGGCAGATCGTGCTTAACTAATCCAACTGAACTTTTTGATGAAGTAACAGAGAAGTTTGATGAAGGGAATGCGGTGGATGTTGTCTATATGGATTTTAAGAAAGCATTTGATAAGTTACCACCGAAAAGGTTGGTTAACAAAATTGAGGCTCTTGAAATCGGAGGGTCAGTGTCCAATTGGAGAAAAAAAATTGGCTTAAGGACGGAAAACAGTGAGTCGTGGTAAATGGTTGTTTTTCAGACTGGAGGGTGGTAGACAGTGGAGTTCCCCAAGGGTCAGTGCTGGGACCACTGCTTTGTTTGCTGTATGTAAATGACTTGGATCTTGGAATACAGAGTAGAATTTCAAAATTTGCCAATGATACCAAACTTGGAGGTGTAGCAAACAGTGAGGATGATATGAACCACCTGCAATAGGACATAAATAGGCGAGGGGAATGGGCAGACAAGTGGTAAATGAAATTTAATACAGAGAATGTGAGGTGATACATTTTGGTAGAATGGATAGGGCGAGGCAATATAGACTTAATGGTGCAGTTCTAAAGAGTGTGCAGGAACAGAGGGACCTTGGGGTGCATGTACATCGATCTTTGAAGGTGGCAGGACATATTGAGAGCACGGTTAGTAAAGCATATGGGACCTTGGGCTTCATAAATAGTGGTATAGAGTACAAAAGCAGGGACGTTTTGCTGAACCTTTGTAAAGCTCTGGTTAGACCACAACTAGAGTACTGCATCCAGTTCTGGTCATAGAGTCATAGAGAGATACAGCACTGAAACAGGCCCTTCGGCCCACCGAGTCTGTGCCAACCATCAACCACCCATTGGTCACCACACTTTAGGAAGGATGTGAAGATCCTTGAGAGAGGGTGGAGGAGATTTACCAGAATGGTTTTGGGGTTTGGGATTTTAATTATAGGGTTAAGGAGGAGGTATTAGAGAGGCTGCCTATTCTTAAAAGTTGTAAAGCACCAGGACTGAATGAGTTGTATCTAAGGATACTAAGGGAAGTGAGAATGGAAATTGCTGAGGCACTGGCCATAATTTTTCAGTCTTCCTTAGCCTCAGGGGTGGTGCCAGAAGACTGGAGAATTGTAAAAGTTACACCTTTATTCAAAACAGGATGCAAAGGTAAGCCAGCAACTTAGCCAGTCAGTTTAATTTCAGTGGTGGGAAAACTTCTGGAACCTATAATTTGGGACAAAATTAATAGTCACCTGGACAAATGCGAGTTAATTAAGGAAAGCCAGCATGGATTTGTTGAGGGAAAATCATGTTTATCTAACTTGATGGAGTTTTTTGAAGAGGTAACAGAGAGGGTTGATGAGGGCAATGGTGTTGATGTGGTGTACAATGGTGTTGATGTGGTGTACAATGGTGTTGATGTGGTGTACAATGGTGTTGATGTGGTGTACAATGGTGTTGATGTGGTGTACAATGATGTTGATGTGGTGTACAATGATGTTGATGTGGTGTACAATGGTGTTGATGTGGTGTACAATGGTGTTGATGTGGTGTACAATGGTGTTGATGTGCGGTATCTCAGGCTTTATTAACAGGGGCACAGAGTACAAGAGCAAGGAGGTTATGTTAAACTTGTATAAGACACTAGTTTGGTCTCAGCTGGAATATTGCATCCAGTTCTGGGCACCACACTTTAGGAAAGGTGTGACGGTAAAGGCCTGCTACCCGACCCAAACCCGAAGGGACCCAATGACATGTGTCGGCTTCGGGTCGGGTCGCACTGTTGGGTCCGGCATTCGGGCTCGTGTCAGGTCGGGCTGGATCGGACACGCTCTGTCACCACCTCAGGTAAGTGACTCTAATGTTAATTTAATTTTTGGACTTTAAAGGTGGTTTTGTTACAGTTATTTTAAGCTTGTGCAGGTAAGGAACAAAGTGAAAAAGGGAAGGTAACTTAACTGATGGTCGGGTCGGGTCGGGCTGGGTCGGGCGCGGAAAAAAATGGAATGACTCGGGCCGGGTCGAGTTTGGGCTCAGATGGGGTTCTGTCAGGCTCGGGTCGAGTCTCATTTTCAGACCCGAGCAGGCCTTTATGTGACGGCATTGGAGAGAGTACAGAAAAGATTCACGAGAACGGTTCCAGGGATGAGGAACTTCAGGTATGAAGATAGATTGGAGAAGTTGGTACTGTTTTCCTTAAAGCGTAGACTGTGAGATGATTTGATAGAGGTATTCAAAATTATGAGGGGTCAGAACAGAGTAGATCGAGAGAAACTGTTCCCACTTGTGAAAGGATCGAGAACGAGAGGGCACAGATTTAAAGTATTTGATAAGAGAAGCAAAAGCGACATGAGGAAAAACTTCTTCACGCAGCGAGTGATTAAGGTCTGGGATGCGCTGCCTGAGAACGTGGTGGAGGCAGGTTCAATTGAAGCATTCAAAAGGGAATTAGACAGTTATATGGAAAGGAAGAATGTGCAGGGTTACAGGGAGAAGGCAGGGGAATGGAACGAAGTTTATTGCTCATTTCGGAAAGCTGGTGCAGACATGACGGGCTGAATGGCCTCCTTCTGTGCTGAAACAATTCTATGATTTTGTTAGGTTGGAAAAGCTGGGGTTGTTCTCCCTGGAGCAAAGGAGATTGAGGGGAGATTTAATAGAGGTATACAAGATTATGACAAGTTTAGATAAGTTAGACAGAGAAAAACTGTTCCCTTAACTGATGGCACAAGACTAGAGGACATAGATTGAAGGTTTTGAGTAAGAGATGCAGGGGGAATATGAGGGAGAACCTTTTTTCACAGTGGGTGGTAATGACCTGGAATTCGCTGCCTATGAAGGTGGTGGAAGCAGAGACAGTCAATGATTTCAAAAGGAAATTGGATGGACACTTGAAGGAAATAAACTTGCAAGGCTACGGGGATTGATTGGGGAGCGGGACTGATTGGATAGCTCTGTGGAGAGCCAGCATGGACTCAATGGGCCAAATGGCCTCCTCTGTGACGTAACTGACTCTATGACTCGATAAGACCCATTTGCTGAGTATTTATGCATTACTAGTTTGATTAATTGAAAAGACCTACTGGTGGTCCTGGTTCCCCCTTCGGCCCAGGTAAACCTTCATAAACTAAATAGTCGAGGAAGTCTTCATAATCATAGTCATAGTTTTCCATATCAATTTCCTGTGAATTTTCCATGGTGTGATCTAAATCCACAGCAGTTTGATCATTTTCATCCCATACATTGTTCTGATTTTGTAAAGAGGTTTCCTTTGATGCTCTGTACAATGTTGCATTGATCATCTGTATTTCCAGGATCTCGTCATCACTTTGCTCCACAATCTCAGAGTGGTTTATGCTTCTGAGACTCTCTTTTATCTTGTGTTGTTTCAGCAGTGAAGTTAAGGGTGGTAAATCTTTATCAGATAACATTGGATTCTCCCGATTTCCATCTTCTGTGACATTTTCCAATTGATCCTCCTCAGATTCAGTTCCCTCCCTGCTGGATGATGCTTTGAATTTTCTAGCATCAGCTTTAAAGTGTCGATCAATGACAGCCTGAGCAGTGCCGGGGCCAATCTCAGTCTCGTAATACTGTTGCAATATCAAAGTATCATTGAAGTGAGGAATTTCAGTTGGAGGCGATGAGGAGGAAATCCTTGATTCAGGCCAGTTCCTTTGTGTATTAGTCTCAATGCCTCTGTCTAATGAATGATCTAAATAGTTATCCTTTTTCCCTTGTGTGCTCGTGATATGAGGTGTTGTTGCTATTGAACTTGGTTTTGTTTGCATCTCTTCACCCAATGAAGAGCTTGTATAGTGAGAGCTTGAGTTGGCACTTTGAGGGAGTGTGGTGGAAAGTGAGGGTGATGGGGATCGGTAGGTGTCGGCCTGACGACACTGTTTCTTCACGTAATTACAATAGTTGGTCGAAGCTTGTGCATTTGGATAAATATCCAGCTGGCAAATGGCACCTTCAAACTGGATTGCTTTCAAGTTCATCCTCCCTAAGGTTAACTTGCTGCCAGAGACAAATATCTGCGGTTTGGTAAGCAGTTCCTTGCTGATGAGTTTTTCACCACAGTCAGCAGAAAAGGATGCAGTTTTGCCTTTAATTTCGATGGCAAATGAATGCCACTGTCCATTGTGAGCATTATAATCAAAATATACAGATGGCTTCTCAGCAACATACACAACTAGTTTTCTTGGTAAAATCTGTACACCAAACTGGAGTCTGTTCTTATTTCTAATACTGAAGAGAAAAGCATTGTTGACACGATGAGAACGGAGACTTACAACTATTGTGAATTCGTTACCAATATCTAGTGGCATGATGCTTGCTACTGGAGCTTCAATGTGCACGTCATTTGACAGGATAATGCCCATCTCTGTTGCCGTAATCCCCTGAGGTAACGAGAGTGATGCCCATGGTTGTTGGGAGGGTGACAGCGATGAGAATTGTGCTTCGTTGTCTGTAAGACCAAGTTTCTGGAGAATGTCTACACCTAGAATTTTAAAAAAACAAATTAAAATGTGTCATGCAACAATTTATAGCATAGAACGACTGCGAATTTACAGCACAGAAATAGGTCATTCGGCCCAACTGGTCCGTGCTGGTGTTTATGTTCCACATGAGCCTCCTCCCACCCCTCTTCATCTCACCCTATCAACATATCCTTCTATTTCTTTCTCCCTCATGTGTTTGTCCAGCTTCCCCTTAAATAAATCCATACTATTCACCTCAACCACTCCCTGTGGTAGTGAGTTCCACATTCTCACCACTCTCTGGGTAAAGAAGTTTCTCCTGAATTCCCCATTGGATTTATTAGTGACTGTCTTATATTGATGGCCCCTAGTTCTGGTCTTGCCCACAAGTGGAAATATCTTTTCTACGTCTATCTTACCAAACCCTTTCATTACTTTTAAAGACCTCAATCAGGTCACCCCCTCAGTCTTCTCTTTTCTAGAGAAAAGAGCCCCAGAATTTGAGTTTTTCCTGATTTTACGGTTATAATCTCTCAATTCTGGTATCATCTTTTCACAGTTTTATTGACTTGGAGGTGTCAGTCAGTTTTGGCTCAGTCAGTACTACTGGCACCTCTAAATCAAAAGGTTCTGGGTTTGAGTCCCACTCCAGGGCTTGAGCACAAAGACTGAGGCTGATACTCCCGTGCTGCACTGTCGGAGGTGCCATCTTTCTGATGAGACATTAAACCGAGGCCCCATTTGGTGCTTGTAAAAGATCCCGTGGCATTATTTCAGGGAAGAGCAGGGAAGTTCTCAATATTTACTCCTAACCAACATCACAAAAACAGATGATCTGGTCATCATCACATTGCTGTTTGTGGGAGCTTGCGGTGTGCAAATTAGCTGCCACTTTTCCTACACTACAACAGTGACTCCACTTCAAAAGAACATTACTGGCTATGAAGCACTTTGGGGCATCCAGTGGTCATGGAAGGTGCAATATAAATGCAAGTCTTTCTTTCTTCTATTCAATCTGGAAATGAAACTTATGATGATAAACTTTGAAGTTTGCAAAATGCTAGTTTAAATAGTGGTGCAATTCTTTTGCGACTATTAATTTTGCAAGGAACTATTCCCAGCAACCAATCACGCAAACACAAAATGGAGGAACAATTAAACCAGAATGGAACACCTATAAAACCCCAGGTGAAATAAAGTTTTCAGAGAAAATAGAATTCTTTGCATTGCAGAAACTCATATTCTTAATCCATGGAAATGAATGAACTTATTAACAGGAGAAGGATGTTTTTACACAGCAGGTGGTAATGACCTGGAACCCGCTGCCTACGAGAGTGGTGGGAATGGAGACAATCAATGATTTCACAAGGAAATTGGATGTGCGCTTGAGTGAAACAACCGTGCAGGGTGACGGGCATCAAGCAGGGAAATGGGACTGATTGTATTGCTCTACAGAGAGCTGGCATGGACTCAATAGACTGAATGGCCTCCTTCAGTGCTGTAATGACTCTGGCTTTGTGTGTAGATGTGTTTCCTAATTTCTCTCCTGAAAGATCTAGCTCTAATTTTTAGATTATCCCCCCTAGTCCTAGATTCCCCAACCGGCAGAAATAGTTTCACTCTGTCTACCCTGTCTGTTCCCCTTACTCTCCTGAAAACTTTAATCAAATCACCCCTTGACTCTCTAAATTCCAGCGGACACAGTCCTAACTCACGTAATCTCTCCCCATAATTTAACCCTTGGAGTCCAGGTATCATTCTGGTAAACCTACACTGCACTCTCTCCAAGGCCAGTTTATCCTTGCCAAGGTGTGGCACCCAGAACTGCTCATAGCACTCTCGGTGTGGTCAAAGTAGGGTTTTGTATAGCTGAAATATGACTTTTACCCCTTGTATTCCAGTCCTCTAGATATAAAGGTCAGAATTCCATTAGCCTTCTTGATTATTTTCTGTACCTGATCATGGCATTTTAATGATTTATGTGCCCGGATCCCCAAGTCTCTTTGGACCTCCACTGTTTCTAACTTTTCACCATTTAGAAAGTTCCCAGTTCTATCCTTTTTTAGTTCCAAAGTGGCTGACCTCACATTTGCCTGCACTGAAATCCATTTGCCACAGTTGTGTCCATTTACTTAATCTATCAATATCTCTTTGGAGATGATCAATAGGATCATGGCCAATCTGTATCTTAATTCTATTTGGCTCCATATCCTTTCGAACCTTGGCTGGCAAAAAATCTATTCATTGCAGATTTGAAATGATTATTTGAGCCAGCATCGACAGCTTTATGTGGGAGAGAGTTCCACACTTCCACCACTCTTTGTGTGAAGAAATGTTTCCAGGCATCTCTGCCAAATGCCCTTTGTATATGGTACTAGCCACTAGTATGGGTGATTATACATTTAAAAAACACAGAACATTTGTACTGAATGAAAATGGGACTAATTGAATAGCTCTTTCAAAGAGCCAGCACAAGCACAATGGGCCGAATGGCCTACTTCAGTGCTATATGATTCTATGAAACGTTTTCTGATGGGTACCAAACTGAACGGAGACTGTAAATTCTGTAATTGGGGTTAGAAGGAGGATTGTGTTGTCCCATTTCTCGTGACTGACCTCAACCCAAGTGAGCAAGGGATTCCAAGTTTCGGAACCACTCAATCGCTAGCTATTGGGGTACAAACTGTTATATGTTGTGCCTGTTTCTCGGGCGTAAAACATTGGTACAAAGCATACCGATTTAGCAGTGTAATCAGCTGTGCCCAATCTGCACAGGTGTTGGTGCTACTGCCACATTCATGGGTCCTTTTTCTTTCAAAGAAACTTGCCACAGGTTGGTGCAGGGTGCCCACATGATCTTAAGGCAGGAGAGAATGCCAGTAAGATCTGAAAGGGATGAGAGACTGAGAGATGGCAGCATGAACTGAGGAGTGTGTGAGAAGAAAGAGAGAGACAGCTTGAACTGTGAGCAGGAGAGGAGTGCCAATGTGAACTGGGGAACTGGAGGATAGGCAGAATGAAAGGAGCCCCAGCACTGACTGTGGCAGAAAATTCACTGTTGTCAGCAATACCACCTCGTCATATTCATGCCAGTTTTCCCCCAAAGTGGAAACGTTCACCTGATATAGATAGAATGAAATTTAAATTTGTACTTGAGTCATTCTGCCAGTACTTTCACTCTGTACTGCTCTCATTGCTGGTGTACATATTTATTATTTCTGCTGTGAATTTTTCATATTCCACCAAGGGCAGTCTATTTTTGTCCTTATTCTTGTTTTCTTGTTTGCAAATCCCTCCATGGCCTCACCCCTCCCTATCTCTGTAATCTCCTCCAGCCCCACAACCCTCTGAGCCATCTGCACTCCTTTAATTCTGGCCTCTTGCGCATCTCCAATTTTAATTGCTACCTAGGCTCTAAGCTCTGGAATTGCCTCCTAACACCTCTCCGACTCTCTACCTCACTTTCTTCCTTTAAGACGCTCCTTAAAACCTAACTCTTTGACCAAGCTTTTCATCACCTGTCCCAATGTCAAATTTTGTTTGATAATCACTCCTTGGGATGTTTTCCGATGTCAAAGGCACTATATAAATGCAAGTTGTTGTTGTTGCAACCACCATCCTATTTAGCTGTTCATTACATTCTTAGATCTAAAACCATGCACACATAATTCAATAAACTAAACAGACATCATGCAAATAACATCTCTTGTGTCTCCCAGCGTTTATTTTGCTTAATTATATTACATTTAATTATATTCCAGTTTGTGCTCAGATTGACAGCACCAGCAATGCAATAAGGTGAGCAACTTTTACACACCTCTAAATGGTGCTGCCCTTAACAACACGGCAGCATTTGACATTTGACCAAGTGTGGCATCAAGGAGCCCCAGCAAAATTGGAGTCAATGGGAACTGGGATAAAACTCTCCACTGGTTAGAGTCATATCTAGTATAAAGGAAGATGGTTGTGGTTTTTGGAGGTCAATCACCTCAGTCTCAGGCCATCACTGCAGGAGTTCCTCAGGGCAGTGGCCTAGGCTCAACCATCTTCAGCTGCTTCATCAACGACCTTCCTTCCATCATAAGGTCAGAAATGGAGATGTTCACTGATGATTGCACAACGTTCAGCACCATTTGCGACTCCTCAGATACTGAAGCAACCCATGTCCAGATGCAGCAAGACCTGGACAACATCCAGGCTTAGGCTGATAAGTGGCAAGTAACATTCATGCCAAACAAGTGTCAGGCAATGACTAACTCACACAAAAGAGAATCTAACCATCTCTCCTTGACCATCAATGGCATTACCATCGCTGATTCCTCTACGATCAACATCCTGGGGGTTGCCATTGATCAGAAACTGAACTGGACCAGCCACATAAATACTGCGGCTCCCCAGGTCAGAAGCTTGGAATTCTGCAGTGAGTAACTCACCTCCTGTCTCCCCAATGCCTGTCCACCATCTACAAGGCACAAATCAGGAGTGTGATGGAATACTCTCCACTTGCCTGGGTGGGTGCAGCTCCAACAACACTCAAGAAGCTCGACACCAACCAGGACAAAGCAGCCTGCTTGATTGGTACCCCATGCATCACCTTCAACATTCACTCCCTTCACAGTGGCAGCAGTGTGTACCATATGCAAGATGCACTGCAGCAACTCAACAAGACTCCTTCAACAGAACCTTCCAAACCCATGACTTCTACCACCTAGAAGGACAAGGGCAGCAGATGCCTGGGAACACCACCATCTGCAAGTTCAGCTCCAAGTCACACATCATCCTGACTTGGAACTATATCGCCGTTCCTTCACTGTCGCTGGGTCAAAATCCTGGAACTCCGTCCCTAACAGCACTAAGGGTGTGCCTGAGGACTGCAGTGGTTCAAGAAGGCAGCTCAACATCACTATCGCCTTCTCAAGGGCAATTAGGGATGGGCAATAAATGCTGGCCTAGCCAACGATGCCCACATCCCACGAACGAATAAAAAAAAGTTACATTGACCCTGCAGTTGCAACAACTCTGGCATCTGCAGCCTTACCTTCACAATGCTACAACATATATCAAAGGACTTCCTTGGCAAGCATAGATAAATCCTTTAACATTCCTGGAACAGCAGAGTACAATATGTAAGGCATTATATCTGAACTTCAAAATACGAGCTCTGTTCAAATTGAATCTGCTACCTAAATTCTAAGAGTTAGATTGCAAGTATTACAATTAATCTATTGAACAGCACAGTCCAGTTTTATGACTTAAACTTCAACTGCTTTTTTCTTAAAGTATTGTCATCACACTAATCGTTTATTGATCAATCACCTAACAGCAGTTATTCTATAGATCGTGATCATCATAAACACAACCAAAAATGAAATAATCATCAAAGGTAATCAAAATAGGTACCTAGAAAAAGTTAGAATCAGGGAAAGAAGCAGCACAGAAGGAGGCCATTCGGCCCATCGCGCCTGTGCTAGCTCTTTGAAAGAGCTATCCAATTAATCCCACCCTCCCTGCTCTTTCTCCATAGCCCCGTAATTTTTTCCTATTTGAAGTATTTATCCAATTCCCTTCTGAAAGTTATTATTGAATCTGCTTCCACCGCCCTTTCAGGCAGCGCATTCCAGATCACAACAACTCACTGTGTAAAAAGACTCTCCTCATCTCCCCCTCTGGTTCTTTTACCAATTACCTTCAATCTGTGTCCCTCTGATTACTGACCCTCCTGCCTGTAGTAACAGTTTATCCTTATTTACTCTATCAAAATTCTTCTTGATTTTAAACACCTTTATTAACTCTCCCCTGAACTTTCTCTGCTCTAAGGAGAACAATCCCAGTTTCTCCAGTCTCTCCACATAACTGAAGTCCCTCATCCTGGTCCCATTCCGGTAAATCTCCTCCACACCCTCTCCAAGGCCTTGACATCCTTCCGAAAGTGTGATGCCCAGAATTGGACACAATCCTCCAGCCGGGGTCTAATCAGCAATTTATAAAGGTTTCGCACAAATTCCCTGTTTTTTGTACTTCACGCCTCTGATCACGAAGTTGTTCCAATTTCTTTCTGCAAAAACCTGCCAATTGCTCCCACGAAGCTACCAAGTGTCTGCAGTTTGTATTGAAATACATCTCACCAGGAGGTCCCAGCTCTAAGCTGTACAAGTCCAGACCTTGGTTTGATGTCAGGGAGTGTTTCTTTTCTCGGAGAATGGTAGAGCTCTGGAACAGACTGACGACTGTTGTGATGGATGTTAATTCACTGAATTGCTTCAAGTGAGAGCTGGACCTGTATCTGACTGGAGCAAAAATCACCTCTAATGAAGAGTAGGTTCTGCAAAGAGAGGTCAGAGTCAGTGGGATCTCCTGGAGTAATTTCAATCGCCTAAGAGGGTTGGAGAGGAATTTCCCAAACATGGGCCAGGACTTTACTGGCACGCCAAGGATCCCACTGCCAGGATCAAATGCGGCTCCAGAGCCCATGCGGGCTAAGAGCAGGACTGTGCCAGCGATTTTACCGGCAGTGGCCAATTAAGTGGCCGCCACTGGGACCACCATTGCATTAAGGATAACAGCCAGCCTCTCCGAGCTGCCGGGCCAATCGGAGGGCCAGCAGCTCAGTAGCTTCGGCAGCATCACCGATAGAGGGGGGCTGATGCTGAAGCTGCAAGGTAAAGGAAAGGGTGTCTCCACGTTGAGGCGTCCTCACCGGCTGGCGATCAGAGGGCTGAACCCTCCAGCAGTGACACTGGGGCCCTGAGGGTGGCCATTGGCACCGGGAGCCCCTCCTTGTGCCATGGGAAGGCCACTGGGAAGCTGCCTCGATGTTGCTCACCACACGGAGGATGGGGCCTTTCTGAGACTCGTAAAATCCCAGTGACCGAGGAAAATGGCCATCACATGGCCAATTAATTACCTTCACTGGCCGCCCACCTCCAGCCGCTGCCATTCCCACCACTGCTAACATCCTGTGGCAGTGAGGACACATCGGGAGTCATTCCCGACACCTTCCAGCACCATTTTACCAACCCTCCCGTCTCCTAGTCCATCTCCAAAGGGCAGTAAAATTCCAGCCTGGTATTCCCCAAATTTGCCTGCGTTTTTAAAAATCTGGTTTGTGGCCTCACCCAGGGGATCACATAGTGTTTGGGTGGGGTGGGGAGTGGATATATTGTGATGCATGAGGTTTCACTATTGTGTGGGCCAGAGGGTATTCTCCGATTAACTATTGTTCAAATTTTGGTAGATGAGATTGAAGAAGGTAGCAATATGCACTAAATGGTAAAATTTTAAAGTGGGTGCAGGAACAGAGAGACCTGGGGGCATATGTGCACAAATCTTTGAAGTGGGCAGGACAAGTTAAGAACGCTGTTAAAAAGAAAACTGGCTTCATTAATAGAGGAATAGAGGACAAGTACAAGGAAATTAAGCTAAAACTTTCTAAAACACTCTTTAGGCCTTAACTGGAATATTGTGTTCAATTCTGGACACCACACTTCAGGAAGGATGCCAAGTCCATGGTACAAAGGAGATTTGTTAGACTAGAACCAGGGATGAGGGATTTCAGTTATGTGGAGAGACTGGAGAGACTGGGATTGGTCGTAGAATCTGTAACCGGTGATTGACATCCTTCCAGCTTCGAAAGATGATGGACAGGCAGCAAACAATCCATTTAGGTGGGGTGGCTTCTCTTGGTGCACCTTTGCTGAAGGCCGTGAAGGCCAATCCTTGAGAGGCAGGTTCTGCCACAAGTGCTGCACGTGAAGCTGCCAAGTGACCCTGTGAGTTGCTGTTTTTGGCATTGACGATGGTTGCCAAGCTGTTGTAGCAACTGGTCTTCGTGGTAGTGCACACCAGTCCACAAGATGTGCCGCTATCTCCCTCTTTCACCAGCTAGTGTTTCCCAGGTGTGATAGTCAACATTTAGAGCCTTCATGTCACGCTTGTAAGCATCCTTGAAGCGGAGCTTTGGGCTCCCCACTGGTCGTCTGTCCCCGGCCACCTCACCATACAGAAGGTCCTTTGGTATACAACCGTCTTCAATCCTGCGGACGTGTCTGATCCACTGAAGCCACCTCTGTTTGATTAGTGCCAACACACTTGGCAGCTCTGCCTTTGAGAGGACTGCTACATTTGTGATTTTGTCCTGCCGGGATATACCCATAATGCACCACAGACAGTGAAGATGGAAATTACTGAGCTGCTTTTCCTGGTAGCTGTAAGTCGTCCATGTTTCACAGCCATACAGCAAGGTGCTGAGAACACAGGCCTTATAAACCGTCAGCTTTGTCCTAAGGGTCAGCTTGGTGTTATCCTGTGCATGTTCGTAAGTCAGCCAAAGGTGGTAGCTGCTTTCCCTGTCTGTCACTGCGAACCCAAAGTAGCAGAATCTGCTAATCACTTCCAGTGGGATGTTACTTAGTGTGATCAGAGATGGAGATGCAATACCTTGTCCCATGACCATGGTTTTCTTGATGTTTATAGTCAAGGAGAACAAGTTACAGGCATGGGAGAGACAGTCCATAAGTCTTTGTAGCTGAGTTTCCGTGTGAGTGACTAGCACAGCATCACCAGCATAGAGGAGTTCTCTGATCAGGACGTGATGTGTTTTTGTCTTCGCTTTCAGCCTTGATAGATTGTAGAGCTTGCCCTCTGACCCAGTGTACAAGTAGACTCCTCCCATATCTGCAGGGAAGGTGACGGTCAGGAGCAGGGAGAAGATGCCAAACAGAGTGGGGGCTGGGATACAACCCTGTTTCACTCCATTCCTCAGTCTGAAACTGTCAGAAATGGAGTCATCAAACCGCACAGTGCAGTGCATGTTGTCATGGAAGGAGTGGATGAGACTGAGGAACTTCAGTGGACAGCCAATTTTTCCCAAAATCGTGTAGAGCCCTGCTCTGCTGACGGTGTTGAATGCCTTAGTGAGATAAGGCAAAGGCGTAAACTCTGTTCCCTACACTTCTCTTGTAGCTGGCGTATGGAGAGGATCATATCCATTGTAGATCGGTAATCAGAGGACACAGATTTAAGGTGATTGGTAAAAGTATCAGAGACAATGTGAGGAAATAGTTTTTTACACAACGAGAATGCACTGCCTGAAAGGGCAGTGGAAGCAGATTGCACTGGAATGTTCAAATGACAATTGGACACCTACTTGGAAAGGACTCATTTTCAGGGTTATGTGAAAAAGATCTGGAATGTGAGACTAAATTGAGTAGCTCTTTCAAAGAGTCAGCACAGGCATCACGGACCAAATGGCCTCCTTCTGTGCTGTAAGATTCTGTGGCATAAGACATGAGTGGAAGTTCTTAACAAATTCATTAATCACCATGAGATGTCTTTGTATGGGTGTATCACTTCAATCACTGTTAGTGATTTGCATTTTAGAATGAGTCACTGTACGTTCATCAAGGGATGAATGGGGAAAGACCGCTGTGTAAGGTCCCCCCACCACCCCCCCACCCCCGCCAAAGTGAACTGAGGGGCTGGATCCATGAGAAACCCCTCGGGCTCTTTCGAGAAAATATGGGTTTGCTGCAAAATGGCATGTAAAATGAAATGGAAGGGTTGTGAGGTAACTCACTCCTGTATTGAAGGAAACTGATCTCCTTTCCACTCTTTGTATTGTCAACTTGGTGCTATTTGGAACTGTTTTGTAATGCATTTTTTACAAATTTTTATGAGTAAAGTATATTTTTGGAAAAAAAAAATCAAGGGATGAATGCAGATGGACTGACTGTACCCAGAGTTGCCAGTCATTTGGATTCCACGTATTATAATCAGAAATTCTCTGTGACATTTATGCTGCTCAGTCTGGGCCCTGACAGCCAGATATCATTTTCGGGTGGAGGGAAGAGGATGAGATTACACGTGTGACTGATGGTGTTTCGGTTAGAGTTATAAGCGCAGTGTGCACCAGGATAGTTTTACACAGAAGAATCAATTGAAAGGTGAGAGGGAGGAGGTTTAAAGGGGATCAAAGGGGTAAATTTTTCACACAAAGTATAGTGGGTATCTGGAATGATCTGCCTAAGGAGGTGGTGGAGGCAGGAACAGTAGCAACATTTAAGAGGCATCAGGACAGGTACTTGAATGAGCAAGGCATAGAGGAATTAATGCAGGTAGGTGGGATTAGTATAGATAGGCATTATGGTCAACATGGACATGGTGGGCCGAAGGGCCTGTTTCTATGCTGTACGACTCTATGACTATGACTGTATGAAGGACAGCAGCAGTAACCTGCATTTCTATAGCACTTCTGATGTTATAAAACGTCCCAAAGTGCTTCAAAGGAGTGGTTACCAAATGGGCGGCACAGTGGCGCAGTAGTTAGCACCGCAGCCTCACAGCTTCAGCGACCCAGGTTCAGTTCTGGGTACTGCCTGTGCAGAGTTTGCAAGTTCTCCCTGTGTCTGCGTGGGTTTCTGCCGGGTGCTCCAGTATCCTCCCACCTCCAAAGACTTGCAGGTTGATAGGTAAATTGACCATTGTAAATTGCTCCTAGTGTAGGTAGGTGGTAAGGGAATGGTGGGGATGTGGTAGAGAATATGGGGTTAATGTAGGATTAGTATAAATGGGTGGTTGTTGGTCGGCACAGACTCGGTGGGCTGAAGGGCCTGTTTCAGTGCTGTATCTCAAAATACGGTCCTCAGTACCTTGCTCTATGGCAGCGAGGCCTGGATAACGTATGTCAGCCAAGAGCGACGTCTCAATTCATTCCATCTTCGCTGCCTCCGGAGAATATTTGGCATCAGGTGGCAGGACCGTATCTCCAACACAGAAGTCCTCGAGGCGGCCAACATCCCCAGCTCATACACACTACTGAGTCAGCGGTGCTTGAGATGGCTTGACCATGTGAGCCGCATGGAAGATCCCCAAAGACACATTGTACAGCGAGCTCGCCACTGGTATCAGACCCACTGGCTGTCCATGTCTCCGCTTTAAAGACGTCTGCAAACGCGACATGAAGTCCTGTGACATTGATCACAAGTCGTGGGAGTCAGTTGCCAGCGTTCGCCAGAGCTGGCGGGCAGCCATAAAGGCGGGGCTAAAGTGTGGCGAGTCGAAGAGACTTAGCAGTTGGCAGGAGAAAAGACAGAGGCGCAAGGGGAGAGCCAACTGTGTAACAGCCCCGACAAACAAATTTTTCTGCAGCACCTGTGGAAGAGTCTGTCACTCTAGAATTGGCCTTTATAGCCACTCCAGGCACTGCTCCACACACCACTGACCACCTCCAGGCGCTTACCCATTGTCTCTCGAGATAAGGAGGCCAAAGAGATCTCTAAATAAATAAATAATTTGACACATAAAGAGGTATAAAGACAAAAAAAAAGCTTGGTGAAAGAGGTCGGTTTTAAGGAGGAGAGAGAAGTGGAGAGGTTTAGGGAGGGAATTCCAGAGTTTAGGGCCCCAGGCAGCTGAAGGTACGGTTGCCAATGGTGGAGCGATGGAAATCAGAGAAGCGCAAGAGACCAGAATTAGAGGAGTGCAGAGATCTCAGAGGGTTGTGGGGCTGAAGGAGATTACAGAGATAGGGAGGGTGAGGCCGTGGAGGGATTTGAAAACACAGGTGAGAATTTTAAAATTGAGGCGTTACCAAACTGAAAGCCAAATGTAGGTCAGGGAGCATGGGGGGTGGAGGATGGGTGAGCGGAGTGTTAAAGGGTTTTCTCCCCTAGTGTGAAATTAAGGTACAAAGATTGATGCCTTTCGCTGCACCGTGATTCACTGAAAGATGATGAGGTGATCATGCCAGCTGCAGTGAATGATTCATTGCACAGACAGTGACATGACAGCACTAGACAGTGGTGATTAGGTCTAGTATTTGCTGAGTTTAAAAAGAGACTCTTCACATAACTGGTTTGACCAGCTTTTAATTCTTTTAACAGGCATACTGCGTGTGGAGCTGTAAGCAGAATATGTTCATTGATCTGTTGTCTACATAAAAACACTGACTGCACTTCAAAAGCAACGAAATGTTTGTTAAGCAGTTTGGGATATTTGATGTGACCTCACTAAAGCAGCTCATTTGTTCCTTTATTCTATTAAATGTGACAAATAAAAAAGAACAAACTACTTTTTACTGAGCAGAATTAATTACAGTCTTGCTGGTAATTGTCAATTCTATCATCCTATTTTGGACTTTGTTGTCTTTCCTATGTGATAACCTCAATTTTAAGACACACTTCTAATTAACTGTAAGAAGTTTTTGCTGTGAGTACTTTATCAGTTTACACGAATCCCATTAATGTATTTGCCCATTGCACCAAGTATAAATCTCACTTTCCAGTGACCCTAGACTGGAAGCTGTATTCTAGCCTACTGGCATAGAGAGCTACATAAGGTGACAATCCAAATCCAGAATGGAGATAATTGGATAGTTACTCTGTCAATCATGCCTTGAGACTGCACTGCTGTAAGTGACTGCATCAGTCCTGCCCTAGGTCCAACTCGTTGGCTTGACACAATTAAAGATGGGTTTTAGCTTCAAATGTTGAATCATGGTATGCCCCGCACTTTCGTCATGTATGCCTCCATGTTTTTAGCCATTTTACAGTCATGGAGGCTAAATATAGGAACTAATAGCAACATCCTGTAAGTAACAAAGGAAGAAATAACAGAATATTCATGATCTGGAAGGAAAGTCCCCTAAAACTTTGAAAGTGCACGGAGGTAACAGGAACTCAGAGGGACAAATACGGCCCAGAATTTGCTGGCAAAACAGGGGCGAGTTCATGATGCTTGCTAGTCGTGCATAAATAGCCCAGCAACTTGTGGTGAGGAAGAGATGGCATGAGTTACGAGACGCCACAAATTGCTCAACGATTTGCTCAGCTATGCCATTAGCCTTGCAAAAACAGGAGCTCGCCCTTAACGTCCTTGTGAACGTCAAGAAATTGCTGCATTTACGGCACAAATACTGATATCACGACAAATATTTAGGGTTGGTATTTCTGTTAATGATGTGATTTATGACTCCAACATGAAACGTAACTCTGGAAGCTCAGAAAGGGAACCATTGAAAAGGTGGAGTCTCATTCCTGCAGGTAATAAATTGATGTTAGATTATAAATTTTTAATTTTTACATTTTTTTCTTACTTTTCCACTGTGTCTCTTTCCTCACTCAATCCAATTTTCTTTCCCTCTCTTTCTTTCTCTTTCTGGACCTGATTTGAGTCCAATTTACCCTATTGCCTTCTGTCATTCCTCTGTTTCTTTCTCAATCTCATTGGTGACAGAGATACCATGCTGGAACTGATGTTCCGTGACATCTCATTTGCCCTTGCCATGTCATTATCAGATCACTCCCAGCACGTTACAGCGCAAAAATAATTCGCCTGAAGGAACCAATTCAATTTACAGCACTCTCTGTGAGATGACCCACTCCAGCAAATTCTGGGCCACTCTCTCACATTAATCTATTCTTGAACCTATAACTGTCCTTCCTGCATCAGTTGATATATTAGTCATCGTGGTAAATCCTTGAACACCTAAGCCATCCTTCGATATTTTAGACTGGGGGTTGAGTAGGTCATTGAAGAGACCTCAGGATAAAATGGTAAATCTGGTGACAAGCACAACTGGACTAGGATACAGAAAGTCAGGAAGAAAACCCTAAACATCTTTACAGGTTTTAATATAAAAAGATAAATTGATATTTTTAACTCTAATAAACATCCATGAACTGAGACCTGTTCAGTTCGCCTGACTGACTGATTGTGAACTTGGTCATAGACTACCTCTTTTTTCCAAACTGACTGTTATCACTTTGAGTTCGGAATCTAGGGCAAGAGTCAGCAACCTTTTCTTTTACCGAAAAGCCTTTCTTAAAGAATTTGCCGAAAATAAAAACTATTGGGAGCCACAAGATGAAAATTCAGCATTTGTAAACCAAATGCTTGGCAAATTGCCAAGTGTCACTGGTAGAATGCATAATTTGCATATATAATAAATAAGACATGTATTGAATTAGGTATCATAGAAAAAAACAAAATTAAAATTGACCTAACTCTGAATTATCGTGTTCTTGACGTTCTTTTTACTATAATTTTGTCATCTTTCAAACAACATTTAAGTCCAGATGTGTAGAATGCTTCTGGCGAATGGGGTCAAATGAATCAAGTGTAAGTAGGGGAACATTTAGGGAACAACGATTATAGTATCATTAGGTTTAGGTTAGCTATGGAAAATGACAAGCAGCAATCCAGAGTAAAAATAATTAACTGCGGGAGGGCCAACTTCAATGGGGTGAGAAGAGATCTGGCCCAGGTAAATTGGAATTAAAGATTGGCAGGCAAAACTATAATGGAACAATAGGCTGTCTTTAAAGAGGAGATTGGTTCGAGTACAGTTGAGGTACAAGGGGGGAAAAGTACAACAAACAGATCCAGAGCTCCCTGGATGACAAAAGAGATAGAGAGTAAGATGAAGCAGAAAAAGGCTGGCTATGAGGATGTCAGGTGGATAACGTAAGTGAGAATCATAGAATCATAGAAAGTTTAAGGTACAGAAAGAGGCCACTTAGCCCATCATGTCTGTGCCAACCGAGAAACATTCCACACATTCTAATCCCACCTTCCAGTATTTGGTCTGTAGCCGTGCAGATTACGGCACTTGAGGTGCATATCCAGACTCCTTTTGAATGAGCTGAGGGTCTCTGCCTCAACTACCCTTTCAGGCAGTGAGTTCCAGAACCCCACCACCCTCTGGGTGACAAAACTTTTCCTCATCTCCCCTCTAATCTTTCTACCAATCACTTTAAATCTATACCCCCTAGTCACTGACCTCTCTGCTAAGGTAAATAGACCCTTCACCTCCACTCTATCCAGGCCCCTCACAATTTTGTACATTTCAATCAGATCTCCCCTCAGCCTTCTATGTTCCAAGGAGAACAACCCCAGCCTATCCAATCTTTCCTCATAGCTGCATTTTTCCAGTCCTGGCAACATCCTCATAAATCTCCTCTGTACCCTCTCTAGTGTAATTACATCCTTTCTGTAATGAGGTGACCAGAACTGCACACAGTACTCAAGTTGTGGCCTAACCAATGATTTATACAGTTCCAGTAAAACCTCCCTCTTATATTTTATACCTCGACTAATAAAGGAAAGGATTCCATATACCTTCTTAACCACCTTATCGACCTGTCCTGCTACCTTCAGGGATCTGCGGACATTTACTCCAAGGTCCCTCACTTCCTCTACACCTCTCAGTATTTTCCCATTAATCGTGTATTCCTTTGCCTTGTTTGACCTCCCCAAATGCATCACCTCACACTTCTCTGGGTTGACTTCCATTTGCCACGTTTCTGTCCATCTGACCAGACCATCAATATCTTCCTGGAGCCTACAGCTATCCTCCTCACTGTCTACTACACAACCAATCCTTGTGTCACCTGCAAACTTCTTGATCATACCCCCCACATTTACATCCAAATCATTAATATATTCAAAGTGACTCCTGACAACGCAGCGGCCTGCTGACGTCATCAGAGTGCGCCAAGCTGCACACATGCACAGCTACATCTTGCCAGGACTTAGTAGCACATGTGCGGGGTGATGTCATCGCGCAGCACCAATGTCATCGCGTATCCGCATCTTGTCCATCTTCACGCATGCATGATAAAGCATCATCAGGTATACAGCCCCCCTACTCAGCTTGTGCAAGCGGCTGAATGGGAAAGTTTGAGGCTGGACCTCGATCCCCATCACTCGCTCCGGCCCCACTAGCTGCTCTCCCCCCTCGGCAACTCGCTCTCCGGCCACGCTGCTTCCCTCCTCCCGCTCCCATGTTTGATCATTCTCCACGCGCTGCCTGACAAAGCAAGGTGGGTCACGAGGGGTGATGGGGGTCACGTAGGAGCGAGTGGCCAAGAGGAGGGAAGCGGTGCGGCCTAGAGCTAGCGGCTGGAGGGGAGTAGGGGGAAGCGGGGAGTGAGCGGCCGGAGAGTACGGTGGCGCCAAGCGAGGAACAACCGGACAGGGGAGTGGGGGGGAGCAGTGAGGTCTAGAGCTAGTGGCTGGAGGGGAGCAGGGAAGATCTTGTCTGACCAGCTTGATCGAATTTTTCCAATGGAAATTTAATCAGAAAATTCCTTTTGTATTAAACAGGATTACTGGAATATTAAATGGATCTGAGGATTACAGTTAGTATCCAAGAACTACATAGCATATTACTGGGTTTCCATCCAAGTTAATGTAAGGTTAGTTTGCTAGAACGATCTAGCCATTAGCATTTCCTGTGATAAATTGAGCAGCACCATCTTTAATCCTGGCAGCTGCCTGAACGTTGCAGACACTGACGTTCAGTGGACGAGCCTGCGTTTGTGCATGTGCAACGACTGTGCCGCCTAGTGGTTGCGTTGTCAGCAAACGCAGCCTAATATATAACATAAAAAGCAGGGGACCCAGTACTGAGCCCTGCGGAATGTCACTGGAAACAGCCCTCCAGTCGCAAAAACACCCGTCAACAATTACCCTTTGTTTCCTGCCACGGAATCAATTTTGTATCCACCTTGCTACATTTCCCTGGATCCCATGGGATTCTATTTTTTAACCAGTCTGCCATGTGGGACTTTGTCAAAAGCCTTGCTAAAATCCATGTAGACCGCATCAACTGCACTACCCTCATCTATCTTCCTTGTTACTTCTTCAAAAAATTCGATCAAGTTGGTCAGACAAGATCTTCCCTTAACAAATCCATGCTGACTATCCTTAATTAATCTGTGCCTTTCTAAGTGACAGTTTTTTCCTGTCTGTCAGAATAGATTCCAATAATTTGCCCACCACTGAGGTTAGACAGACTGGCCTGTAATTATTCGGTCTATCCCTCGCTCCCTTTTTAAACAGGGGTACAGTGTTAGCAGTCCTCCAATCCTCTGGCATCACACCTGTATCCAGTGAGGACTGGAAAACGATGGTCAGAGAACCAGGTTGAATATAGAAGGTGGCGGAAGTGAAGAGGGGAAGTGAAAAAACACATAAGAGAAGCAAAGAGAGAGTATAAGAGACTGGTAGCTAACATAAAAAGGGAGTCCAAAAGTCTCCTAAAGGCATATAAATAGTAAAATGGTGATAAAAGGAGTAGTGGGGCCAATTAGGGTCCTAAAAGGGGATTTACAGATGGAGTCAGGGGGCATGCTAAGGCATGAATTTATCAAGGAAGAAGATGCTGCCCAAGTCATAGTGAAAGAGGAGTTAGTTGAGACACTGAATGGGCTAAAAATTGATAAAGAGGAGGTATTAGAAAGGCTGGCTGTGCTTAAAGTTGATAAGTCACCAGGACGAGATGAGGTGCATTCATGGATACTGAGGGAAGTAAGGGAGGAAATTGCAGAGGTACTGGCCATAATCTTCCAATCCTCCTTAGATACAGGGGTGATGCCAGAGGAATGGAGAATTGCTAGTGTTACACAAGGGTGTAAGGACAAGCCCAGCAAAAACAGGCCAGTCAGTTTCACCTCAGTGGTGGGAAAGCTTTTTGGAACCTATAATTTGGAGCAAAATTAACTGTAACTTGGACAAATGTGGATTAATTAAGGAATTAATTAAGGAAAGCCAGCATGAATTTCTTAAGGGCAAATCATGTTCAACTAACATGCTTGAGTTTTTGATGAGGGTAATGATGGTTGATGTGGTGTACATGGACTTCCAAAAGACTTTTGATAAAGCGCCACATGGCAAAGTTAAAGCTCATGGAATAAAAAGGACAGTAGCAGCATCGATATAAAATTGGCTGAGTGACAGGAAACAGAGAATGGTTGTGAAAGAAAATTAAAAACAAGAAATGCTGGAAATACTCAGCAGGTCTGGCAGCATCTGTGGAGAGAGAAGCAGAATTAACGTTTCAGGTCAGTGACCCTTCATCAGAACTGGCAGATATTAGAAATGTAATAGGTCTTAAGCAAGTAAAGCGGGTGTACAGGGCACAATTTCAAAATTTACAGATAACACAGAACTTGGAAGTATTGTGAACTGTGAGGAGGATAGTGATAAACTTCAAGAGGACGTAGACAGGCTGGTGGAATGGGTGGACAAGTAGCAGATGAAATTTAATACAGAGAAGTGTGAAGTGATACATTTTGGTAGGAAGAATGAGGAGAGGCAATATCAAATAAAGGATACAATTCTAAAGGGGGTGCAGGAGCAGAGAGACCTGGGGCTATATGTGCACAAATAACTGAAAGCGGCAGGGCAGGTGGAGAAAGTGGTTAATAAAGCATACGGGATCCTGGACTTTATAAATAGAGACAGAGAGTACAAAAGCAAGGAAGTTACGCTGAACCTCGATAAAACCCTGGTTCAGCCTCAACTGGAGTACTGTGTCCACTTCTGGGTGCCACATTTTAGGTAGGATGTGGATGCATTAGAGAGGGTGCAGAGAAGATTCACAAGAATGGTTCCAGGGAGGAGAGACTTCAGTAATGTGGATAGGTTAGAGAAACTGAGGCTGTTCTCCTTGGAGAAGGGAAGGTTGAGAGGAGATTTGACAGAGGTGATCAAAATCATGAGGGGTCTGCACAGATAGAGAGGGAGAAACCGTTCTCATTGGCAGAAGGATCAAGAACCAGAGGACATGGATGCAAGAGAACCAGAGTCGACATGAGGAAAAACTTTCTTACACAGTGAGTGGTTAGGATCTGGAATGCACTGTCTGAGAGGGTGGTGGAGGCAGATTCAGTGAGTGTTTAGGATCTGGAATGCACTGTCTGAGAGTGCGGTGGAGGCAGGTTCAGTGAGTGTTTAGGATCTGGAATGCACTGTCTGAGAGTGTGGTGGAGGCAGGTTCAGTGAGTGTTTAGGATCTGGAATGCACTGTCTGAGAGTGTGGTGGAGGCAGGTTCGGTGAGTGTTTAGGATCTGGAATGCACTGTCTGAGAGGGTGGTGGAGGCAGATTCAGTGAGTGTTTAGGATCTGGAATGCACTGCCTGACAGTGTGGTGGAGGCAGGTTCAGTGAGTGTTTAGGATCTGGAATGCACTGCCTGAGAGTGCGGTGGAGGCAGGTTCAGTGAGTGTTTAGGATCTGGAATGCACTGTCTGAGAGTGTGGTGGAGGCAGGTTCAGTGAATGTTTAGGATCTGGAATGCACTGCCTGAGACCGCGGTGGAGGCAGGTTCAGTGAGTGTTTCGGATCTGGAATGCACTGTCTGAGAGTGTGGTGAAGGCAGATTCAGTGAGTGTTTAGGATCTGGAATGCACTGTCTGAGAGTGTGGTGGAGGCAGGTTCAGTGAGTGTTTAGGATCTGGAATGCACTGTCTGAGAGTGTGGTGGAGGCAGATTCAGTGAGTGTTTAGGATCTGGAATGCACTGTCTGAGAGGGTGGTGGAGGCAGGTTCAGTGAGTGTTTAGGATCTGGAATGCACTGTCTGAGAGTGTGGTGGAGGCAGATTCAGTGAGTGTTTAGGATCTGGAATGCACTGTCTGAGAGTGTGGTGGAGGCAGATTCAGTGAGTGTTTAGGATCTGGAATGCACTGTCTGAGAGTGTGGTGGAGGCAGGTTCAGTGAGTGTTTAGGATCTGGAATGCACTGTCTGAGAGGGTGGTGGAGGCAGATTCAGTGAGTGTTTAGGATCTGGAATGCACTGTCTGAGAGTGTGGTGGAGGCAGGTTCAGTGAGTGTTTAGGATCTGGAATGCACTGTCTGAGAGGGTGGTGGAGGCAGGTTCAGTGAGTGTTTAGGATCTGGAATGCACTGTCTGAGAGTGTGGTGGAGGCAGGTTCAGTGAGTGTTTAGGATCTGGAATGCACTGTCTGAGAGTGTGGTGGAGGCAGGTTCAGTGAGTGTTTAGGATCTGGAATGCACTGTCTAAGAGGGTGGTGGAGGCAGGTTCAGTGAGTGTTTAGGATCTGGAATGCACTGTCTAAGAGTGTGGTGGAGGCAGGTTCAGTGAGTGTTTAGGATCTGGAATGCACTGTCTGAGAGTGTGGTGGAGGCAGGTTCAGTGAGTGTTTAGGATCTGGAATGCACTGTCTGAGAGGGTGGTGGAGGCAGATTCAGTGAGTGTTTAGGATCTGGAATGCACTGCCTGAGAGTGTGGTGGAGGCAGGTTCAGTGAGTGTTTAGGATCTGGAATGCACTGTCTGAGAGGGTGGTGGAGGCAGATTCAGTGAGTGTTTAGGATCTGGAATGCACTGTCTGAGAGTGCGGTGGAGGCAGGTTCAGTGAGTGTTTAGGATCTGGAATGCACTGTCTGAGAGGGTGGTGGAGGCAGGTTCAGTGAGTGTTTAGGATCTGGAATGCACTGTCTGAGAGTGTGGTGGAGGCAGGTTCAGTGAGTGTTTAGGATCTGGAATGCACTGTCTAAGAGGGTGGTGGAGGCAGGTTCAGTGAGTGTTTAGGATCTGGAATGCACTGTCTGAGAGTGTGGTGGAGGCAGGTTCAGTGAGTGTTTAGGATCTGGAATGCACTGTCTAAGAGGGTGGTGGAGGCAGGTTCAGTGAGTGTTTAGGATCTGGAATGCACTGTCTAAGAGTGTGGTGGAGGCAGGTTCAGTGAGTGTTTAGGATCTGGAATGCACTGTCTGAGAGTGCGGTGGAGGCAGGTTCAGTGAGTGTTTAGGATCTGGAATGCACTGTCTGAGAGGGTGGTGGAGGCAGATTCAGTGAGTGTTTAGGATCTGGAATGCACTGTCTGAGAGTGCGGTGGAGGCAGGTTCAGTGAGTGTTTAGGATCTGGAATGCACTGTCTGAGAGTGCGGTGGAGGCAGGTTCAGTGAGTGTTTAGGATCTGGAATGCACTGTCTGAGAGTGCGGTGGAGGCAGGTTCAGTGAGTGTTTAGGATCTGGAATGCACTGTCTGAGAGTGCGGTGGAGGCAGGTTCAGTGAGTGTTTAGGATCTGGAATGTACTGTCTGAGAGTGCGGTGGAGGCAGGTTCAGTGAGTGTTTAGGATCTGGAATGCACTGTCTGAGAGGGTGGTGGAGGCAGATTCAATCGTGAATTTCAAAAGGGAAGTGGACAATTATCTGAAGGGTACGGATTTGCAAGCCTATGGGGAAAATGCAGGGGAGTGGGACCAGGTGAGTTGCTCTTGCAGAGAGCTAGCACGGACCCGATGGACCAAATGGCCTCCTTCTGAGGTATAACCATTCTATGATTCTATGTAATTTTTGGCTATTGACTCTCGTGATAAAATAAACTTCCAATAGCACATTCAGAATAATTTATCATCTCAGCTATATAAACAATAATGTTCACAAACATAAAACCTGTTCCTTGAACCAAAGGCATTATCTATAACCATGGAGTAGCAATACCACGTGAAGGGGTTGATTTGGAGCACGATGATTGTTTTCGTTAAAAAAAATAATTTGAAACCTTAGCGTGCAGCATGACGATTAGCCTTTTATTCCCACAATAAAAACACTGCTCTTATTTTCTTGGCATTTTGTTTTAGTTATTTTCATGTTAATGTGATCCAACTGGAAAATGTTGGGAGCCACAAACGAGATGCTGAAGAGCGGCATACAGCTCCGGAGCCAGAGGCGGCAGACCCCTGGCCCACGCTGACACTCCAGTCTTGAAATGAGTTGCTGCATTATCTCATGATGTTCCTATAAGACTCTCTTTTCCCCAAAAATATACTTTATTTATAAAATTTGTAAAGTTACCTTACAATGTTACAATTTGTATAGTGCAATACAGATCAATTACATTAAACACAGTACATGGCATGCAGATTGTATCTACATTTACATTAGATTAGAAATTTATGATCCAGTCAGCCCGAGGGGTTTTAAACAGGTTCCAGCTCATATGAACATATGAATTAGGAGTAGGCCACTCGGCCCCTCGAGCCTGCTCCGCCATTCAATAAGATCAAGGCTGATCTGATTGTAACCTCAACTCCACATTCCCGCCTACCCCCGATAACCTTTCACCCCCTTGCTTATCAAGAATCTATCTACCTCTGTCTTAAAAATATTCAAAGACTCTGCTTCCACTGCCTTTTGATGAAGAGAATTCCAAGGTCTCATGACTCTCTGAGAGAAAATTTGTTCCTCCATTGCTGATCTGTTTGTTTTGAATTCCACACTCCCATCTATCCCCGATAATCTTTGATTCCCTTGCCTAACAAGAATCTATCTACCTCCGTCTTAAAAATATTCAATGACCCCGCCTCCACCTCCTTCTGAGGCAGAGAATTCCAAAGTCACACAACCCTCTGAGAGAAAAAATTTTCCTCATCTCTGTCCTAAAAGAGCGACCCCTAATTTTCAAACACTGCCCCCTAGTACTGGACTCATCCACATCCACCTTGTCAAGACCATTCAGGATCTTATATACTTCAATCAGTCTCCCCTCACTCTTCTAAATTCCAGGGAAAACAAGCCCAGTTTGTCCAACCTTTCCTCATAAGACAACCCACTTATTCCAGGTATCAATCTAGTAAACCACCTCTGAACTGCCTCCAATGCATTCACATCCTTCCTTAAATAAGGAGACCAATGCTGTACACAGTACGCCAGATGTGGTCGCACCAATGCCCTGTATAGCTGAAGCATAACCTCCCTACTTTTGCATTTAATTCCCCTCGCAATAAACAATAATATTCTATTAGCTTTCCTAATTACGTGCTGTACCTTTTGTGATTCATGCACTAGGACACCCAGATCCCTCTGCATCTCGGAGCTCTGCAATCTCTCACCATTTAGATAATATGTTTCTTTTTTATTCTTCTTGCCAAAATGGACAATTTCACATTTTCCCACATTATACTTCATTTGCCAGATCTTTGCCCACTCACTTAACCTATCTATATCCATTTGTAGCCTCCTTATGTCTTTTTCACAAGTTACTTTCCTACCTATCTTTGTGTCATCAGCAAATTTATCAAGCATACCTTTGGTATTTGAATTGGAAAAGATTGAGGCTCCAGCACTGATTCTTTTTTTATTCTTTCATTGGATCTGACAAGCTCAGCATTTGTTGCCCATCCCTAATTGCCCTTGAACTGAGTGTCTTGCTGGGCCATTTCAGAGGGCATTTAAGAATGGACCACATTGCTGTGGGTCTGGAGTTACATGCAGGCCAGACCAGGTAAGGACAGCAGATTTCCTTCCCTAAAGGACATTAGCAAACCAGATGGGTTTTTACAACAAATAATGATGGTTCCAGGTTTTTTTATTCATTGAATTGAAATTTCAACATCAGCTGTGGTGAGATTCAAATCCATGTCCCCAGAGATTTAGCCTGGGCTCTGGATTACTAGTCCAGTGACACTATCACGAGGCCACTGGCTCCCCCATGATCCCTGTGGCACAGCACTCGTTACATCTTGCCAACCAGAAAATGACCCATTTATGCCTACTCTCTGTTTCCCGTTAGCCAGCCAATCTTCTATCCATGCCAATATGTTACCCCTTACACCATGAGTTTTTATTTTTCGCAATAACCTTTGATGTGTCACCTTCTCAAATGCCTTCTGGAAATCTGAGTACAGTATATCCACTGGTTCAGTTCCCCTTTATCCATAGCACATGTTACATCTTCAAAGAATCCAATAAATTGGTTAAACATGATTTCCCTTTCACAAAACCATGTTGACTCTGCCTGATTACCTTGAATTTTTCTCAGTGCCCTGCTATAACATCTTTAATAATCGCTTCTAATATTTTCCCTATGACAGATGTTAAGCTAACTGGCCTGTAGTTTCCTGCTTTCTGTCTCTCTTCCTTTTTGAATAAAGGAGTTACATTGGCTATTTTCCAATCTAATGGAACCTTCCCTAAATCAAAGGAATTTCGGAATATCAAAACCAATGCATCAACTCTCACACTAGCCACTTCTCTTAGGAGCCTAGGATGAAGTCCATCAGGACCTGAGGACTTGTCAACCTGCAGCTCCAACAATTTACTCAGCGTGGCGTGAGGTCCCTGGACTGTGGTCTTTCCCCATTGAGCCTTTGCAGGGACTGCTGCAAGATACAGTGTTTCACTCAGTACATAGACCTGGACCTTGGAAAGTGCCAGTCTGCAAGACATGGCTATCAACAGCTCTTTGCACTGGAAACCAGCAAGTTATGAGCAGGCCAAAATGCGTCCTTCACCGAGCTGATGGTCCTCCAACAGCAGTTGATGTTTATCTCGGTGTACGTCCCTGGGAACAGCCCGTAGAGCACAGATTCCTGCATTACAGAGTTGCTTGGGATGAACCTCGACAAAAACCACTGCATCTCTTTTCAGACCTTCTTTGCAAAGGCACATTCCAGGTGGAGATAAAAAGAAAAACAAAGTCTTGCATTTCTCTCACACCTTTCATGACCACAAGACATCACAAAATGCTTTACAGCCAGTGAAGTACTTTTTAAGTGTAGTCACTGTTGCGATGTAGGCAAAACTGCAGCCATTTGCACGCAGCGAGATCTCACAAACAGCAATGTGTTAATGGCCAGTTCACCTGTGTTTTGTGATGTTTATTGAGGGATAAATATTGGCCAGGACGTTGAGAAGAACTCCCCTGCTCTTCTTCAAAATAATGCCAGGGATCTTTTGTGTCCACTTGAGAGGGCACACAGGGCCTCTGTTAAATGTCTCATCTGACCCTCCCTCAGTACAGCCCCTCCTCTTATGCAGCATTCCTTCTGTACTGCCCTCTGACAATACAGCACGGTCCCTCTGACAGTGCAGGGGTCCCCCAGGACTGTCCCTCCAACAGTACAGCACTCCCTCATAATGGCCCCTCTGATGGTGCAGCACTCCCTCAGTACTGACCCTCTGACAGTGCAGCACTCCCTCAGGACTGTCAGCCTTGATATCCACACTCAAGTCCTTGAAGGAACTTGAATCCACAACCTTCTGCCTCAGGTGCAAGACCGGTATCCGCTAAGCCATGACTGACACAGAGCGGATGACAGACTCTTCCCCATCACAGCAGCCTCACACACAATGTGTGTTCAGCTAAGATACTTAAACTAAACCTATTTAAGAGGCCAACAACACATTGCTATAGTATTCTCCATGCACAGGAAGATACTTCACGCTAAGGAGGAAGAAAACAGTAGATGTCAAACAGCAAGTTAACGAGGGAAAAATAGAGACGGTTTTTGAGGGAGTCTAAGATATTTATTCATTTTTGGGATATAGGCCTTACCATTGGCAAGGCTGGCATTTCGTCCTCATGCCTATTTGCCCACGAAGATGGTGGAAGCAGATTCAATAGCAACTTTCAAAGGAAATTGGATAAATATTTGAAGAGGAATAATTTCCAGAGCAATGGGGAAAGAGCAGAGAAGTGGAACTAGTTAGATAGCTTATTCAAAGGGCCAGCACAGACATGATGGACCAAATGGTCACATTCTGTGCTCTATGATTCTACAATCGACTGAACATTACTCACTATCTTCTCTGACATTGAGTAGAATTCCCACCTCTCTTTATTAAAGCAGTCTCCAAAAGATTCAGAGCTGTGATCACACTTTAACTTGTGCAAGTGACTTGACAATGGCATTGAAGTAACAAGTGATGGAAATGTTCTGTGGTAATGTGTTAAATTAGTTTAGCACTAAACATAAATATTATGACTATTTTTAATTAGTGAGGTAATTATTTCAATATTAAATCAACAAGAACTACTTGCATTAATATAGCATCTTTAACATAGTAAAACATTTCAAGGTGTTTTTCAGGAGCATTATCAAACATATGCTGCCTTCGGAGAATACTTGGCATCAGGTGGCAGGACCGTATCTCCAACACAGAAGTCCTTGAAGCGGCCAACACCCCCAGCTTATACACACTACTGAGTCAGCGGCGCTTGAGATGGCTTGGCCATGTGAGCCGCATGGAAGATGGCAGGATCCCCAAAGACACATTGTACAGCGAGCTCGCCACTGGTATCAGTCCCACCGGCCGTCCATGTCTCCGCTTTAAAGACGTCTGCAAATGCAACATGAAATCGTGTGACATTGACCACAAGTCGTGGGAGTCAGTTGCCAGCATTCGCCAGAGCTGTCGGGCAGCCATAAAGACAGGGCTAAATTGTGGCGAGTCGAAGAGACTTAGTAGTTGGCAGGAAAAAAGACAGAGGCGCAAGGGGAGAGCCAACTGTGCAACAGCCCCGACAAACAAATTTCTCTGTAGCACCTGTGGAAGAGCCTATCACTCCAGAATTGGCCTTTATAGCCACTCCAGGCGCTGCTTCACAAACCACTGACCACCTCCAGGCGCGTATCCATTGTCTCTCGAGATAAGGAGGCCCAAAAAGAAAAAAAAAAGAAAAGATCAAACATAATATGACACCAAGCAGATGAACAAAAGCTTGGTCAAAGAGGTAGATTTTAAGGAGATTCTTAAAGGAGGAGAGAGAGAGATGGAGAGGTTTAGGGAGGGAATTCTAGAGCTTAGGGCTTTGCAACAGAAGACATGGCTGCCAATGGAGGAGCAATGAAAATCAGGGGATGCTCAGGAGGCCAGAATTAGAGGAGTGCAGAGATCTCGGAGGGTTATAAGGCTGGAGGGGAGGTTAGGTGGTAGAGAGCTGGAGAGACTTCGGGAGGGAATTCCGGAGTTTAGGGGCCTGGGCAGTTGAAGGAACAACTGTCAACGATAACAATGAAATCATTTTTCATTCTGCTACTCGAGGTAAATTTACGAAAAAGCTGAACAAAGGAGTATTTAGAAGAATATTACTTCACATGAAAGGCCTAATATAATGTTTGTACTAAGCTATTCTGCACACAGTATCTGATAAAAACTGATGTACATACTGTTTGCAGATGTATGTAGAACACCACAGGTGGACATCAGCAAAGCTACTCAGTGAAGAATCCCATCATCTCACCATCTGTTCACCAGACGCACATATTTAATTATTTACTGTCTGGGAAATTATGTTAAGGCTGCTCAAATGCGAACCGCAAGGTATATTAAATCTTTAAGTAACATTGGCGCAGTGGTTAGCACCGCAGCCTCACAGCTCCAGCGACCCGGGTTCAATTCTGGGTACTGCCTGTGTGGAGTTTGCAAGTTCTCCCTGTGTCTGCGTGGGTTTCCTCCGGGTGCTCTGGTTTCCTCCCACAGCCAAAAGACTTGAAGGTTGATAGGTAAATTGGCCATTATAAATTGCCCCTAGTAGGTGGTAGGGGAATATAGGGACAGGTGAGGATGTGGTAGGAATATGGGATTAGTGTAGGATTAGTATAAATGGGTGGTTAATGGTCATCACAGACTCGGTGGGCCAAAGGGCCTGTTTCAGTGCTGCATCTCTAAATTATACCATAAGGCTATCCTTCCCCAAAGAAATTGTTGACTTTGAATTGAAAATGGATAGTGGAAACGGATTATACAAAGTGTAATTACGTTAGATGGTGTTGAATTATCACACTTTTTCAACAGCAGTTAAAGATAAAGCTTTTCTATTTGGTAAGTAGCAACTCTGGGGACTGAGGATGCCCCAGGATACTGTTCAACATGAAGGTGTATGAATGTATTAGCTGTAAGTCAGGAAATGGAAGTGGTACTGAACAAATTGTTGGAGCTGCAGGCAGGTAAGTCCCCGGGTCCTGATGGACTTCATCCTAGGGTGTTAAAAGTAGTGCCTAGTGAGATAGTTGATGTGTGCGTTTTAATTTTCCAAACTTCCCTAGATTCGGGGAAGGTTCCGCTAGATTGGAAAATAGTGAATGTAACTCATTTATTCAAAAAATGGGGGAGACAGAAAGCAGGGAACGACAGGCCAGTTAGCTTAAGATCTGTCTTAGAGAGAAAATGTTAGAAGCTATTATTAAAGATGTTATAGCAGGGCATTTAGAAAAATTCAAGGTAATCAGGCAGAGTCAACATGGTTTTGTGAAAGGGAAATCATGTTTAACCAATTTATTGGAGTTCTGTGAGGTAGATACATGTGCTGTGGATAAAGGGGAACCGGTGGATATATTGTACTTAGATTTCCAGAAGATATTTGATAAGGTGGCACAACAAAGGTTATTGCAGAAAATCAAAGTTCATGGTGTAGGGGGTAACATATTGGCATAGATAGAAGGTTGGCTAGTGAACAGGAAACAGAGATTAGACATAAATGGGTCATTTTCTGGGAGGCAAGATGTAACGAGTGGTGTGCCACAGGGATCAGTGCTGGGGTCTCAACTTTTTGCAGTTTATATAAATGACTTAGATGAAGGGACCGAAGATATGGTGGCTAAATTTGCTGATGATACAAAGATAGGTAGAAAAGTAACTTCTGAAGAGGACAGAAAGAGGCTGTAAAGAGATATAGATGGGTTAAGTGAGTGGGCAAACACTTGGCAAATGGAGTATAATGTGGGAAAGTGTGAAATTGTCCACTTTGGCAGGAAGAATAGAAAAGAAGCATATTATCTAAACGGTGAGAGATTGCAGAGCTCTGAGATTCAGAGGGATCTGGGTGTCCTAGTGCATGAATCGCAAAAGGATAGTATGCAGGTACAGCACGTAATTAGGAAAGCTAATAGAATGTTATTGTTTATCACGAGGGGAATTGAATGCAAAAGTAAGAGTTTACGCTTCAGCTATACAGGGCATTGGTGAGACCACATCTGGAGTACTGTGTACAGTACTGGTCTCCTTATTTAAGGAAGGATGTGAATGCGTTGGAAGCAGTTCAGAGAAGGTTTACTAGACTAATACCTGGAATGGGCGGGCTGTCTTACGAGGAAAGATTGGACAGGCTAGGCTTGTATCCGCTGGAGTTTAGAAGAGTAAGAAGCGACTTGATTGAAACATATAAGATCCTGAGGGGTCTTGACAGGGTGGATGTGGAAAGGATGTTTCCGCTTGTGGGAGAATCTGTTTAAAAGTAAGGGGTCGCCCATTTAAGATAGATGAGGAGAAATTTTTTTCTCTCAGAGGGTTGTGAGTCTTTGGAATTCTCTTCCTCAAAAAAGGCAGTGGAAGCAGAGTCTTTGAATATTTTTAAGGCAGAGGTATATAAATCTTGATAAGCAAGGAGGTCAAAGGTTATTGGGGGTAGGTGGAAATGTGGAGTAATCAGTTCAGCCATGAACATATTCATAAGATCATAAGAACTAGGAGCAGGAGTAGGCCGACCGGCCCCTCGAGCCTGCTCCGCCATTCAATAAGATCATGGCTGATCTTTTCGTGGACTCAGATCCACTGACCCGCGCTCTCACCGTATCCCTTAATTCCTTTATTGTTCAAAAAGATATCTACCTTAGCTTTAAAAACGTTTACTGAAGAAGCGTCAACTACTTCACTGGGCAAGGAATTCCATAGATTAACAACCCTCTGGGTGAAGAAGTTCCTTCTTAATTCAGTCCGAAATCTGCTCCCTCTAATCTTGAGGCTATGCCCTCTTGTCCTAGCTTCACCTGCCAGTGGAAACATCCTCTCTACTTGTATCTTATCCATTCCCTTCATAATTTTATATGTTTCTATAAGATCCCCCCTCATTCTTCTGAATTCCAATGAATATAATCCCAATCTACTCAGTCTCTCCTCATAAGCCAACCCCCTCAACTCCGGAATCAACCTAGTGAACCTCCTCTGCACCTTCTCCAGTGCAGTATATCCTTTCTCAAGTAAGGAGACCAAAACTGCACACAGTACTCCAGGTGCGGCCTCACCAGTACCTTATACAGCTGCAACATAACCTCTCTGCTTTGAAACTCATTCCCTTTAGCAATGAAGAACAAAATTCCATTTGCCTTCCTAATTACTTGCTGTACCTGCAGACCAACTTTCTGCGATTCATGCACAAGGACACCCAGCTGCATAGCAGCATGCTGCAACTTTTTACCATTCAAGTAATAATCCTTTTTACTGTTACTCCTACCGAAATGAATGACTTCACATTTATTCACATTGTATTCCATCTGCCAGACCTTTGCCCACTCACTCAATGTATCTATGTTCCTCTGCAAAGTTTCACAGTCATCTGCACACTTTGCTCTGCCACTCAGCTTAGTGTCATCTGCAAACTTTGACACCCTACACGTGGTCCCCAACTCCAAATCATCTATATAAATTGTAAATAATTGCGGTCCCAACACCGATCCCTGAGGCACACCACTAGTGACTGATTGCCAACCAGAATAGCACTCATTTATCCCCACTCTCTGCTTCCTGTTAGTCAACCAATCCTCTATCCATGCTAATACTTTACCCCTAACGCCATGCATCCTTATCTTATGCAGCAGCCTCTTGTGCGGCACCTTGTCGAAGGCCTTTTGGAAATCTAGGTACACCACATCCACTGGGTCCCCATTGTCCACCTTGCTTGTAATGTCATCATAGAATTCCAAAAGGTTTGTCAAGCATGACCTGCCCTTCATGAACCCATGCTGCGTCTGCCCAACGGGACAATTTCTATCGAGATGCCCTGCTATTTCTTCCTTGATAACAGACTCAAGCATCTTCCCCATGACAGAGGTTAAGCTAACCGGTCTATAATTCCCCATCTTTTGTCTACCTCCCTTTTTAAACAGTGGCGTCACATCTGCTGTTTTCCAATCAGCTGGGACCACCCAGCGGAGCGGCTCGAGGGGCCGCTTGGCCTACTCCTGCTCCTAATTCATATGTTCGTACGTATGTTGGTGCTTGGCACACTGTAAAATACCATCTTGTTTTCATAGTGGTCAATAAAACCTAGATCCTTTAATAAGTGGCTGAATGCCTGTAGTAAAATAATGAAGAAAAGTTTAAGAATTTCTACTCCAGAGACAAGCGCAAAGCTATTTCCAATTTGAAAATAAATATTTGGGCACTGCATTTAAACAAAGAAAAACCTTGCACTTCCATCGCCTTTTCACAACCACACAATGTCCCAAAGCACTTTACAGCCAATGAAGTGTAGTCACAGTTGTAATGCAGCAAATGCAGCAGCAATTTGCACACAGCAAGATCCTACAAACAGCATTATGACAAATGATCAGATAATCTGTTTTTAGTCATTTTGCTTCAGGGATAAATACTGACCAGCACACCCGGAGGTACCTCCTCTGCTCTTCTTCGAAATAATATCTGTGGGATCCATTATGTCCATTTGACAGGCCGCGGTTTAATGTTCCATCAGTAAGACAGCACTTCCTCAGTACTGACCCTCTAACAGTGCAGCACTCCCTCTATTCTGGCCCCTGACAGTGCTGCCCTCCTTCATTACGGTCCCTCCGACCGTGCAGTACTCCCTCTGTCCTGAGCCCCAACATTGCAACACTCCTTCAGTACTGACCCTCTGGCAATGCAGCAGTCCCTCAATATTGACCCTCGAACAGTGTAGCACTCCCTCAGTATTGCCCTTCCAACAGTGCAGCACTCTCTCAGTACTGCTCCCCCGACAGTGCAACACTCCCTCAGTACTGACCCTGACAGTGCAGCACTCCCTTAGTACTGTCCTTCCGACAGTGCAGCACTCCCTCAGTACTGACCCTCCAACAGTGCAGCACTCCTTCACCACTGCCCCTCCGACAGTGCAACACTCCCTCAGTACTGACCCTGACAGTGCAGCACTCCCTCAGTACTGCCCTTCCAACAGTGCAGCACTCCCTCAGTACTGCTCCCCCGACAGTGCAACACTCCCTCAGTACTGACCCTGACAGTACAGCACTCCCTTAGTACTGTCCTTCCGACAGTGCAGCACTCCCTCAGTACTGACCCTCCAACAGTGCAGCACTCCTTCACCACTGCCCCTCCGACAGTGCAACACTCCCTCAGTACTGACCCTGACAGTGCAGCACTCCCTCAGTACTGCCCCTCCGACAGTGCAAAACTCCCTCACTACTGACTCTGACAGTGCAGCACTCCCTTAGTACTGTCCTTTCAACAGTGCAGCACTCCCTCAGTACTGATCCTCTGACAGTGCAGCACTCCCTCAGTACTGATCCTCTGACAGTGCAGCACTCCCTCAGTACTGACCCTCTGACAGTGCAGCACTCCCTCACTACTGACCCTCCGACAGTGCAGCACTCTTTCAGTACTGACCCTCCGACAGTGCAGCACTCTTTCAGTACTGACCCTCCGACAGTGCAGCACTCCCTCATGTAAATGTAAATGAACATGATATAGTTGTGATTACGGAGACATGGCTGCAGGGTGATTAAGGATGGGAACTGAACATCCAGGGGTATTCAATATTTAGGAAGGACAGGCAAAAAGGGAAAGGAGGTGGAGTAGCGTCGTTAGTAAAAGAGGAAATCAATACAATAGTGAGGAAGGATATTAGCTCAGAGAATCCTGATGTGGATCTGTATGGGTGGAGCTAAGAAACACCAAGGGGCAGAAAACGTTGGTGGGGGTTGTATATCGACCCCCAAACAGCAGTGGTGATGTAGAGGATGGTATTAAACAGGAAATTAGAGATGCATGCAATAAGGGTGCAACTGTAATTATGGGTGACGTTAATCTACATATAGATTGGGCAAACCAAATTAGCAATAATACTGTCGAGGAAGAATTCCAAAAGAGCAGACGTGATGGTTTTTTGGACCAATACATTGAGGAACCAACTGGAGAACAGGCCATCCGAGACTGGGTATTGTGTAATGAGAAAGGATTAGTTAAGTATCTTGCTGTGCGAGGTCCTTTGGGGAAGAGCAACCATAACATGACGGAATTCTTCATTAAGACTGTCAGTGAGAGAGTTGATTCTGAGACTAGGGTCCTGAATCTAAATAAAGGAAACTATGAAGGTATGAGGTGCGAGCTGGCTATGATAGATTGGGGAATGTTACTTAAAGGGTTGACAGTGGATAGGCAATGGCTAGCATTTAAAGAGCGCATGGATGAATTACAACAATTGTTCATTCCAGTCTGGCGCAAAAATAAAACAGGAAGGGTGGCTCAACCGTGGCTTACAAAATAAATTAGGGATAGTATTAGATCCAAGGAGGAGAAATATAAAATGGCCAGAACAAGCAGCAAATCTGAGGATTGGGAGCAGTTTAGAATTCAGCAAAGGAGGACAAAGGGATTGATTAAGAAGGGGAAAATAGAGTATGAGAGTAAGCTTGCAGAGAACATAAAAACTGACTGTAAAAGCTTCTATAGATATGTGAAAACAAAAAGATTAGTGAAGACAAATGTGGGTCCCTCACAGTCAGAAATGGGGGGAATTTATAATGGGGAACAAAGAAATGGCAGACCAATTAAATACATACTTTGGTTCTGTCTTCACAAAGGAGGACACAAATTACCTCCCAGAAATATTGGGGAACATAGGGTGCAGTGAGAAGGAGGAACTGTCTGAAATCAGTATTAGAAGGGAAATGGTGTTAGGGAAATTGATGGGATTGAAGGCCGATAAATCCCCAGGGCCTGATAATCTACATCCCAGAGTACTTAAGGAAGTGGCCCTAGAAATAGTAGATGCATTGCTGGCCATTTTCAAAATTCTATAGACTCTGGAACAGTTCCAATGGATTGGAGGGTAGCTAATGTAACCCTACTATTTGAAAAAGGAGGTAGAGAGAAAACAGGGAATTATAGACCGGTTAGCCTGACATCAGTAGTGGGGAAAATGCTAGAGTCCATTATAAAAGATGTAATAACAGAGCACTCGGAAAACAATGACAGGATCAGACAAAGTCAACATGGATTTATGAAAGGGAAATCATGCTTGACAAATCTACTGGAATTTTTTGAGGATGTAACTCGTAGAATAGATAAGGGAGAACTAGTGGATGTGGTGTTTTTGAACTTTCAGAAGGCTTTCGATAAGGTCCCACATAAGAGGTTAGCATGTAAAATTAAAGCACATGGAATTGGGGGTAAGGTACTGACATGGATAGAGAACTAGTTGGCAGACAGGAAACAAAGAGTAGGAATAAACAGGTATTTTTCCGAGTGGCAGGCAGTGAATAGTGGGGTACTGCAAGGATCAGTGCTAGGACCCCAGCTATTTACAATATATATTATTGATATAGATGAGGGAATTAAATGTAATATATCCAAGTTTGCAGATGACACAAAGCTGGGCGGGAGTGTGAGCTGTGAGGAGGATGCAGCGAAGCTCCAGTGTGATTTGGACAGCTTGAGTGAGTGGGCAAATACATGGCAGATGCAGTATAATGTGGATAAATGTGAGGTTATCCACTTTGGTGGCAAAAAAAGGCAGATTATTATCTGAATGGCAATAGACTGGGAAAGGGGGAGGTGCAGTGAGACCTGGGTGTCCTTGTGCACCGGTCGCTGAAAGTAAGCATGCAGGTGCAGCAGGCAGTTAAGAAGGCAAATGGTATGTTGGCCTTCATAGCGAGAGGATTCGAGTACAGGAGCAGGGATGTCTTGCTGCAATTATACAAGGCCTTGATGAGACCAAATCTGGAATATTGTGTGCAGTTTTGGTCTCCTTATCTGAGGAAGGATGTTCTTGCTATGGAGGGAGTGCAGTGAAGGTTCACCAGACTGATTCCTGGGATGGCAGGACTGACGTATGAGGAGAGTTTGGAAGAATGAGAGGGGATCTCATAGAAACCTACAAAATTCTAACAGGACTGGACAGACTAGATGCAGGAAGGATGTTCCCGATGGCGGGGGAATCCAGGACCAGGGGTCACAGTCTAAGGAAAAGGGGTAAGCCATTTAGGACTGAAATGAGGAGGGATTTCTTCACCCAGAGAGTGGTGAACCTGTGGAATTCTCTACCACGGAAAGCAGTTGAGGCCAAATCATTAAATATATTCAAGAAAGAGTTAGATATAGTTCTTAGGGCTAAAGGGATCAAGGGATACGGGGAGAAAGCGGGAACAGGTTACTGAGTTTGGATGATCAGCTATGATCGTATTTAATGACAGAGCAGGCTTGAAGGGCCGAATGGCCTACTCCTGTTCCTATTTTTCTATGTTCTATGTTTACTACTGCCCCTCCAACAGTGCAGCGCTCCCTCAGTCCTGACCCTCCGACAGTGCAGCGCTTCCTCAGTACTGACCCTCTGACAATGCAGCACTCCCTCAGTATTGCCCCTCCGACAGTGCAGCAGTCCTTCAGTACTGCATTGTGGGAGGGGCAGTACTGAGGGAGTGCTGCATTGTCGGAGGGTCAGTACTGAGGGAGTGCTGCACTGTCGGAGGGGGAATACAGAGGGAGTGCTGCACTGTCAGAGGGGCAATACTGAGTGAGTGCTGCACTGTCAGAGGGGCAATACTGAGTGAGTGCTGCACTGTCAGTGGGGCAATACTGAGTGAGTGCTGCACTGTCAGAGGGGCAATACTGAGGGAGCGCTGCATTGTTGGAGGGGGAGTACTGAGGGAGTGCTTCTCTGTCAGAGGGGCAGTACTGAGGGAGTTCTGTACTAACGCTGGGAGTGTTAGGATTTTATGCTCTGGTCTCTGAAGAGAGACTTGAATCCACAACATTCTGACTCCAAGGAAAGAGTGTACCCACTGAGACCTTTAAATTGGTTAGAAAAGGATGAACACTCTGATGAAGCTAAAATCCAATTTTCTCTTCTTCAAAGGTTCTAAAGTAGCATTAATGTGAGATGTTTTCATGTGAATTCAGACTTTTTATGAGCTGTGAAGATTGCAAAAACCTGGGGATCAGAGTTTTGATTATGAGTTGTTTACCTAATGTAAAACCCATATCAAAAACAAGCATGGTTAAATAAACTCCGAATTTACATCACAGTAACAGGCCATTTGGCCCAACTGGTCCATGGTGTTTTTAATGCTCCACAGGAGCCTCCTCCCACCCCTCTTTATCAAACCCATCGATGTCGCCTTCCAAACTGTAAAGGTTGTTCACAACCTTCCAGCCTCAACACTGAGTTTAACAATTTTGTTTTTTGTTTTATTCATTCATGGGATGTGGGCGTCACTGGCCAGGCCAGCATTTATTTCCCATCCCTAATTGCCCCTGAGAAGGTGGTGGTGAGCTGCCTTCTTGAACCGCTGCAGTCCATGTGAGGTAGGGACACCCACAGTGCTGTTAGGAAGGGAGTTCCAGGATTTTGACCCAGCGACAGTGAAGGAACGGTGATATAGTTCCAAGTCAGGATGGTGTGTGACTTGGAGGGGAACTTGCAGGTGGTGGTGTTCCCATGCATTTGCTGCCCTTGTCCTTCTGGTTGGTAGAGGTTGCGGGTTTGGAAGGTGCTGTCGAAGGAGCCTTGGTGCATTGCTGCAGTGCATCTTGTAGATGGTACACACTGCTGCCACTGTGCGTCGGTGGTAGGTAATCACTGCACCCATCTTCATGGTCTGCAAGTGCTGGTAATGACACTGCTCTTCCCATTTACACCTCCACCAGACCCATCTTTTGTTCCTTACTTGTCCCATTACTATCTCTTTTTGCCTTGCACCATCATACCACCTGTCCTGTAATCTCTCCTGCCTTCCACCCTATCACAAACCTTCCCTTTTCTTCTTTCTTCCCCCGCCCCCCCCCCCCCCCCGCCTTTCTCTGCCTCTATTCATGCTTAAAATCTGCTGCATCTCTAACGTCTTGCAGTTCTGATGAAACATTAACTCTGTTTCTACCTCCACAGATTCTGCCAGACCTGCTGAGTATTTCTAGAATCTTCCGTTCTCATTATTTAAATTAGGACGGGGGCCAAAAGCTTGCATAAAGAGCGTCTTAAAAGGAGGAGGGAGAGGCGGAGAGGTTTAGGGAGGGAATTCCACAGCTTAGGGCCCCAGGCAGCTGAAGGCACGGTCACCAATGGTGGAGCGATGGGAATCGGGGATGCTCAAGAGGCCAGAATTGGAGGAGCACTGGGATGTCAGAGAGTTGGAGGGCTGGAGGAGATTACAGAGATCATTTTTATTCCTTCCAAACTGTGTCTGTCAAAGAGGACTGTCAAGTAACAATAGTGGTGCCATTCTTTCACTCCACTTTATAAAAATATAAGAAATAGGAGGAGGAACAGTTTATTTGGTCCCTCGATCCTGCTCTGCTATTCAATAAGCTGATGGCTGATCTTCCATATCCTTTGATTCTATTGGTACCTAAAAATCTATTGTTCTCAGTCTTGAATACGCTCAATGACTGGGGGAAGAGAATTCTAAAGATACACAACCCTTTGCATTTCTTTGAATTTCTCCTCATCTCAATCCTAATTGGCCGACCCCTTCTCCTGAGACTGTCACCCCTTGTTCAGGTTCCCCAGTGTAATGGTAATGTTACTAGATGAGCAATCCAGAGGCCCAGGCTAATGCTCAGTGGACAGGGGTTTGAATCCGCCCATAGCAGATGGTGAAATTTGAATTCAATTCATAAAAATCTGGAATTAAAAGTTAATCCAATGATGACCGTGAAACCATTGTCGATTGTTGCAAAAACATGGAACTATATCACCACTCCTTCACTGTCACTGGGTCAAAATCCTGGAACTCCCTTCCTAACAACATTGTGGGTATACCTACCCCACATGGACTGCAGCGGTTCAAGAAGGCAGCTCACCACCACCTTCTCAAGGGCAATTAGGGATGGGCAATAAATGCTGGCCTGGCCAGTGACGCCCACATCCCATGAATGAAAAAAAAAGAAACATCTAGTTCACTAATGTCCTTTAGGGAAGGAAATCTGCCATTCTTACCTGGTCTGGCCTACATGTGACTCCAGACCCACAGTGTTGTGGTTGACTCTCAACTGCCCTCTGAAATGGCCTAACAAGCCACTCAGTTCAAGAGCAATCAGGAATGGGCAATAAAGCCTGGCCTAGTCAGTGACACCCACATCCCACAAACAAATAATAAAAAAGTCAGGGGGAAACAACCTCTCAACATCCACCCTACCAAGCCCTCTAAAAATGGTATGAGATCACCACTCATTTTTCGAAACTCCAGAGAGTATAGGCCCATTCTACTCAATCTCTCCTCATAGCACAATCATAGGACAATCCACCCATCCAGGAATCAATCCAGTGAACTTTTGTTGCACTCCCTTCTGAGCAAGTATATCCTTCCTTAGGAACAGGGACCAAAATTGTGCACCCACTAATCCCGATGTGGTCTCACCAAAGCCCTGTACAATTATAGTAAGACTTCCTCATTCTGATACTCTAATAAATAACTTTTTCACACAGCGGGTGACAATGACCTGGAACTCGCTGCCCACAAAGGCGGCAGAAACAGAGATGGTCAATAACTTCAAGAGGAAGTTGGATGGCCACCTGAGAGAAATAGACTTGCAGGGCTACAGGGATTGAGCTGGAGAGTGGGACTGACAGCATAGCTCCATGGAGAGCCAGTATGGACTTGATGGGCCAAATGGCCTCCTTCTGTGCAGTAACGACTCTATAACTCTAAAGACAAATGTACCACATGCCCTCCTAATTGCTTGCTGCACCTGTATGTTAACATTCAGAGATTTGTGTACAAGGACCCGCAAATCCCTCTCAATAACAATATTTACTAGCCTCTCATCTTTTAAAAATTATTCTTTACTGTAGTTTCTGGTCCAGCTTTGCTTCCCTCTTCCCCACCAGCTCCTCCCTCCATGGAAGCTCTGTAACTCTCAGCTCAAGCATAAAAGTGTTGAGTCCGTTAAAACGATTCTCCCTGTCTTTGTCCTGTCTTTTGCAGTCAGGGTAATGAGTGGAGTGGAGTGGTGACCCTCAAGCTATACATCACCAACTGCCTCTCTCTCATGGGGAGAGATGCCTATGGTCCTTTGGGACTATGGGTAGAACAATGAGCGGTCACTGGGGAGGAGGCCAAGGAAAATCAGGCCACTTCCTCATTTTCTCACTTTTTCTCTGTCTACACCTCAACTCCTCCAGGATTCAAGTGCAAGCCAGATGCACAATTAAACACAAATATTCAGGAGTTGCAAATTGCCCTGTGTCATTCCCCTGCAAGCTTTGTGAAAACAGCATCTCACCCTGACCCTATCCATTAATCTTTTGGGGGAAGTTGCTTGACTTTTGCATTAATTACCCGTTAAATTCATCCCAGAATGTTAAGTCTAGTCATTACAAGCGTTAGGACCCTTTTAACGGCACAAAATTGTTAATTATTGTTAGTTTTTTTTTTTCTCTCTCTCTTAATCCAATCTTTCCTTCACACTCTTTATTTCTCTATTTGTACCTGATTTGACATTGAATTCTCTCACTCTAGTTTACACTTCCATCTCAGTCCTTGCTCTGTCAAATCTCACAATTCTTCAATCTGATTGGCTAAGGAGATACTCTGTTGCTTGTTCTGTTCACTCATTCCCTGCTGTCCTGGCTGCCATCTTACCAGCTCGCACTTTCAGTGACTTTGTGGGCACAAATGTTTTGTGAGTCTAACTCACAGACCCTGTGAGATGCCTTGCTACAATGAAATCTGACCCAATATATTTTACTAGCCATTAATAAACTCAGAATGCACTTCAAGTGTTGAAGTAATGGTCTGGGATCTGTGACAAAAGCCATGTAGGGAATCCATGCATTTCACAAGTACTTGCTTACGATAAAGGGATTTTTAAAAGGATGCATTGCATAAATCTTTATAAAGAACAGCCTTCGCCACTTCATTCCCAGCTGCACTTTACCACATAATCACAAACAGAATATCAAAGGAAGTAAGTATAGAGTAGTCTGGAAAATTGTCCGACTAGTGATGGTCTCCCTGATGTGTGCGAGACATTACCCAGACTAAATAGCAGAGGTGGTCAAGCACTACAAAGCTTTCATGCTTTGACCAGATTGGTCCTTATAGTTCATTAACCGCGTTAATTTCACGCTACCCACAGGGCAATACTGCAAGACTTCCTGTATTTCCCCCACTCCACCAACCCCCACTCCTACCTCTTGTTAGTGAAACATTCGCAGTTTAGACAACAATATAATTGTTTCCAAGAACAGGGTTGCCTGTTTAACTAGTCATCTGCATTCTCGAGAAAAAGGCAAAATAAGCTATTTATACACAACAATAGCTTGAAATTATATAGCACCTTTAACATTGTAACAAATTCTAAGGCACTTCACAGAAGTGTTATCAGACAAAATTTGACAGCGAGCTACATTTAAGGCAATAGTAGGACAGACGGTCAAAAGCTTGGTCAAAAAGGTAGGTTTTAAGAAGCATCTTAAAGGAGGAGAGAGAGGTAGAGAGGCGGAGAGGTTTAGGGAGGGAATTCCAGAGCTTAGGGGCCAGGAAGTTGAAGGCACGGCCGCCCATGATGGAACACTTAAAATTGATGATGCTCAAGAGGCCAACATTGGAGGAGAGCAGAGATCTCAGAGGATTGTGGGGCTGTGCGAGATTACAGAAATAGGCAGGGGCAAGGCCATGGAGGGATTTGAAAACAAGGATGAGAATTTTAAAATGGAGGTGTTGCTGGACCAGGGGTCAATGTAGGTCAGTGAGCACAGGGAATGATGAACAGGACATAGTACAAGTTAGGACACAGCAGCAGAGTTCGGGATGAGTTTGTAAGCTTACAGAGGGTACAAGGTACAACATGTGAAACCTGACATTGTGTTCTCGGATGATGTCACCAAGGGTCTGCAGGTAGATGTGAAATAGGAGGATGTTGGTGTAATTATTCACATCAAAGGAGAAGAATGAGGAGCGATAGTTTACTACGGTCACAGAGCATTTGAGACTTTAAGAGCTGTTTCGGTACTGTGATAGGGATGGAAACCTGATTGCAGGGGTTCAAGTATTGAGCTGCAGGAAAGATGGGCAGGGATTTGGGAAGCGACAATACATTCAAACATTTTGGAGAGGAAAGGGATGATGGAGGTGGGGAGGGAGATTGCAAGGACAGTGGGGTCAAGGATTGTTTTTTTGAGGAGACAGTGATAATGGCAGATATTAAGGAGAGAGGGACAGAACCCGTGGAGGGAGAACCATTTATTGGCTAGTATGAGAGCCAGAGGGAAATTGGGTGATCAGCAGTTTAGTGGGAACAGGATCGAGAGAATCGGAGGTGGGTCACATGGACAAGATGAGCTTGGAGAGGGCATGAGGGGAGATAGGGAGAGAAACTAGAGAAAGATGTGAGTTCAGAGCCACAGCTGGAGGGAATCGAGGAGGAAGCTGGGCCTGGTGGGCGAGGGGAAGGGAAGAAAGTCGCAGAGGCAACTGATCAGACGGTCTCAATCTTCATGACAAAGAAGGCAATGAGCTCCTCGCACATTGCTGGAGCAGGGTTTAAAAAGACTGTAATGAACAGAATATGACATCAGCACATCACTGCTTCAAAATAAATGTCTGGTCACCAGCTTCATGGCAACTAACATCGCTAGAACAGACCGGAGGACTACATCATAGAACAGGTCTGTTGACAGCTGACCCAATTCTTTGCTGACCAGCTTGGCATCCTCTTTATTGGCAACTGATTACTTGTGGAAATCTAGAGTGTTCCTATTTCTAATTGCCAGTTAGGGAATTATTCCAGCCTTGGCTAAGTTGGTAAAACTCTCACCTCTGAGGCAGAAAATATTGTGTGTTCAAGTCCCGCAGCAGATCCTTGAGCACAAAATCCAGGCCAAAACTCGCTGTGCCGTACTGAGGGGTGTGTCCTTTCTGCCTTATCAGGTGGATGTAAAAGATCCGATGGCAGTATTCAAAGGTTTATCCAATATGTAGCCCTCATCACTAAAAACAGATGCTCTGGTCATTTATTTCTTTCTGTTTGTGGGATCCTACTGTGTGTAATTTGGTGGCCCTGTTTCCTACATTAGAACAGTGACTACACTCCAGAAAGTACCTCATTGACGGTAAAGCGCATTGAGACGACCCGAGGTCATGCAAGTCCTTTCTTTCTTTTATTATACCCAAGCCAGAGGAAAGCTGTTCCCCTTTACATCTGAATATAATTAACAACTTGACAATGAATCATTCTAAACCCAATTGTATTAAACTGATTCAATCTGTATTTAACTGATTACATTTGGCCAAGGAAATTGGTTGCATTGTGTAGTCTCAATCTACCACAAACATATTTGAAAGGTATCTACAAAGACAGTCTGGGAGTTAATTAGGATGATGTCATTCAAATCTTGAAGGATTGTGAACTCTGAGGAAGATAAGACATTCTGAAAGGGGTGGGTGAGCAGCCAGAGGTCGTGGTCCATATTGGTACTAACGACATAGGCAGGAAGAGAGATGAGGTCCTGCAAAGTGAATATAGGGAGTTAGGCAGAAGGTTAAAAAGCAGGACCTCGAGGGTTGTAATCTCAGGATTACTCCCTGTGCCACGTGCTAGTGAGGGTAGGAATAGGAGGATAAGGCAAATGAATGCATGGCTAAAGAGCTGGTGTAGGCGGGAGGGCTTCAGCTACTTGGATACGTGGGATCTCTTCTGGTGCAGAGGTGACCTGTACAAGAGGGACGGGTTGCATCTGAACTGGAAGGGGACCAATATCCTTGCGGGGAGGTCTGCTAGTACTACTCGGGAGGGTTTAAACTCGTCTGACGGGGGGGGGGGGGGGGGGGGTGGGTGGGACCCAGGGTGGGTGGGACCCAAAGTAGTAGTCTCTCCGATGAGATAGTTGAGGCAAATGTAGAGGTTAAAGCAAGCAAGTCCAGTAGGCAGGCCGGGCAGGGGCAGGACAGGGAGCGTGGAAGGTCTGGTAGGCTAAACTGCATTGACTTTAATGCAAGAAGCCTTACAGGTAAGGCAGATGAACTCAGAGCATGGAACGGTACATGGGATTGTGATATTATAGCTATTACGGAAACGTGGTTGAGGGATGGGCAGGACTGGCAGCTCAATGTTCTGGGGTACCGATGCTTCCGGCGTGACAGAGGTGGAGGTAAGAGAGGAGGGGGAGTTGCACTATTGATTAGGGAGGACATCACGGCAGTACTTAGAGAGGATATCCGGGGGGGAATGTCCAGCGAGGCCATATGGATAGAACTTAGAAATAAGAAAGGGGTGATCACTTTGATGGGATTATACTATAGGACCCCAATAGTCAGAGGGAAGTGGAGGAGCATATATGTAGGGAAATCACAGAATTATAGGGTTGTAATAGTAGCTGATTTTAACTTCCCTAATATTGACTGGGACTGTCTTAGTGCTAAGGGACCAGATGGGGAAGAATTTGTTAAGTGTGTCCAGGATAGTTTTCTGAAGCAGTATGTGGATAGCCCTACTAGAGAAGGGGCTACACTCGACCTCCTCTGAGGAAATGTGGCTGGGCAGGTGGTTGATGTGTCAGTGGGGGAGCACTTTGGGACCAGTGACCATAACTCTATTAGCTTCAAGATAGTTATGGAAAAGGATAGGACTGGTCCTCAGGTTGGAGTCCTAAATTGGGGGAAGGCTAATTTCGATGGCATCAGACAGGAACTCTCAAAAGTTGAATGGGAGAGGCTGTTTACAGGTAAAGGGACGTCTGGCAAGTGGGAGGCTTTTAAAAGTGAGATAGGAAGAGTTCAGGGCCGGCATGTTCCTGTTAGATGGAAGGGCAAGGCTGGCAAGTTTAGGGAACCTTGGTTGATGAGGGATATTGAGGGTCTGGTCAGGACAAAGAAGGAGGCATATGTCAGGTGTGGGCAGCTGAGATCAAGTGAGTCCCTCGAGGAGTATAGGGGATGTAGGACTACACTTAAGAAGGAAATTAGGAGGGCGAAAAGAGATTTCCCTGGCAGATAAGATAAAGGAGAATCCTAAAAGATTCTATAAGGATATTAAGAGTAAAAGGGTAGCTAGGGAGAGAGTAGGTCCCCTTAAGGATCAGTGTGGTAATCTATGTGTGGAGCCACGGGAATTGGGCGATGTCTTAAATGAATACTTCTCGCCTGTATTTACTGTGGAGAAGGTCATGGAAGCTAGTGAGTTCAAGGGAGGGAACAGCGATATCCTGGAGCATATCAACATTACAAAGGAGGAGGTGTTGGAGGTTTTGAAGCGCATTAAGGTGGATAAATCCCCAGGGCCTGACCAGGTGTATCCTAGGATGCTATGGGAAGCAAGGGAGGGGATTGCTGGGGCCCTGGCAGAGATTTTTGTATCATCGTTAGCCACGGGTGAGGTACCGGAAGACTGGAGGATAGCTAATGTTGTGCCTTTATTTAAGAAGGGCAGCAGGGATAAGCCAGGAAACTACAGACCTGTGAGCCTTACATCAGTGGTGGGAAAGTTATTGGAAGCGATTCTGAGAGACAGGATTTATATGCATTTGGAAAGGCATCGTCTGATTAGGGATACTCAGCATGGCTTTGTGTGTGAGAAATTATGTCTCACGAATTTGATTGAGTTTTTTGAGGAGATGACCAAGAGGATTGACGAGGGCAGGGCGGTGGACGTTGTCTACATGGACTTCAGCAAGGCCTTTGACAAGGTCCCGCATGGTAGGCCGATCCGAAAGGTTCAAACACATGGGATCCAGGGTGAACTAGCCAATTGGATACAAAATTGGCTTGGTGATAGGAGGCAGAGGGTGGAAGTGAAGGGTTGTTTTTCAGCTTGGAGGCCGGTAACCAGTAGTGTGCCACAGGGATCGATGCTGGGCCCTCTGTTGTTTGTCATATATATTAATGACTTGGATGTGAATGTAAGGGGCATGATTAGTAAGTTTGCAGATGACACCAAAATTGGTGGTATATTGGACAGTGAAGAAGGTTGTCTAAGGTTACAACAGGATATAGATAAACTGGGAAAGTGGGCAAGGGATTAGCAAATGGAATTTAACGCAGACAAGTGTGAAGTGATGCATTTTGGTAAGTTAAACCAGGGCAGGACATATACAGTGAATGGCAGGGCCCTGGGGAGTGTTGTTGAGCAGAGAGACCTTGGGGTGCAAGTACATAGTTCCCTGAAAGTGGCAACACAGGTAGACAGGGTGGTGAAGAAGGCGTATGGCATGCTTGCCTTCATCGGCCGAGGCATTGAGTACAAGAGTTGGGACGTCATGTTACAGTTGTACATAACATTGGTTAGGCCGCATTTGGAGTACTGTGTGCAGTTCTGGTTGCCGCACTACAGGAAAGATGTGATTAAGCTAGAGAGGGTGCAGAAAAGATTCACCAGGATGTTGCCTGGTTTGGGGTCTTGAGTTATAAAGAGAGATTGGATAGGCTGGGTCTGTTTTCCCTGAAGCGAAGGAGGCTGAGAGGGGACATGATAGAGGTATATAAAATTATGAGAGGCATAGATAGGGTAGATAGCCAGAGTCTGTTTCCCATGGTAGGGGTGACTAAAACTAGAGGGCATAGATTTAAGGTGAGAGGGAGGAGGTTTAAAGGGGATCAAAGGGGTAAATTTCTCACACAAAGAATAGTGGGTATCTGGAATGAACTGCCTGAGGAGGTGGTGCAGGCAGGAACAGTAGCAACATTTAAGAGGCATCTGGACAGGTACTTGAATGAGCAAGGCATAGAGGGATATGGAATTAATGCAGGCAGGTGGGATTAGTATAGATAGGCATTATGGTCGGCATGGACGCGGTGGGCCGAAGGGCCTGTTTCTATGCTGTACGACTCTATAGTAATAGACTTCAAGAGGACATAGACAGGCTGGTAAAATGGGCTGGTACGTGGCAGATAAAATTTAACGCAGAGAAGTGTGAAATGATTAAGTTTGGTAGGAAGACGGCAGAGAGACAATATAAAATAAAGGATACAATTCTAAAGAGGGTGAAGGAGCATAGGGCCGAGGGGGTATATGTGTATAAATCATTGAAGGTGGCAGGGCAGGTTGAGAAAGTAGTCAACAGGACATGCAGGATCCTGGGCTTTATAAATAGAGGCACAGAGTACAAAAGGAAGGAGGTTATGGTGAAGCTTTATAAAACACTGGTTCGGCCTCAACTGGAGTACTGTGTCCAATTCCGGGCACCACACTTTCGAAAGGATGTGAAGGCATTAAAGAGGATGCAGAAAAGAGTCACGAGAATGGTTCCAGGAATGAGGACTTCAGTTACGTGGATAGATTGGAGAAGCTGGGGTTGTTCACCTTGGAGCAGATTGGGCCAGCAGCTCTTGGGGGCGGGCCGCAATCCTTGATCGGTCAGCAGCCCCAGTGGAAGCCACTTCATTGGCTGCCGTGGGCAAAATGTGGCTCCAGGAACCACCTCCCCTCAAAGCGGGGTTGCCTCCAGCTTTCAGCCCCAGTGGCGGAACTTCTGCTGCCTCAGAAAAATTACGGCCTATGTTTCTTCCATTTGTTGTATTCTATTTGTCTTCCCTCGTCCTCAGGATATTGCTGCACCATGTATGCAAGACCACAGGTTGGTCAAACATTCCTTTTCTTGAAGACGGTGATCCTTTAATCAATTCAAGGCTTGTTAAAAGCAGAGCCGCTTTCTGGCAATGAACAAAAGGACAAACTTACATTTATATAGAGCCTTTCTACAACAATAATTTGAGCTGATGTTTCCAGCGAGGACTGAGAGAGCACTGCACAGTTGGAGGGGCAGTGCTGAGGAGGGGGGCAGTGCTGAGGGAGGGCCGCACTGTCGGAGGGGAAGAACTGAGGTAGTGCTGCACTATTGGAGATGCCGTCTTTGAGATGAGACATTAAACCAAGGCCCCATTGCCATCTTGGGTGGATGTAAAAGATCCCATGGCACTATGTTGAAGAGCAGGGGAGATCTGACCAGCATTTATCCCTCAACCAGCATCATAAAAACGAATGATATGGTCACTGCTGTTTGTGGGATCTTACTGTGCACACATTGGCTGCCACGCTTCCTACATTACAACCGTGATCAAACTTCCAAAGTACTTCATTGGCTGTGAAGTACTTTGGGATATCCTTTCTCAAACCAGGAAAAAAATCCAGAGCTGATACAACCTTGTTCCGGGCTATCTACCAGCATGGACAGGATGGGCTGAATGTGCCAGAAATTGTCTTACATTTCTAGATAAGTTATTACTGACTAATGTTAACAGCACAAACAAATTGGCCCTCAGCTCTTCCAGTCCATCAGCAGCCATGTCTGGTTTACATTCACAGTTCATTGGCTTTGATAGAGTAAATAAGGAGAAATGTTTCCTGACAGGAGGGTCAGTAACCAGAGGGCACAGATTAAAGGTGATAGACAAAAGAGCCACAGGGAAGATGAGGGAGGAAACAATATGCAACCAGTTGTTGTGATCTGGAACGCGCTGCCTGAAAGGGCGGTGGAAGCAGATTCAATAATAACTTTCAAAAGGGAATTGGATAAAAACTTGAAAGGAAAATTTACAGGGCTACAGGGAAAAGAGCAGGGCACTGGGACGAATTGGATAGCTCTTTCAAAGAGCCAGCACAGACATGATGGGCCGAATGGCCTCATCCTGTGCCATATCAATCTATGATTCACTTTGGTGTGATTGGCATCAAGGAGTAGAAGCAAGTTGCATGAAGAGACAGAGGCACTGAAAATAACTAAACCAGAATAAGAGTGGGCCAAATGGCCTCCTTATATACTATTTGATGCCAAGAGACAAGAACAAGAGCAGGTGAAAATCCCAGAATATCAGGAATGCCAAAAGAAAAAAATATAAAATACAAAGGGCCATAGTTAACATATAAAATATATAATAAACACTGTATATCTAAACTATCTTATCTATATAAATATAACATGTATAGAATACATCTAAAATTGATATTTATGAAATATATAATCTTTACAATAGATAAAAAATATACTATATATCAAAGAAGAACAAAGAACAGTACAGCACAGGAACAGGCCATTCGGCCCTCCAAGCCTGCCTAAACTAAAACCTTCTGCACTTCCGGGGCCCATATCCCTCTATTCCCTTCCTATTCATATATTTGTCAAGATGCCTCTTAAACGTCGCTATCGTATCTGCTTCCACCACCTCCCCCGGCAGCAAGTTCCAGGCACTCACCACCCTCTGTGTAAAAAACTTGCCTCGGACATCCCCTCTAAACTTTGCCCCTCGCACCTTAAACCTATGTCCCCTAGTAACTGACTCTTCCACCCTGGGAAAAAGCTTCTGACTATCCACTCTGTCCATGCCACTCATAACTTTGTAAACCTCTATCATGTCGCCCCTCCACCTCCGTCATTCCAGTGAAAACAATCCGAGTTTATCCAACCTCTCCTCATAGCTAATGCCCTCCAGACCAGGCAACATCCTGGTAAACCTCCTCTGTACCCTCTCCAAAGCCTTCACGTCCTTCTGGTAGTGTGGCGACCAGAATTGCACGCAATATTCTAAGTGTGGCCTAAATATAAAATATATGATCTATATAAAATATACAAATACTAGTGAGTCAGGCCTGTAGCAGCACTTACCGAATGATTGAGTGTAATATGGGACTAAAACATACCGGGCAGAATTGCCATGCTGTTTAACAACAAAGTGAAAAACGGAAGGTAAGTTAACTGATGGTCGGGACGGGCGCGGGAAAAAATGGAAGGCCTCAGGCCAGGTCGAGCTCGGGGTCAGATGGGGTTATGTCGGACTTGGGTCGGGTCTCATTTGCAAACCCGAGCAGGCCTTTACTGTGAGTGTACCCACCCAACATGGACTGTAGCGGTTCAAGAAGGCAGCTCACCACCACCTTCTCAAGGACAATTAGGGATGGGCAATAAATGCTGCACTGGCCAGTGACGCCCACATCCCAGGAACAAATAAAAAAAACTTAAGAGTTTTTAACCCAATGAGTCCACACATAAGGAGGAATTTTATGCTCTCCCCCACAGTGAGGTTAGAGATAGGGACAGCATTTAATCAGGCGGGAAGGTCCCTCCCCGCTACCTTCCTGCCTCTATTGTAATTAAGACCCTGGCAGGAAGGTCCATGGACAACCTTCCCACCCCACTGCCAATTGAGGCCCTTAAGTGGGCAATTCATGCCCATTAAGAGCCTCATCATGGCTCCGTCATTATTAGCCCAGTCATGTGCGGGCCTGTCAGTGCACAGGGAGCACACCAAGCAAATCCATGTGAGTGTTTTTCTGACTCCAGTGGGGAGTTAGGTGGGTCCCTCGTTAAAAGGAACTTGGCGCCTGATCGAGGGACTCAGCATCGAGAAGTGGAGGGGGGGGCGCTGAGAGCCACCCTCCTCCCCTTGTTGTCAACCACCTACACCCCGCTGCCCCGTGACCCCCACCCCATCAAACCCCTCCCACCCTGACTCACCTGTGGTCTGAGTCCCTTGCCTCTGGTGGGTCCATTACCAGCAGCAACCACCACCTCCGCGTCGGAGCTGCTCCGTAAGCGGGTGGCACTTCCATCGCTGGAGTCCTTAATACTGGGGAGGGTCTGCCGCTGTCCATTTAAAGTGCCTAATTAGCAGGTAATGCGACGGGCCTTCCCCAAAGGAGGCGACGTGAGGCTCTCGCCAGCTCTTCAGCCGGTGGCTGAAACCCCCTCGCCCACATAAACTCCCCCCCATTAACAGCAAAATGGTCGACTGATCAGCCCTCATTGATCTCTGAGGTTTCTCTTCCCACAACAACTCTTCTATATTGCTTTTTTCCCAGATATTGTTCCTCTCATGTCGCCTGTCAATGAGTCACACCCTGATTGATCAGTCAATCAAATCTTTAGGATGGAGTCAGTTACAGAACCAAAGGCTGTCTAACACTCCTGTGCACATGTTCCTCTTCCCTCACACTAGGATGCAGTCCGTTCGACAGATGTTGCCTACCAGGCAGACCTTTGCACACAGCTGTTTACTTATCAATACAACTGCCTTCAACTTTACAGACACCTAGCTGCCATGAAATTACCACACCTCCCTTGTGTCCCTCTGAGGTCAAAAGACAAATAATTTACAAGATGCCATTCCGTCGACATACCCACAGACATCGACAACCCATACCCGCAGACATTGACAGCCCATACCTACAGACATCTACAGCCCATACCCACAGACATCGACAACACATACCGGCAGACATCGACAACCCATACCCACAGACATTGACAACCCATACCCACAGACATCGACAGCCCATACCCGCAGACATTGACAGCCCATACCCACAGACATCTGCAGCCCATACCCACAGACATCTACAGCCCATACCCACAGACATTGACAGCCCATACCCACAGACATCGACAACACATACCCACAGACATCGACAACCCATACCCGCAGACATTGACAGCCCATACCTACAGACATCTACAGCCCATACCCACAGACATCGACAACACATACCGGCAGACATCGACAACCCATACCCACAGACATTGACAACCCATACCCACAGACATCGACAGCCCATACCCGCAGACATTGACAGCCCATACCCACAGACATCTGCAGCCCATACCCACAGACATCTACAGCCCATACCCACAGACATTGACAGCCCATACCCACAGACATCGACAACACATACCCACAGACATCGACAACCCATACCTGCAGACATTGACAGCCCATACCTACAGACATCTACAGCCCATACCCACAGACATCGACAACACATACCGGCAGACATCGACAACCCATACCCACAGACATTGACAACCCATACCCACAGACATCGACAGCCCATACCCGCAGACATTGACAGCCCATACCCACAGACATCTGCAGCCCTTACCCACAGACATCTACAGCCCATACCCACAGACATTGACAGCCCATACCCACAGACATCGACAGTCCATACCCGCAGACATCTACAGCCCATACCCACAGGCACTGACAGCCCACACCCACAGACAGCGACAGCCCACACCCACAGACAGCGACAGCCAGTCAGGATCCTGTTACAGGGGATGTCCAAATCAAAAGGGACAAGCAAACTGCTAATGAGATCAGTTCCAATTGAAAAGTTACAGGTAACAGTTAATTAATAAAAGAGAAACTCATGGCCATCCCATTCAATTAAACCTTGGCTACACGTGTGGATTAGTTGAATTAGATTAAGGATGAATGGGGTATGCTTGCAGGTTATGTCAGCCATGACTCCTGCTGCAGAGTCAGAAGATTCAAGTCTCGCTCCAGGAATTGAGCACAAAACTCAAAGCTGCTAATCCAATGCAGTACTGAGGGAATGCTACACTGTTGGAGGTGTCATCTTTCAGATGAGACATTAAATCAGTCTGCCCTATCAGGTGGATGTAAAAGATCCCATGGCACAATTTCAACGAGCAGGGGAGTTAGCCCCGGTGTCCTGGTCAATAGATATAGCCCCCAATCAATATTACAATAACAGATTATCTGGTCTTTATCACATTGCTGCTTGTGGGAGCTAGCTGTGTGTAAAATAGCTGCCATGTTTCTTACACTGTAACAGTGACAGTGCTTCAAAAGTGCTTCATTGGCTGTGAAGCTCTTTGAGATGTCCTGAGGTGGTGAAAGGCACTATATAAATGCATGTCTTTATTTTTCTTTTGTTTATTTTGAAAGAACGGCAGAGACTCGATGGGCCAAATGGTCTCCTTTTGTACTATTCCAGGTCCTCCTTGACTGTACAGGGGCTGCCTTAATACATCACCTAATCATTTTCATATGCTTCCCATGTCTTACCTGAAGAACCACCTGAAATAAGGCTGGGATTAGACTGGGTAGCTAATTTCCAGTAGGCACAGACACAATGGGCCAAATGGCCTCCTTCTGTGCTATAAATTTCAATGATTCCACGATTCTATCAAAGATTATAAACAATACCAAGACCTGTGTTTGGTTGACTTAGGTGGATGTATTTAATTGTTAAATCTGTTTCCTTATTAAGATGACACTGACCACACTCTAACAATTATACAACCGACGCAAAATTGTCCGCTTGATGACTGCATTTCTGTAATTGAAAACATCAATCGGGAAGACAGATGTCGGGAAAGGAATATTTCACCCCGAGCCAAAAGCACTGGCAGATTTGAATTTCATTCACCAATAACACCTGCACTTCTGGCAAACTTGTGGAAACAACTTGAGGCCAGAAATAAAATCTCATCATACGATCAGGAGATTCGCTGCACGCGGAATAAAGCCTCAAGGATTCATTAATAATGCGTTTCTCTACATCCTTAATACATGGTTGACAGGAATGCTGTTCAATGCTTTCAAGGGCTTTCCTGCTTCTTTGTGACAAAATCCATATTTTTTTTATTCATTCTTGGGATGTGTGTGTCACTGGCTTGGCCAGCATTTATTGCCCATCCCGAATTGCCCCTGAGAAGGTGGTGGTGAGCTGCCTTCTTGAACCGCTGGAGTCCATGTGGGGTAGGTACACCCACAGTGCTGTGTTAGGAAGGGAGTTCCAGGATTTTAACCCAGCAACAGTGAAGGAACGGCGATATAATTCCAAGGCTTGGAGGGGGACTTGCAGGGGGTGGTGTTCCCATGCGTCCACTGCCCTTGTCCTTCGAGTTGGTAGAGGTCGTGGGTTTGGAAGGTGCTGTCGAAGGAGCCTTGGTGCGTTGCTGCAGTGCATCCTGTAGATGGTACACACTGCTGTCACTGTGCGTTGGTGGTGGAGGGAGTGAATGTTGAAGGTTGTAGATGGGATGCCAATCAAGCGGGCTGCTTTGTCCTGGATGGTGTCGAGCTTCTTGAGTGTTGTTGGAGCTGTACCCATCCAGGCAAGTGGAGAGTGTTCCATCACACTCCTGACTTGTGCCTTGTAGATGGCGGACAGGCTTTGGGAGACAGGAGGTGAGTTACTCGCCGCATAATTACCAGCCTCTGACCTGCTCTTGTTGCCACAGTATCTATGTGCCTAGTCCAGTTCCGTTTCTGGTCAATGGTAACCCCCAGGATGTAGAATTATGTCAGGCTGTTGCTTAACTACTAATTTTGGCACAAGCCCCCAGATGTTAGTCAGGAGGACTTTGCAGGGTCGACAGGGCTGGGTGTGCCATTGTTGTTTCTGGTGCCAGTGCCTAAGTTGATGCTGCGTGGTCTTTCTGGTTTTATTCTTATTCAACTTTTCTGTCGTGGTTTGATACAACTGAGTGGCTTGCGAGGCCATTTCAGAGGGCAGATAGGAGGCAATCACATTGCTGTGTGTCTGGAGTCACATGTAGGCCAGACCGGGTAAGGACGGCAGATTTCCTTCCCAAAAGGGCATTAATGAACCAGAGGGGTTTTCACAACAATCCGGTAGTTTCATGTTCATCATAATCGAGACGAGTATTTTTTAATTCCAGATTTATTTATTAATTGAATTTGAATTCCCCCAGTTGCCATGGTGGAATTTGAATTCGTATTTACAGTGCACTAGTCCTGTAACATTACCACTATATCACTGTTCCCACCCCCCCACTCCCATCTCTATCTAATTGCATAGAGTTTATTGCAAAAGTAACAGCGAGTTTCATGGCACTTAGCATTGTTAGTGGGTAAATAAACCCAGCAACAGGTGATGAGGAAGAGATGCCCTGTGAATAGCCAATCATGAGATGGTGGCAAAGTGGTAATATCACTGTACTAGTAATCCAGAGGTTCAGGCTAATGCCCTGGGGACACAGGTTCAAATCCCACCATGGCAGCTGATGGAATTTAAATTCAATTAATCAATAAATTCAATTGATTAATTAAAACCTGGTATTGAAAGCTAGTCTCAGTAATGTTGCCATGAAACTATCGATTGTTGTAAAAACTCATCTGGTTCATTACTGTCCTTACCTGGTCTGGCCTACATGTGACTCCAGACCCACAGCAATGTGGTTGACTCCTAACTGCCCTCTGAAATGTCCTAGCAAAACACTCAGTTGTCATGACAAAGAGGCATTGGCAAAAATGCTGGCCTTGCCAGCAATGCCCATATCCCATGAAAGAATTTTTAAAAAGTCATAGAGTTATACAGCACAGAAACCGGCCCTTCAGCCCATCGTATCTGTACTGGCCATCAAGCACCTATCTATTCTAATCCCATTTACCAGCACTTGACCTGTAGCCTTGTATGCTATGGCGTTTCAAGTGCTCATCTAAATACTTCTTAAACGTTGTGAGGGTTCCTGCCTCTACCACCACTTCAGGCAGTGTGTTCCAGATTCCAACCACCCTCTGGGTGAAAAATCTTTTCCTCAAATCCCCTCTAAACCTCCTGCCCCTTACCTTAAATATATGCCCCCTGGTTATTGATACATCCGCTAAGGTTTCCTCCTATCTACCCTATCTATGCCCCTCATAATTTTGTATACCTCAATCAGGTCCCTCCTCAGCCTTCTCTGTTCTAAGGAAAACAATCCTAGCCTATCCAGTCTCTCTTCATAACTGAAATGCTCCAGCCCAGGCAACATCCTGGTGAATCTCCTCTGCACCCTCTCCAGTGCAATCACATCCTTCCTATAGTGTGGTGCCCAAAACTGTATACAGTACTCCAGCTGTGGCCTAACTAGCATTTTATTCAGCTCCATCATAATCTCCCTGTTCTTATATTCTATGCCTGGGCTAATAAAGGCAAGTATCCCATATGCCTTCCTAACCACCTTAT